>NW_028288749.1:0-306505 GCF_059628265.1 Tinamus guttatus
TATTTAATAATGTGAGAACTATTTAAATCAGCCAACTCTACACAGAAATCAAATAAATTGAGATTGGAACTGTGAGCTAATTCCTTTAACACTTTCATGGGGATGAGGATAGGTAGTGGGAGAGGTGCCATGCGGTTTTCAGCAGGGGCTTAGCCTGTATAGACAGATGCAGGGATTTGGAGTTGCATTTGTTTTTAAACAAAACATGTTCTGAGAGGTCTAAACGGAGCATAGGATATAACCTTGGAGAGCTAAGCACCTATTTACTCATTTTCTTCATTCTTTCTCTTGAGCAAATGGCAAGAATACAGAAACTCAATTGTTTCAGGACTAGTTTAATTTCACAATATGTTACTGAGTAAGACTAGATCCCTTTTAGTACAATTCTGTCACAATATGCCTACAGGGCAGCTCTGTTAATTAGAATACCTTTCTGCCATTAGCTGCTAATACAATGCTGTACCTAAGCTAGTATCTCCTGAGAGGTTAGAAATAGAAGGTGTTTTTATACAGAAGGTATGAAGTGCAATAATTAGGCTCACAGGCTGCACATCTATAGAATGCATTTCAGAGGATAGTTCTGGTATGAGCGGGGAGCTTTTGGATGTTATCTGTTATTTGGGTGTCTAACATTGACTCCAAAACAAACCTAAGTCCATGGCAATGCTCCTTTGTGACTTGAAGTAATTACATTCTCTTTCAGGAGCTTATTTTGGTTGTCAGTCTGGAAATATTGCTGCTTACTTGCACATAAGAGGTTGCAGAACTGTACTGCTATACTAATTCTAAAAGAATTACTGAAAAGATTATGGATTATAATGTGGTATACATTTAGGAGATATGAAAAGTCCATTGTGCATAAGTCAAAACTGTTAGTTAGACAGTAACTAAACAACCTAGAACTACTAAAAATGCTAGATTGTCTCAGGTGGAATTAATTAAACTAATGTATCATATCTGGGCCAGTTTTCAAAAAGTATGTTCTAAATAAATCTTAAAATTTTCTCTAAAAGTAAAAAGTACACTCACTTTTTGCATTTTCATATCAGTAGATCTGCCTACCAAATAAATTTACTTTACAGAGCATTTCATTTAGAAGATTAAATACGTTTGAAATGAACATAAGATTAGTATGTTTAAAACATTTGGTTTATAGGAATACACACACACTGTGTGTGTATGTAGTTGTCTTTATAATGTAAAGCTGTTTTCAACGTTGGATGTTAAAACATAATTTCATATAGTTTTGCCTTTACTGAAAATAAAAGCTTTATACTTTTTGTAATCTGTTTTCAAGACCCATTCTATTCTGATTTACCAATAGAGGGAGATAGTGTTCTTGAAACTCAAAGCAAACCTGTTGGTTACTTCTGTAGTACAAGGTGACCGTCTAATTGTTTCTAGACTCTCTGTAAAATCCCGACATGATTAATAGACTGTTTTGAAGTTTTTTGAGAATAAAATAACTGTCAATGGTAAAGTTTTGAGAATAACTTTAGAATAAGGCTGTAAGAGTTCTGCAAAAAAATCCTGCATTCTTGCAATGAGCAATAACTCAAGTGGTAAAAGCAGTAACCATTGTAACAATTTATCTGTTTAGTTACATCTACACATCGATTCCTCTATATATGTAATTTGATGGAAGTGTCTTGAGTGCAATTTAATATATATACATGGGCATGACTTGGAGAAGCTGAATAGCTGACTTGGAAACCAATTCTCCTCATCAGTATAGGAGATGTGTACCATAATACTGCATGCCTCCCATGTGCTAGTCCCTGGGGAGCTGTGGTGAAACAGCCCAGCAGTACGCTATAGAAACCTAACTCCTATGTTACTGGAAAAGTTCTTTCAAAAAGGACCTTCAGACAACAATACTGATATTCTTTCAAATATCCTGCCTCAAAAGTTTAAACTAAAACTGGGGAGAGATCTGCAAGCAAAACAGTAGGCACACACGATTGCACAGGACTATTACCATACAGGTGACAATCATTAGTCTAAATGCAAACATTTGCTCTGCAATGTCTCTATCTGAACTGGTCACCCCTGTCTCAGTGTATAATCAGTGTATTAAGTCCCACCTGTATTGATCTGATCTCCATAGACTGGAAAAGGAGTTTAGGGTGCCTAGACTAGAAATCCACAGATACTAAAATTTTATATGTGATGAAGACTATGCTGTCTTATGTGTGCACTATAGTTAACATATGGTGACAAATGAGCTTTGTATCATCATACTGCTCTGTGCAAAAATACTTCTAAAGTATGGAACATGCACATTAATTTTTGTATAGTAAATTTTAAATATTCAGGTTCAGGATTCAGATTCAGGATCTCTTAGTGAAGAGCTGCAGCTGAATGTGACTTTCATGCCATGGTTCTTTCATTTTCAGTGTATGACATTATTGACATTGTTTCAGAAGGAAATACATTCCCTGTCTTATTAGATATTTAATATTTTCAAATTGTGCTGTAATGTAGTTTAAAAGCTAGTACTGTCTGCAGTAGCTGTTCAGACATGCTGTAGATATTTCCAAATATCTACAGCAGAAATTTGACAGAAATTTTGTGGTAGAATTTTGATTGAAATTAAAAAAACAATTTATTGTGCACGCAATCTCTTTTTAGTCAAGAGAATGTCAGTGAAACATGTTGCAAATAATGATTCAAAACTGTATTATTTGGTGATAGAAACTAAGCTCTAAAGCCTTTTGAAAGGGACTAGCAATCATAAAGTTTTACTGAAATAGAGACTATTTTCACCTTCAAGGCTATTTTGACAGCAAATAAGAGGTGTTTTGAATTTTGCTGGCATTTGTCTCAGAAAATTGCAAACATTCATGGCAGAAACAGTGCTAGGAAAACTTGCAGTACAGAGAATGATGATTAAGTAGTGCAGTGAAATTTAGAACTGAGTTCACTTGCTATTTCTGCTACAGATTTTCTGTTAAATTGGACAACTTATTTAGCCATTCTCTGCTTTCATTCCTGATTTATAAGATGGGAGCTAGGGAGCCCAGGATCAGAGACTTTGTAGGGACACGTCAAATGGTGATGCATGTGCACTATGTGTTCAGAAGTGCTTAGGCAATAGCATGGAGGGGAAGGGTTGCTAAAGAAATCATAACTGTCTTTTCCACTAAGTACAGACCCTAAGTTTTGATTATGCTCTTCTCCATTATCATTTTTAAGACACAGGGAAGCAGCAGAGTGGATTCTAGTTTTACCCTTGTCTTGATACAGTATTTTATTAATAAAAGCAGCAGACCTGCTTCTGAGCCAGAAATAAAACTCTTAGACCCTGACTTTTACCTCTATGCCTTGATCACAGGATGAACTGTTTTATAAAACAAATGTTTTATAACCCAAAGCAAAGTGATTTCATCTTGCGCATGAGAGATGATGATTCAATGTTATAGCGGGGTGAAAGAGTCTCTTGGCTCACACACATGGTTTATCAAACAAACTACTCCAGTTGCCACAGCTACTTAGTGCTTGTGTCCAGCTCTTTCTCCATTATGTGAACTTTTGAGATGTGTTGAATTGTGAATCAAACTGACAGTTGTATTTAGGCAGACTTCTGTGGAATAGAGAAAGAAGAGGGAAAATTGCAGAAGATTAGCTCTGTGTGCCTTCTAGGTTCTTGAAATGTAAAGCACATGGCATCTTTAGAATGTCTAACTTTTGTAGCCTTTACATCAGGTTTCTACCGCCTAGAAATATTTGCAGAATGCACAGAGTGGGTAGCATTCACGTGTATGCTCTAATAGTGCTGCGAAATATTAATCACCAAAGCCACAGTTAAACATCAAGTATTAGTGGGCTCATGATGCAGGCTGAGGTTATGAAAAAAGGGGCAACCATAAGATACTGCAAGATGAGAATTCAGTTAGACATTATAGGTATGAATGGTTCTAAACAATTCGGGGTGCAGATTTCTTTTTGAGCCATTTCTTCTTTGCCAATATCTGAAGCGTAGGAGTGTGGAATACAGCCCGTAGCTCGATTTCGGATCTAAACAGAGCTAGGTTTTCAAAAGAGGATCAAAAACCCACAAATTCTTCAAATCAGGTTAATTGACGGCCCATCATATCCTGCAGAGGGGTGATCATGCTGGCACCTTGGGGTTTATTTTCTTAACAGTGACAGATCATTTCTAGTCAAATGGATTTTGGAGAAAGGCTAGAACATACGACCCTTCTGAAGATTGAGAAGCCATAAGGCAAACAAGTATTAAACACATGCCATTTTTATATTAAGTGCTAGGTGTTTGTATTGTTGGCAAAGGTAGTGTGTCTTATAGGAGGATGTGAACTTACTGTGTTTCAACTAGTGTGATTTTACCTGTTGTTTAAGGAGTCATCAAACCTGCTGGATATACTGTCTCTATAACTGTCTCTAGCAATACCCTGACCAACAGAGAGGCAAGATGAGTGCAAAGAACACATAGCCTTCATGTGAGGCCAGCTGCATGGCTAAAAGGAAAAAAAGTGTCACCAGCTGGGAAAGGTCAGTGTTTATCACGTTGGGATTTGAACCCTCACATCACAATGACATTTAGACAACACCATCTTCCCACAAGAAGCAGTTTCTTGTTTCCTACTATTTTCATTGTCTTTATAAATGAACGTCAAGTTTTTTTCCATACATAACCAAAGATTAATTAAGTAGTCCTTTATGTTTTCTTCTCCTTGTTTATCTTTCATTGCAGATCAGCTAGCAGGAGTTTGAGCTACCTGCCTTACCTGCTTTCAGGCTCCTCAGCATACCTGCTAATTTCTGTTGGAGCATTCCTTTTGTAGAATGGGAATTTTAACCCTATCCCTCCCAAGTGCAGCACAGCTCCTTCCTACAAACTACTTCAAAACACAGAATTTGAGACCACAAACATTATGTTATATTGAATTTTAGAGTAATGAATTATGTATCTCATGTGTATGACTAGCATATTTATACATAAAATACAAAGACAAGACAAAAGATTGGATAAGGAAACAAAATCTGGACTCTTTGTGAACTGGAGACTACTTAATATACTTTGCATATACTTCTCACAGACAGAACCATAGCCAGATGCCTAAAGCAAGCAGCAAGAATTCCCTCCTTTTCCAAAACAATTAATCCAGGCCAAACAAAGGAAAAAGAAAAAAAAAAAGGCTTTGAGGAGGAGTGGGAACAATGGAGCTGAGCTTTTAAAGTGTATGTAGTTTCAGAGGGAATTTTGTCAAATGTCTGTGACAAAATAGTTCAAAGTATTTGGTCTACGTGCAGAGTTTATTGAGCAGAATAGAGATTTTGTGGGAAAAGAATTGTAGCAGATGTGGCCTGCTGAGCGTGGTCCATGGGATCTGTGCACAAGAAGCTGTTTTGATATCAGTAGTTCGTAGTGTAATTAGAGAGCAGCATCAGCTTTAAAAACAATCATTTTAATATTTTCCTTCAGAAGGAGCTTCAGATTTTTAAGTAGCTTCTTGTTTATGAATGGAATGCTGTGGACTTTACCAAAACCAGCCAGTCTTTCTTCATCAGCTGCTTGGATAGTGATGATTCTCAGCTGCAAACTACAAAATGGAGCAGACTCAGACATAGGCCTTAGGGATGATAAGTACAGTGTACAAAATATGTGCTTTACAGATTTGAGGCAAGCTAGGGAGAGAGAAGTTAAATGGCTTAATCCTCTGCTCCACCAGGTCTAATAACTTACAGCCATTCAAGACAAACATATAGCCAGTTAGCAATCCAGTAACTGCTTGCTGGTTACTTTATTCATACTCAGTATGAGACTGTGGTAAGAAGGAATTTGACCATCAGGTCCAAATCCACTGAATTCTTCTGTGCTACCAATCTGCATTAACAGAATAAATTCTAGCCCTAAAACAGGCATGAAAAGATTATCAAGGTTAGCTGTATTACCAAAGCTCCAGCCCAGAAACAAGTGACTAAACTCACTTCATACAAAAGAGATGGTAGGGAAAATCATGAAGGTTTCCCCAGTAGATGACTCCTTGACAAAACTGAAAAAATAATTTAACTGGAGAAAAAATAAAATAAAAAAGATTTTTCTCTTGGAACAGGCCTTTCTTGCTGCAGTTTTCAAAGGCCTGATGTGAATAATAGCGATAAGGCATCAAAACTTTCTGTTTTATAGTGGAAAGTGTTAGGCAACCAAAATAAACACCAGTTTGCACTGTAAATTTACTTTTATTTATGTCATGCCTTAAAATCTTCATGAAACAATAACTTTCTAGACACACAACAGTATGTGTTTGAGGAGGCTATTTTTATAAGACACTACCTTGTTTGTTGATTTTTGCTTGTTTATATCTAAAGAAAAATAATTAAAGACAGAAATATCATGATGACTTTCTTTGTGAGGAAAAATGCAACAGGAAACCATGTTCAGAAAGGACTGAGAGAACCCCTAAATCCAAATGCTCTGTGTTTGTAAGGCACCCTCCTGTTTTATGGCTTGAGCACCTCTCTACTCACATGATACATGAGTATTTTGACAAACCTGGTCTGAGTTTTCTGCTTGCAAAATTACAGATGAGGGAAGTTTTCCACAGCTTGGAGTTTATGGCGAGCACTCCGCACAGCTCCGGTTTTGTGCTTTCTTCTCATGACATCAGCGCTGAAGGGGAAAAAGAATGTAAACATCTGTTTTGTATAATTCGCTTCCAGTCTTATAACTTGATTAGGATAAGCGAATGTTTTTACGTAATTAATTTTCCAGTCGCAGTATGACGGTTCTGAGTGCACCAGACTTAAGATGAAGTAAAACAAGGGGGAAACTAAGGACATTCTGCCTCATTTTCCAGTTTTCCTCATAGCACCAATTAAAGCTAAGGCTGTTTGCCTCATTCACATGCCTAATCCCACTGAAAGGAGATGATTTTCCTATTGGTGTTTAAAAAACGATGCGCTCCGGCTCGCTCCCCTCACGTTCAGCGCTGGTGCAGGCAGGTTTGCGATTGCACATCCCAAACCGACAGTTGGGAGTTTCAAAAGGTTTTTTCCCAACGTGCGGATGTGGCCGCAACTTGAAACAACTAAGTAAAAGCATAAATAACAACAACAAAGAACACCTTTTAGTCTTCCCGCGCCCGCGCAGCGAGGTGAAAATACCACAGGTGGGACCGGAGCTTCAGGCAACATCCCCCTTCCCCCCGCCTCCCGCTACTCGCCCCGCCCCGCCCCGCCCCACCCGGCTACCGTTAACGGCCGTTAACGGCCACCCCGCAGGGGGCCCCTGAGGTGGGCGCCGGGGGGTCGCGGCGGCCAATGGGAGCGCGCGGGCGGGCGCGGCGGTGCCGGCGCTCGCGGTCGCCGCCAGTCGCGGCATGGCCGGGAGGCGGGAGCCGCCGTCCCGCTAGCGAAGCCGGGCGGCCTCCCTGCCCACGTCGCCCCCGCCGCCTCTGCGGGTCTCGGCGGGGGTCGCGGGCGCTCTTGGGGCGACGTCGCCAGCCATGGGCTGCCCGAGCTGCGCCCCGGCGCTGCTGCTCCTGCTGCTCTCGTGCCCTTGTGCCGCCTCGCCGGGCTCCAGCGCCGGGAACGTCCCCGACGGCGCCTCCACCCTCGCCTTCGTCTTCGACGTGACCGGCTCCATGTACGACGACCTGGTGCAGGTCATCGAGGGCGCGTCGAAGATTCTGGAGACCTCCCTGAGGAGACCCAAGCGGCCGCTCCACAACTTCGCGCTGGTGCCCTTCCACGACCCGGGTAAGGCACGGAGCCTCTCTCCAGCGTGACCGAGGGCCCTGAGCTGCTCAAAAAGCACCAAGAGGAGATCTTTTTTTTTCCTCTCAAGGTTGTTTGTAGGAAGGGTTCAGTTCCCTGCAGTCCCGGGGGGTTGAGGTATAAACGTTTTTGTGCCATGTCTTGTTCATGCTTTCCACGGGGCATCTCTTCTCTGTGGTAGCTTGATGGCAGCTCTATGCTTCTGCCTTTTCTGCCTTTCAGCAGCAGAACTTTTAAAAAATCAGATAAGCTGAGGTAACTTTTCTTTAAAATACTCCATCAATACCACCTAGTAGTTTTGGGGGGCTTTAAATAGCTCTGAAAAGGTAAGTTGCCTCTGTGATTTTTCTGCTGTGGAGGACACATGTACTAGAAATTAGTGGGGTTTTTTTGTTGTTTTTTTTTTCTTTTTTTTTCTTTTTTCTTTTTTTTTTTTTTAAAAAAAACATGTTCTTCTATGGAAGCAATTTAACTTACACAATATCATCACACTTTTGCCTGAGTTTTGTTGTTGACTGTTTAAGCTTTTCATACTTTTTTTTTTTTTTCTTTTTTAAGTTTGGGTTCTTCCTCCTCTCTCTCATTCTACCACTCTACCTCTTTCTTTCCGCTGTGCATCCTGTGTTCCTGTCTTTCAGCATCTGTTTTCTATTCCTTTTCTATGCCTTTCTTCCTCTTCCCTTGTCAAGGATCTTTTAGTGACTTGACAAGGAAATAGGAACAGGATGCTTCAAGCTAGTGATGTGTGCTTTACTATGCAGTATTTTTTTTTCTTTTAAAAAAAAGGGGGGGGGGAAAGAGGAGGGGAAGATGCAAAAAAAAAAAAATCCTTGCAAATACCTTTCTGGATCTAGTTTCCATGGAATATTTTGGAATGTGGCATTTTAGAAATCAGTCCATACAATTTTACCCTTTGCAGGATATCATCAGTGAAAACAGACCTCTCTCTCCCCACCTCAGTTATTTCTTCCTGCAAAGTATTTATTTGCTATTGATAGAATCATCTTAAATCCTTTACTTGAAAAATCAATGAAAACCTTGTCTTTGCAAGTTTTGCTATTTAGTTATCCATGATTGTGTATATATGTTGTTACTGCTAGGAGTCCATCAGTGTACTGTTAACAAAAAGGAATTTTTACCCATTTCTTTTGTTTCTTGTTTTTATATTTGATGTTAATTTTGTTCTCCTGTGCTCCTCCCCTCCCTCCCCTCGCCCCTACCTTTCTAATGGTTTATGAAACAAATGCTTATGTGACTTAAAAGACTATAAGGCCACAGAAGTCAGCAAGGGAAAAAGGGTTTTGGACAGGTGTAAGCACTGAGCTGTTTTATATCTTTTTAAAAAACCAATCTGGTATTTTCTGTCCCATTACTTTCCAAGGAGAACTTAGCATGATAAGGTAGTGTTTTTTTGTTTTATTTATTTTCTCTTTTTAATCTATTTATGTATTTTTCCTCTCTCCTCATTGAAATGTTTCCTTATGAGCATTGATAGTTCTCTTTTCAGAATATCTTGGGCACCTGCATGAACCTGGAAAGCATGCGAGTGATTTTTGCATGGAACAACTTTAGGTTGCAAGTTTGTGTGGTTGGTACTTTGTCCTCTGCTTTTTTGCATCCTTGATATAATGAATTTACAGCTCTCATATTACTAATACTTTTAATGCTTAGCTTTCATTACAAGTTAATTTCAAATCCCTTGTTTCAATAGCTACTTTTTCCCCCCCATCCTACATGTGTTCTCTTATTCTTTTTGCTTGTTTGTTTTTTCCCCCCCTCTTTTCCATTCTCCCTGAACCTCGTGTTCACTGGCTTTCTGAATTTTCTTGCTTTTGTTGCAGACTGATTCTTTTAATCATACTTTTTTGCATCGCCTTTTTTTTTTTTTTTTTTTTAGTCTCTACATATGCAATTAGCATTCAATTAGCATCCACTACTACCTTCCTCCCCTGATTCAGACTTTTTTGCCCCACTACTCAGAGTTGTGGTTTCCTTGCCTCCTCCCCCTTTCCTCCCTTTTCACTGGAGACCCCTTTCCTTGGCAAATGTTAGATTTCGTCACACAGAATAACTGAAACCCAGGCCTGCAGAGTTCTGGCCTAAGCAATTAAGAACCCCTGGCGAATGTAAATTATGTATCCTGTTACATAACTTGATATGGAAGCCCCTGCCCAGCCAGAAGGGGTGGGTCATAGTAGGTCATAGTGTGATGGGTAATTTGCTATTGTCTTAAAGCAATTCGAAAGTGGAGAATGCATAATATTAAACCTTATTTTGTCTTAGATTATTAGAATTATTTCTGTATTTTAATGTAAATATTGGTAGTAAATAGTATAGTCTGCTGTTCGGAGTTTTAGGGATGTAGCAGCTCAGAGCACTGGTCGGAATCTTGCATTTGGTGATGACCCAAGGTAGGTACTTCAAAAGAAAATGCAAGCAATACTGTCGTGACCAACTTTTCAATATCTCTTTTGCATCTGGAGAAAAGTGCATTTCCTCAAAACTCTACAAAAATTGCTGTTTGGCTTGGATTTCACAGTGTCCCACTCATTTACTTTGGCCTAGTGTTGTTCTCTTTGAAGTCTGTTTAGCTAAGTTGATGAGCATAATGTTTTTTTCTCAAGTTGTCTGATTATTTGCGCAACAGATTGTTTTTCAAAATAGAGCTTTCTACAGCTGCACAGATGTATTTTCTTTATATTTTTGTGAGGCAAATGGAACTCTGCTAGGAGTGCAGCATGTATTTGGAGCTCAGCATCAAGGAGCTTCTCTGTGCATAAAACTATCCAGATATACTCTTGTGTAACTATAGTTATAACTAGATTATCCTTATGATTTAAATTTTATGATAATTTAGCTTTTAATTTCTCTGGCTTTGTAACTTCTGTTGCACAGTGTGCAATGAACTTGAGTACCGTATAGAAAATCAGAGTTTTTTGAAGATGGGAGTGTATTTTTCAAAATCGTATGATAGTTTGTCCTGGGAGAGGCTTGATATCACCACAAGGAACATCAGAATCATAGATAATTGGAATTATTTGAAATCCTACTGTGTTCTGCTAGACCGTATTATTTTCAGAGTGCTGTCTGTCAGTGCTGCACTATGTTACAAAGACAAGTTGTAGTCTTTAGTGGTAGCTTTGAAATCAATATTATCACTATCACAGTGATGTTTTGCTCAGGCTATAGTATTTTGGTAAAACAGAAGTGACTGACAAGTATGTTTTGTTGTATTAAGCCTGAGTTTTTGGTGTAGATCAGAATTATGGCTTCCAAAAGAATTAAAGGATGGACTTCACGTTCTGTCACCACCATGTTATCCTGTGGTATGCTGAGCTTCCATTTTGGAAAAGCCTTTTGTTCTGCATTCCTCTTCATGTGTGTGCATGTGCAACACTTCCAGCAGATTACAGGGATTTTTCAGCTGTGTTTTTTCCAGTGCCTAAATATGATCACAGAAATTTCATAGATGGTGAAAAGGGTATTGAAAAAGAAGCTGCTTGCAAGACTGTCTTCAATTGGAAAATTGACAAAATAATTAATTAAGGAGGGTTGGCGTAGGGAAACTTAAATTGGATCTAAAGCTTAAGATCAATGAATGCTTTTGTAGCTGTGTGTAGAGGGTTCTGATCTTGTGCTAACTCCTATTGTATTCTGTGGTAACCAAACTGGACTCGGAATGTCTTTATTTAGCATCTGTGGCCAGCCTTTCTATTTTTATTTTATACCATTAAGGAATTTTGGAAAGGAAAACAAGCCTAAGAGGACAAATTCATCCCCGGTATTATTCTGTAAAACTAATGGAATTATACCAGTAATAACTTTGACCCTGCATGATTTCATCTTTTTTTTCTTTTTATATCAAGCATTCCTTTTGTGTGAGTGACTATTTTAAAATATTAATTCCAATAATTTTAATTATAAGGAAAATGAAGAGAATATAGCTTATGTAGCATAATATGCTGCGTATTTTTAGGTAACCCACTTCTGTAAATGCAGTCATTTTAATGGACTATCTAGAGTTCAAATAGTGTGTGGGTTTTTTTTTTTTTTTTCCCTCCATGGAAAGGTAACATAGAGGAAACAATCTGACTCTTTACCCAGCCTCCTTCATCTTGGAGTGAAGTCCAGTCAGAACTGGAAGGTTTTGGTAAACCTGAATGAAGCTGCAACTCTTTGTTGTACCTCAGATTGTGCATGCAAGGATATGTGCAGTAACGTTTTGTTTGTGGGCTTTAATTTTCCTTGGAACTTGAAAGCAGTTACAGTAATAAACAGTGCGGACTTCCTAACATACAGATTTGTTAATGATCAGCTTGTCTACAAAACTCCAGTCTTAGCATTGTGTATTTTCCCTACAAATCAAATAAGCAGTATATTGTCTATTGCAAATAAGCAGTGTATTGCAAGAAATAGGAGAACATTAATAATGCTACTGTTCATGTGGGGAAATAATTATTTTACTTGACGCATTAGGGTCACAAAGCAAATGTGTAGAAGAACTGGAAATGCACTGTTTCTCCCCTCAATCCTACTCCCTTTTTTTCTGAAAGCAAAGCTCCAGTTACATAATGGAGTAATGGTACATGGTCATTTTTAACATACTACCCTACTTAGTTAGGTTGCTGGGCCACATACTAGCATGGAACAAGTTGAGAAGGCACTGAGAGGCTTGCCTTTCTTATGTTTAAGAAGTCTAATATGTTTCTAGAAGAGGAACAGAAAGGATTAAAATATTTCATGCTTTGGAAATAAAAAGTATTATAGTTGATCCAGATGTGGAATAAAGGGAGAAGGAAAGCTGTATGCAGGAATGGAAAAGTGTAGCCCTTCCTTGACATATTAACTGCTGTCTTGAAAAAGACATTTGAAAGTGATGAGGAATAGACTATTCTCTAGGCATAACAATAAAGCACCCACCTTTGCTCAGCTGAAACTTTTCCTGTTTTTAATTCAGACCTTTGAGGTTGCCTGGCCAACTCTTCAAATATAAGCCAACAACTCATGTCTTTGTGTATCTACAGATAAACAGCATTGACTTTCACAACCAGTAGTTTTCTCATGCAAAATTTGTCTAGTAGTGTGGAATAACTCATTGGAAAAAAACTTAACTTTTGTGCTCTCCATTGTCACTTGTGTACTTTGGCCTCAGAATTTGCTTTGTGGTTAATGAGTGTCTATTAAAATTTTAAAACCGTGTCTGAATGTATATAGATAAGTCGTACGAAACCTTTTTCCATTTAGGAAATTCAAGTTGAATTGTCTGCCTTCCTCCTCTGAAGAAGGAGGAAGAGGTCATTTTCTACCCTCTGTTTATTTTAGCTGAGGATATAAATGTTCCAATATTCAGTTTTACTAAAGAACAGGAACATTAGTGGGGTGAGACAGTATGGCAGTAGATTCCAAGTAGGGAGCAGAGGTTTAACTGAAATGGAATATTTTGCACTGATACTTGAGTTCGCTAGCACAGCAGTACAAAAGTACAGTTTGAACCAAGGATGGGGCAGTACCAGAAAAGTTTGGGAGAAACACACCTAACATCAGTCTGTGCTATGTTCTGTGAATTCAGTGTGTTCAGATGCCCACTAAGAGAAGACTTGGTAGGTTCTGAGTAGTCTTGCTTGTCTTTGGAAAGTAGCTCTTCCTCTCCACATTTGGAACACCACATAACCTTCTGCAGTAGGCAAAACTATAGCTATATAGTATTTGAACCGATTATTGGATTGGCAAGGAGGTATGAACTGCTTGCAGATGAGTTTCCTGTGAGCAGATGTTTTCAAAACACTGTGTAGGTGTCAAAATCCAATATTATTTGCAGGAAGCAAAGAGAAGACTTGTCCCAGATCTGTCTGGTGAGTATAAGTGCCTCAGTGAAAATAGTTCTCTCCATGCAGTTTAAATACTCTTGTTTTCAGAGATATGTGGGTTTCATGTTATTCCTCACAGCTAAAGTGAAAAAATGTGCTCACTTAACAAATCTGTTTTTAATGTTCTAGTGCAGTAGTTCTAATGATGCATCGCAAAATGTCAGGTTAAAGTTGTCCTAACTAATTCTTCAAATAAGCTTTTGTTTTTAGTGGTGTAAAAAATTTTGAAAATACTATTTGTGTATTTGCTTGTGTAAGTTTTCGGATTTGATCAATTTTTAACTTACTATTTCTGTCACTATCTATGCATGAAAGTGCACTTTTAAGTTCAGGCCTACATTTCTCTTGTTCAAAGCTTAGAAGATATGATACAAACTTACAAGTGTTCAGTGTCAACTTAGTATGTAGGAAGATAAGCTATAACAAGAACTTGGTGTAACAACTACCAGTTGATTTTTTTTTTTTATATAACTTTGAATGTCATTTTTACTTATTCTCCTACCATTGATAGTTTCACCAGGAAATACTCAGTTTAGTTAGGGTCCTACATATGCCTTCCTTGTTGTTGTCATTGTTACTACTAAATTATTCAAATTAATCATTGATTGATAAGTAACTTAGTTTCCAATTCTCAAATCTTTTTCACACGGGAATGTACTATTACCCCTGTTTTGCAGGAAGATAAAATTGGGATTTCCTTTTCCAGGGAAAGGCTGATAGTGCCTCAAATAATTCGTAATGCAATGTAGAAGAGATTGAAATGTCTTAAAGCAATATATGAAACTCCTGCCTACTGAATTTGCCTGGAGTTATTAGTCATCCCTGATTTTGTTTTGCTATCTTCAGCTCAAACAAGTGACCATTATATAAAGAATCCTCTAGCTTATTAGCCATGTATTCCAATGTTGTTCTAGCCCCCAAATAATGTTGCTGATTTTGCAAATGGGGCTTGCTATCTAGAAGGGTACATCTGTGCTCCATAATTTCTGGAGTTTAGATAGAGGGCACTTCTCATGGGCAAAGTGCCTTACATACTGTTGCTTGGCAGGCGGTGGTAAAGCACCATGCTTTAAATATTCAACATGCAACAAAATAGCAAATAATTGCACAAACTTCTACATTCCCTTTTGAACACAGGGTTTTTATAACATGAAAACCTTCTGTCGGTTGCCATAGAATCTTTACATTAATGTTACTGCTTCCACGCACTGTGGCTTATAATCAGGATCCTACTCTCTCACTTCCAGATATAATAGATTTTCTTATAAATCACTTAACTGCTCTCATCTTCGCTGAACACTACTCAATAGAAAAATGTAGACATTGTGGAGGGATCGTATATCCTGCTGAGAATGGAATGTACTGATTGATCTCAAATAGAAATCAGCCAATACTGAGCCAGATTAAAGAATTGTGAAACTTATGCCTTTTAAACTGGTAAAATAGTAAACTCATTAAAAGTAGCTGGCACAACATATCTGATGGTGTTTTGAATTATCCAAGCAGTTTATAGAAGGGGAGGAGGAGGCCTGTTGAAGCTTTTTTTTTTTTTTTTTTTTTTTTGGAGGGGGGTCTGTCTGGGACAGTTATGTTAAGTACTACTCCTTTTGTGTAAAATGGCGTCACTCTCACCGGATATATTAATGTCTGATAAAATAGTGAATATAGATTAAAACAGCCTAAGAGCTGAATTTAGTAGCTTTCTCTTTTATTCTCCCTCTCCCCTTCTTCCCTTCTCCCCTTAGCAAGCAGCTTGTGTTTCCACAGAAAGTCATATATAGAAAGCCAAATTAATCCTGGTTTTGACAATAATTACTTAACAGTAGGCAGCTTTGGCTACAAGTCTTGGTGAGAGCTCTGTGGAATGGAAATGGAAGAAAAAATTCTGATGTATGCTTGTATTGAATTGCTTTAAGCTCCCGCAAATCAAATTTCTAAAGGTTTATAAAAAACAGAAATTTGATGCAGATCCTCAAGTGCTTTTAAGCTATGAATAAAGCAATCTGCATCCCTCCCAGAGATTTAGATATTCTGCCTCTTATTGTCTGCAGACAACAGTTGTTTCATGAGAATACATAGGAATGAAATGAGCCAGAAGGCATAAACACTGTATTGCTTTTTTCTCTTTAAGAAGTTCGGTGTAAGATTGATTTTTTTTTTTTTTTTTTTGATTATATGTAGAGGGGAAAATGACAAAGGCGATTACAATTTAAACAAGTATTGACAATTAACCACAGAATATTTGCCTCTCAAAATGCTGGTCTCACTACTTTAAAGCAGAAATGCTGGAATTCAACTATAAAACCAGTGCTTTCTGTGGTGTGAATTACTAGTGAATGCCTTTGCTGAAGAGGGAAACTTGAATTTTCACAGAATAATGAAGAAAAAAAAATCAAAAAGTGAAGGCAGCTTAAACTGGGACTCTGTGGTCCCTAATCCTTATGCTACTTTATCATCTAGCAGTAAAAGTTTGATCTGGATCAGGTGTGGGGATGTGTTCGCGTTCTGTTTGAAAGCTCTGTTTGCGTGATACAGAACATATGCTGGACTGTACATTAACAGGAGGATAAATGCTGTTAGTTCTTATGTAGTGGCGTGAAGTGATGGTGCTCGAAGCAGCCTGCTGGTACCAATTGAACTTCAAGCTTCCTTGAACAACTGTGGAAAAAAATGAGTTTACATTTGATCAGTGCTTTATGTTGTGTGTCTGGGACATTTTTCATCCTGTAGTATCCAGGTTTTAGAAACCTCATGGGTATATTTATGTTATGCGAACTGCAAGTGTGATTAACAAGCCTGTTTCTGGTCTGTGCTTTCCACTTCTCCGTTTGTGTACTGGAAGCTGCTTGGAAATTCTACTAACTGGAGCAGGTTTTATTCAGTTGGGTGAGCTCTGGATAAACTGGATTCTAGAGTGTGGAAAAGGGGCAGGTACTTCATTTAGTTAACTGCTTTTTTTTGTTTTGTTTAGCCTTTTTTGTGTAGTAAGTTGTTGTGGTGTTTTTTGTGTGTGGGTTTTTTTTTTTTTTTTTTTTTTTTTTTTTGGAATGTAGCCTAAGGAATGATAGGAACCTTCTAGGCATGAAAAACCCTTGGAGACCAGTTGGTGTACAATCTCCAATTAGTGATTTTGTTTGTGGCCTATGCTGTTGGACTTTGGTTTTGAAGGAGACACACACAGCTCAAAAAAAAAAAAAACCTGGGAACATATGTTTCTCAGTCTGCAAATGGCAAAACAATTTCTCTGTTGAAAAAGATTGGAGTTACTTGATTGCCTCACCCTTCTTTGATAATGAGCAGTTTGTTAGAAAGAATATGATTAATGAAATGTGCCATGAGCTGACTGCTTCATATACTCTACTCCTGCCAGGAAAAATGTATGAGTGACATTGTTGAATATGATTCAATTTTAATAACTATTGCCATTTTTAAGCATTTTTTGTTTGAGATGTGTTGCTGTTAAATCCTTCAGTGCCACGGAGGCACCGATATGTAGACCGGACCCCTCATCCAGAGAGGTCTGCTGCTTGCCTGGGGCCAAAATAAAGGATGTCACAGAAAGGCTCCCAAGAATTGTTCATGAGTCTGACTATTATCCTCTACTATTGATTCATGTGGGTGCTAATGATGCCATGGGGAAAATGAGGGACGTCAAGCAAGACTTCAGAGCCCTAGGGATGGCCATCAAAGGTACAGGTGCCCAGGTGGTGTTCTCCTCCATTCTGCCAACGAGGGGAATGGACTCAAGGAGGAGAAGGCGGATATGGCAGCTTAACAACTGGCTGCGCCGCTGGGCCTGGCAACAGGGTTTTGGCTTCTATGACCATGGGTCTCTGTTTGATGACCAACAGCTAGTGGGGAATGATGGGACTCATCTTAGCAAGAGGGGCACACGTCTCTTTGCAAAAAGGCTGGCCAACCTGGTTAGGAGGGCTTTAAACTAGGCAAGAAGGGGGAAGGGGAGTGGCACACTGACGCGGCAAGCAGTACCGCACAGCCCAGGTCAGATGGCGGCCAGCGGGAGTATGGTAGTGGGGAAGTGAGGATAGGAAATGATCCCGGAGTGTCCTCTTTCACCCCTCCTGGGAAACCTGTGGCCTCTGTTGCTTCCCTGAAATGCCTGTATACCAATGCGCGAAGCATGGGGAATAAGCAGGATGAACTGGAGATCTGTGTGCGGTCCCAGCGTCATGATCTCATCGGAATCACAGAGACGTGGTGGGATAGCTCGCACGACTGGAGCGCTGCCATGGAAGGCTATGTGCTCTTTAGGAAGGACAGGCTGGGAAGGCGAGGTGGTGGAGTTGCTCTTTATGTGAGAGAGCAACTGGAATGCATGGAGCTCAACCTGGGAGTCGAGGATGAGCGAGTTGAGAGCTTGTGGGTAAGGATTAGAGGGCAGGCTAATGTGGGAGACACTGTGGTGGGTGTCTGCTACAGGCCACCTGACCAAGACGAGGAGGTTGATGAGGCCTTCTATAGGCAGCTGGATGTTGCCTCACGGTCACAGGCCCTGGTTCTCATGGGGGACTTCAACTACCCCGACATCACCTGGGAGGACAACACAGCCAGGCATAAGCAGTCCTGGAGGTTCCTGCAGAGCATCGACGATGACTTTTTGACGCAGGTTGTGGAGGAGCCGACGAGGAGAGGTGGGCTACTGGACCTCATGCTATCAAATAGGGAGGGCCTAGTAGGAGATGTGAAGGTGGGGGGTAGCCTCGGGTGCAGTGACCATGAGTTGGTGGAGTTCAGGATTCAACGAGGAGGAGGCAGGGCTGTAAGTAGCCTTGCGACGATGGACTTCAGGAGGGCCAACTTTAGCCTCTTCAGAGACCTCCTCGGTAGAATCCCATGGGCTAGTGCTCTAGAAGGCAGGGGGGCCCAAGAGAGCTGGTTAGTTTTCAAGCGGCACTTCCTCCACGTCCAGCAACAGTGCATCCCTGTGTGTAGGAAGGGAGGCAGAGGGGGCAGGAGACCTGCGGGAGCTTGTGGCAATGCTCAAGCAGAAGGCAGCGGTATACAGAATGTGGAAAAAAGGACAGGTCCCCTGGGAGAAATACAGGAACATAGTCAGGGAGTGCAGAGATGCGACAAGGAAAGCTAAGGCACGTCTGGAAGGTAAGCTGGCAAGGGACGTTAAAAATAACAAAAAAAATTTCTTCAAATACATTAACAGCAAAAGGAAGATCAGGGAAAATGTGGGTCCGCTGGAGGACGGGATGGGCACCTTGGTTACAAATAACACAGAAAAAGCAGAGTTGCTCAATGCCTTCTTTGCTTCGGTGTTTACCAAGGGCAGCCCTTTAGAGCCCCAGGCCCTAGAGACAAGAGAAGAAGCTGGTGGAGGGGAAGACTTGCCCTGGGTAGAGGAAGATTGGGTCAGAGAGCACCTAAGGAACCTCGATACCCACAAATCCATGGGCCCTGATGGGATGCACCCCAGAGTGCTGCGGGAGCTGGCAGATGCCATAGCTAAGCCGCTCTCCATCATCTTTGAAAGATCCTGGAGAACGGGGGAGGTGCTGGAAGACTGGAAGAAGACGACTGTCACGCCAGTCTTCAAAAAAGGCAAGAAGGAGGACCCAGGCAACTACAGGCCAGTCAGCCTCACCTCCGTCCCCGGAAAAGTGATGGAACGGCTCCTACTGGCCGTTGTCTCCAGGCACATGGAGGACAAGAAGGTGCTCAAGAGTAGTCAGCATGGATTCACCAAGGGGAAATCTTGCCTGACTAACCTGATAGCCTTCTATGATGAAATGACCAGCTGGATAGACGAGGGGAGAGCGGTGGATGTCGTCTATCTCGACTTCACCAAGGCTTTTGACACCATCCCTCACAACATCCTCCTGGGCAAGCTCCGGAAGTGTGGGATAGATGAGTGGACAGTGAGGTGGATTAGGAACTGGCTGGATGGCAGGGCCCAGAGAGTGGTGATCAGCGGTGCAGAGTCTAGTTGGAGGCCTGTGGCTAGTGGGGTCCCCCAGGGGTCAGTCCTTGGTCCAGTCCTGTTCAATTTATTCATCAATGACCTGGATGAAGGCACAGAGTGCTCCCTCAGCAAGTTTGCTGATGATACCAAACTGGGAGGAGTAGCCGATACCCCAGAGGGCTGTGCTGCCATCCAGAGGGACCTGGACAGACTGGACAACTGGGCGGTGAAAAACCTCATGCAATTCAACAAGGCCAAGTGCAAGGTCCTGCACCTGGGGAGGAATAACCCCAGACACCAGTACAGGCTGGGGACCGACCTTGTGGAGAGCAGCTCTGCAGAGAAAGACCTGGGTGTCATGGTGGACGATAAGTTGACCATGAGGCAGCAGTGTGCCCTCGTGGCCAAGAAGGCCAGTGGAATCCTGGGCTGCATTAAGAAGAGCATCTCCAGCAGGTCGAGGGAGGTGATCCTGCCCCTCTACTCAGCCCTGGTGAGGCCGCATCTGGAGTATTGTGTCCAGTTCTGGGCTCCACAGTACAAGAGGGATGTGGAGCTGCTGGAGAGAGTCCAGTGCAGGGCCACAAGGATGATCAGGGGCCTGGAACATCTGCCCTATGAGGAGAGGCTGAGGGAGCTGGGCCTGTTCAGCCTGGAGAAGAGAAGGCTGAGAGGGGATCTAATCAGTGTATATAAATACCTCAAGGGAGGGAGTGCAGAGGACGGGGATGGTCTCTTTTCAATGGTGGCCACTGATAGGACTAGAGGAAATGGCCGGAAACTGAAACATCAAAAATTCCATAGGAACTTAAGGAAAAATTTCTTAACAGTGAGGGTGACAGAGCACTGGAACAGGCTGCCCAGAGAGGTTGTGGAGTCTCCTTCTCTGGAGATCTTCAAAACCCGCTTGGATGCAGTCCTGTGCCACGTGCTCTAGGTGACCCTGCGTATGCAGGGGGGTTGGACTAGATGATCTCTAGAGGTCCCTTCCAACCCTAAGCATTCTATGATTCTATGATTCAGTTATGCCTATTGTAAATTCATATTCTGCCATTGTTAAGCTCTAGGTCCACATTTTCCATTTTATGTTGGAATGGGTCATGCATGCATCTCCTTGTGTGTGCCCATTACACTCCTCTTGCAGCGTTTTGAAGAACACGTACCATCTCTTTTAAGCTGATTACATTTGTGAGCCGAGTTTTTTTTTTTTTTTTTTTGGTGCCGTACTAGGAACACAAGGACTCTGTATTCATGAAGCATTTCAATGGGATCGTGTTAGGTCTCAGAGTTGGAGGACAGGATTAGTCCTATCATGCTTTAGTCTGCGGAGCCTTAGTTAGAAGAGTAACTCCCTAAAGGCTCCTCTAACTCGCAAAAATGGGGCATCTTTACAAAGCAATTCATTATTTTTAACATATGAAATGTGCTCTGGAGGTTTCATTTGCTTTCCCTTGCTGCAGAAGGGGTCAAAGTTAATTCAGCTGAGACCGTGAATTTGGGATGGATGAAGTAATTTAGCAGGAAAGAAGTCAAGTGAGGGACTTTCTGCTCTCTATTTGCCTTGTGCACTTGGACTGACTGTCCAAATAACAGTCCCTGAGACTTGTTTTATACTGTTTATCCTCTTACCAAGTGTTCACATGAGCTTAGCCTGCATGCACTGGGGCTAAGTTGTGTCACCCCACTGTGACATAGGAGAGTTCTTCCCAAGCTATGCAGAGGCTGGCATCTGACCCATGTCCCGTGGCTTGCAGTGTCACCACCCTAGACATGCTGAAGAACTACTACTGGTAGGGCATTTTGAGCTAAATCTGAGCTAAGTTTTCCCAAAGGGAGCTCAGCAGGGAGCTTTAAAAGAAATTGAGCTTCGTGAAGGCAGATACCTAGTGATGTGGCTACTGTAGGGCAGCACTGATGCCCTGTGCACACCTTGTTTGCCCTCACTTGGAGTTGTCAACAGAGCTTGAATATTGGCTGTTGTAACCTAGATGCTTTCTGTATAATCCAAAGGAGTCATGCTGGCAGCAATATGGGGCTGATAATCTCTGTGAGGATAAGCCACAAATAAGAGGTGTGATGCACACAGTTATTGTGCATTACAAATGTGAACAGGCTGTATGTATTTATGAATATATACTAACTTACTATGCTATGCCTTGTGTACTCTTCCATCTTGTTTTTCTTCATCATGTTCGGTATTCTCCAAAAAGAAACTGTGTGCAGTTTTCCAGCTCTACTCATATTGTAGCACTCTCCTAAAATATACTTAACCACAGCTTTAAGTTTGTGAACATTGTTGGTAGGATCTATGCATATTTGACAATTACGTGTTCCCAGACACATGCCAAAAAGCTGCATACATCCTGTGCAATGAAAGATAATTGGAAGTGTTGAATTTATTTTCCTTAATATACCCCTATTAAGGTCTCTTAAGGGTCTCATCTCTTCTCTGGAATAATGGTTTCCTTACCATATGCTCCTGATAATATAAAAGATAGTGTTTGACATTAGGTGACAATCAAGCATATAAGTGTTCAGAGTCTGTATATAATATAGGGGGACTCTCAAACTTGAGTATGCCAGTAGTGTGTAGAGAGAATTTAAGACTATTCTTTAGAGGTGTCCGCAGGAGCAGACTCTTGTGGAAAACGGCTGGCCTCCTTATGAATTGAGTGTTGCAGAGTCATTTACTGAATTAAAGCTGAAAGGGAGTTAGCTTTTTCCCTCTTCTTTTTATTTTAGTGCTTCAGTATTTTCACAGGAGCTATAATGCTTCCTTCCTCGGCAGTTTTTCCAGTCATAAGGCTACAAGATATGAAGACAGGTTTTAAACACAATTTTATGTAGCCTGATGTAGCCAAATTCCCAGTATCAACAGAGTTACTGTAGGGTGCATTATAGTCAATGGGGCTCCTCTGCAATCACACTGGTATGCAATTAGATGTAACTGAAAGCAGAAGGGAACTCCAGGTTTGCAGACTGGAAAATCCCTGAAGTACAGTGAGTGGGGGTAGACTTGTATAATTAAATGAAAACGAAGGAATGTCTTGTGTTGCTATAGTCCCAGCAAAATGTCTGGGGCTGTTTGCTCAGGATAGCAGCTCTAATCTGTGACCATAGGTTATTGCTGGATTCCTGCCATCTTGTTTAAATTAGATTCATAGCCCAGAGGAGGGGGGGTGTAAGCAGGAAGCCATTGTAATTTTCAAGCTTTGGACACTAGTGTATTTTCATGAGCTGAAGTTAAGTGTCCCTGGGGATGCTGAATATCACTGAAACATTTCCTGCGTTCTCTTAAGCTGTACAGTGGTATGTCCGAGTCTGTTTTCCAAAGGACAAAGCTTTTTGTTTAGTTAGAGAGGTCTTGCTGTAGTTCACTGAACTAGTCTGCTTTCGCACTGAGTTACAGAGGAATAAGCAAAGTTCTGCAGAAAAAATCAAGTTAACTGCCTCAAAACATGTTTGTCCTTTATTAGCTAAACTCTCAGAGACTTAGACTTCACAGCTGACTTGTCAGAGCTACCATTTTAGTCTCTAAACAAGTAATATGGTTAGGTAGGTGTGTGGCTTTAGGTAAAGCTGCAATAGCTGGGGCATCTAGCAAGAGAGACAAGGTCTGCAAAATGCAAGTAGTCTTTTTTTGGCCTTCTGTTCCTTTTTTTTTGTGTGTGTCACTTAATTTGTATGACACCAAGCACAGTGATAGTCTTGTTTTAATTAGAGATTGTAGCCCTCTTTGCTGGCCATGCAGCAGCCTTCTCAGGCACATGGCACGCGCTTCTCAGTACAACTTTTTTCATTACCTTGGAGAACACCGTGTTTTAGGCAGTGATGTTTCTGCTCCTCTTGTAATGATCTGTTACCTAATATCCAAATCTTGTTGTCTTAGGGCATTTTAGGCTCTTTAGGTGGCTTACTCCTGAGTCAGTTTTGTGTGCTAACCACAAACCCACAACTTGCTTATTTGCACTGAAATACTTCTTTTTTTTTTTTTCTTTCCATTTTCTTTCCTAATCTTTCATATCTTTTAATCTTGCACTCTGCCTTCTGCCCTTCCCTTTCTCACAATTTCCATTGGCTCTTTTCCCTGAGAGATTCAGTGTCTCCTCTCAGTACTCCCCTATTTCATCTCAGGTTTTCTTGGCAGTCTAGTGTATCTTATGCATATACAGACTGGATCCTGATGGTGAAATGTGTTGCTGCTAAAAGCAGCATGTTCTTGCCCTTAAATAAAAGTACTGTGGTAGCCCTAAATAGAGACAATGAAGGATGTGATGGAGAAATCTTGCCCTTACTCTCTCCATTGTGGTTGATACTTCCTCTAACATGAAGGAAAATGATAGCAAGGGCAGATAGAATGATATCCCTTTCACATATTGGTCATGAAAGAAGGTAGGTTTCTAGAGTTTGTGCCAGGCCTGAATCTGACCAATTGACTCTATTGTTTGTGCTTTGAATTTCTGGCTGAGTATATGGAAATGTGTTTGCTTAGAGATGCAGCTGTACTGGTCAAAAAAAATACTGCTCTGCACTACTAACTGCCTTCCTTTCTGATATCCAGCTGTGGGTGCTTCTTAGCAATTCTAGACAAAATGAACCAGGTAAGCAAAAATAGTCTAAGCAATTCCAGCTTATTAGCTTTGTTTGGAAGAGCATGCATGAACTGTTTTGCTGCAGAGCAAAGGGTAACTTTTGTTAGAAGGATGATTCTGCAGAGGGATGGCAATTTGCTTGGCTAGCATATCTGCAGTTGGAAGAGAATGAGCATAGTGCTAGTGAGCTGCATGTAACTGTAAAGATTGAGTTATTCGGGATCTACATGTGTTTGCAAATCTGGTCTGTTTATGTGGGTGCTGACAGTGAGTAAAATGTGGTTTCTTTGTGTATCAAGCTTTGTTTTAAATAGTGCAGTTGTTACTCATGCTCAAGGTGCAGAAAGTGGAAAAAGCTTCCATTCCAGTAAAAATTCAGCCCTTCACCCTTGAAACTGTAATTAGATGTTGTTCTATTACTTAAAGCAAACTATGGTATATAAAGACAAAAATAATGCAAGTTGGCTGTGTTGCATTCTGGAGAATTCAGCTGTTGCATCATGGAAGGAAGAAGTAACCAGGGAGAGTTTAGTGGCTGTGGTGCTCTGCATGGAGTAATGTAATCACTAAAAGCAAGACCTCTGTGATAAAGCGGCTGACAGATAGCCCTCCCAATATTGAGTATTGGGCTTGAGTTTTGTTTGGTGAGGGGAGAAGGAAAAAAAGAAAAGGCGTGAATAAGTGAAGCATGTTTTGATTTTTAACTCTTTAATCTGTATAAAGAACAGACACAGATTTAAACTGCATAAAACCTTTGAATCCATAGAATCTGTGGCTGTAGGTATTTCTGATATCTCCATTCTATGTTGGTTTATGCTGCAGCTGCTTAGTTTCTTGTTTGCAGTGGTGTGTCCCACTTTCCTATTTTGATGTTATATCTCAACCTTGATAACATGGGGTATTCTAGATGGAATAATTCCATTGCGGTAGATGTTGTTTGGATTTATACTAGTAAAACTGAGGTCAGAGTCTGGCTTTGGTGCTTTACTACACGCTTCCTTTTCTAATCTTTTCAGTCCTGGTCTGCTCCCTCTACTTTCCTAATTCCAAGAGTAACAGCATAGGTGAGATTTAGTTGGTGAAAGATTGTTTAAGCTGTGTCTGTTTTTTATTAGCTTGGCTGTTTTTTATTTCTTCAACACTGTTTGAAGTTTTATTGTACTTAGGATGAGATTTTAATTCTTCTTGCTTTTTCTATGTGATTCAATTTCTTCAATTAGAAGCGTGACATTTTAAATTGCAGGGTGAGTTTGAACATTATCATTGAGTAAGAGTTGTATGCACTGGTTACATTTCAAAGAAGTTTTTAACTCTGATGTTCAGAAAAAGGGAAAAGGATGTGCCTTAAGGCATTGCTGTTAATCAGGACCATAGGGTGTTCGAAAGAAAGAGCGTGCTGAAGATGAAATATGACTTTGGAGAACATTTTGATATTTTTTTCCTCTTTTTGTTTATTTCCTGCCATTACATTCAAGTGCTCTGTAATTAAGTTCAGAGTACACATCTACAAAGCTCATTTGCCATGTGACAGACATCTGGAATTTCGCCCAGGTTATTGTTAGTTAAATTTGGTTTATTATTAAGTTTAGGTATTTGCGTGTTATAGTTTATTTGCTACACTGAGGTTTTGGCTCAAATTAATGAGAAATTCATAATATTTGTTACAATATTTTTACAGTTGAGCTTCCATTGTTCTAGGATCTCCACCTTCCTATGATGATTAATATCCTGCCCAGAATACCCTGCTTTTATTGTTGTGGCAAAGAAAGGATGAGAAAAGAGAAACACCACCTCTTTAACAGTTTCAAGGCCTTGGACACAAAACACTTAAGATGATTTTGATATGTTTGTGCAGTGTGGAGTTTTTTCAGATTTCGGCTTAAGGATTTGTCAAAGAATCTTTGACAATAGTAATGTTTAAACCTCAATAAGACAGTCTTAATCATTGCAGAAGGAATTTTTGTATTGTAGAAATCTGAATGAGAGCTTCATAGCAAGACTGAATCAATTTTCATGTGTGTACCTGAACCTCTCCTGAATTCCATAGGGCTACTGTCTTTGCTATGAGTATATAGGTGGCACTTCATAGAAACAGGTTGTTTCCTGATTCTCCACAACACACTGTCGTTTGAAGAGTGTTACTCATTAGCTTCAGGTCTTTGTTCTTTGATGTTAGTGTTCAAGAAAGCTAGCCTGACAACTAATGTTCATGGGAATTTCATATTGGTTTATCAATACAGCTTATAACTACAGACTTCTGTGGTAGTTTTGAGCCTTCTTTTGCATGCAAAAGTATAAGACACACAAGCTCTGAGTAGCCAGGCAAGAAGCGCCAGCTCAAGGTCTGACACTTGTGTGGGGCCTTCAAGGTTCACTGAAGGGAACTGCAGACAAAATTCGTTTTGGTCAGAGCTGAGCTGCTTGTTCTGTCAAGAAGTGTTTGAGGCCAAGATATTCCTCTTCTAGGACTGTGCTTCCTTGTCTTTCAGTTGTGTTGTGCTTAGACGGTGTTGCTAGCAAACCAGACGTCTCAGCAGCTGCAGGACTTTTTTGGAAGAATGGAGTGAATGGTTAGTTCAAGATCCAGTGCTGAGGCACTGCATAGCTGGACTCCTGAGTCTTCCAGTCTATGAAGCACATCAGGTATGAAATTAGTCCTTGAAGATGCACCAGAGAGACCTTGCAGCAGAGCTAGGAAGATTAATCTTACTTTAAGACTAACTTCAACTAGAAGAATATTTACTGGGGTGTGCATTGGCATAGTTAGATCTGGAAGTGAGTGCTGCTGTTTACTAAAGGAATGTGTCTAAGCCTAATGTTATTAGAAGACTACCTGTATTTTTATATCATTCTCTCAAGACTGAGATGAGGAGCCTACAGAAAACATAAACACTGAAGCCATGTTCCCATCCTCTCTTTGTTAGCACAGACAGTTAAGAAAACTTTGGTAGTAAGGCAGTGGAAAATCCCTTCAATTGAGAGCTAACTTTGGCTTAATTAGATCGGCCTGTGAACCCTCTTACTGCTACTCAGTGACCAAGGTCAGTGACAGATGTCTCAGATTGCAGCAAGTGCAGGTTTTTGAATTTCATGAGTGGCACCTTAAGCCAATGTACTGGGTGTCAGCTGCAGTGAGAAGGACTTGTAGGGAATTTGCTCCCACCTTTCACTTAATCTATTGACTCGAGCACAGGACTGGTTGCCTCTTAGGGTATCACAGTATGAATCGTCAGAGAGGATTTTAGAACACCTGTGTTCAGAACACCTGAGTGTATATGGTGTGTGTGTGTGTGGGGGGGGTTGTTTTGTTTTTTGTTTTGTTTTTTGGGGGGGGTGGGGAGGAAAGGGGTTTCTTGTGTCTGGAAACAAATTTGCTTTTGGTTGACCTGAATACAAGTCAGGTCATAGCGTTTGTTATCGAACTCAATGGCTTCAAGACCTTCAATTAACCTCCTCTCCAGAGGAAAACAGGATTGTGTTCTGTATTGGTTAAACAGACTAAATGGCTAGTTGAGAAAAAAATGGCAGCATTTACCACAATTGGATATTTAGTTATTCTTTAAAAGTAACTTTGATAATTACTTGCTGCTTGATCATTTTATTTGTGTGTTGTACATTCTTGAAGTGCTCTGAGTACTTTCTGTTCTTTAACTAGGCCAGCCAGAAGACAAAGCTGGGAAGCCCAGGAATGAAAACGAGTGAGTTAGCCTAAGCTAGTGTTGTGTGATTGTTTTTTAGCTAATGCTACTAGTCTAAACCAAAATAGTGGAATTTTTTTGAATAAATTATAAAGGGGGAACGAACTGAAAGCAAAGACCCTGCATGATGTATTCCTGTAAAACTGATGGAAGTAATGCTCATGCCTAGTAATGCTCAGGGCTAGTGAAAACACTATTTTGTTTAGGGTATAAAAACTAATGTTCTCATCTCTTCCCCCTTCTCTCCTCACCATCTGCTTTTTGAATTAGTATGGAGCGTGCTTGCATTTTTGCTGTGGTTCAACTCAATGGAATTTTATAGTTCATAGATAACACTTAATTGAATAAAATGTTTTGCCCTGTCCCACAGCATCCTAAAAACTGTGGAGCATTTAAACTGGCATCAAGAGCAAAAAATGTGTGATTTTTCTGTTTTTTTTTGTTTTGTTTTTTTTTTCCCTTGTGATTTTCCTTTTCCTTCTTCCAAAGCTGTGAAACAGTTTTCCTATAGCCCTTAGCCTCCTGTTCAGGCATCCCACCATGTGCTGGATATGCAATTTCATGTTTGTTACAGTTGGTGCCAGGGCAATGAGCCCATGCAGAGGGTGATAGGAATCTGCATAGAGTGTGATTCTGATCCCAGCAGTGCTGCTAACAGCACAGCTGACTATTGATCTATGTGTAGATAAGCACGGGTAAATCTGTGTGGATTAGTAGTTACACAGGGTTTAGGTAGTTAAGCTCTCATCAATCCTACCATAATGAGCTGCCTAGAGTTATTGCTTGTGTAGAAGAGTTGACAAAAAGAGTATGTTTCGAGGTGTGTTTGTAAGCAGGCTGCCAGTGAGAACAGAATAAAACTGCTCCTGGGGCTTAGAGATGGCATCTCAATGCTGAGCCAGGTCAAGTGGCAGTGCCAGGCCCTCTAACCTAGATATATCTGTGCTGGTTTTGTGAGTTATGGCTTGCAGCCTGAAAGGTTTGGAAAGGCATTTCTGGTGGCTTATCCCAGGCTAGAACAGACACAGCTGCTTTGACTGCCTCTTGCCTGCCCCAGAGAGTGAAGATATTGCAGTGCAGTACTGATAGCAGATACTGAGGGCTCTTGCTTTAGGCTCTTGCTAGAAAGCGGTAGGTGGTGAAGCTAGGAATGTGAGGGATATTTCATGGTCTCTTCGGCTTTAATCTGTACATTTTATAGAATTCTTCCATTTATCTCTTGTCTGTGGAGACCCTCCAGATTAATACAGCAGCGTATGTCTATTTCAAAAACTCGCGCCTGAGAGATTTTATGTATAGTTCTATGACCGAAGAAGCGGCTGATGAAGCTGTAGGGCTGTGACACTTGAGCATGACCAGCTAATACTGA
Organism: Tinamus guttatus; assembly: GCF_059628265.1. NCBI lineage: Eukaryota > Metazoa > Chordata > Aves > Tinamiformes > Tinamidae > Tinamus > Tinamus guttatus. The sequence continues at coordinate 29,199 of NW_028288749.1, forward strand.
GGTGGCTGATGAGCTGCTATGCAGGTCCTTGGAGATGCTTTCAGCATCCTAAAAGTTTTTGTGGGTGCCTTTCAGAAAATTGCAAAATTGCTGATGATACTGGCCAAAGTTAAGGGATGGAAATCGGCTTGCGGCTGGTTCAGCTGTTACCAAGGTAAACAGTACCCTAGCCTTCAGAAATTTGCCCCATCTTCCTTTTATGAATTGAGGTTTCTAACTCAATTACAGCTTTAAAGAATAAAATGGAATGTTTTAGAATCAGATTTTCTCTGCCTTATAATAAACTTAATAATAGGTTTTAAGAAGAAACAAAAAGTTAACTTTAATCTTGGACACCAGTAATAGATGTTGTTTTAAGTTCTTTAAGGAGATGCTTTTTTAATTGTTATTTGAGTGCAATAATATTATTTGCCATAAAATTCCATGTTTTGCTACCTGCTTATGGATCAGGACACTTTATGATAATGATGTGTAACTCAACTAAATTTACAGTGGTAATGGCTAAAAGAAAATAGTTTACTTTTTAAATGGTTTTACATTGATAACCCCTTAGCAAATAAAATTATAGTGTTAAGAGTAGGAAGGGAGTTTGGGAGATTTTTTTTTTTTTTTTTAGCCATATAAAGGTATTATAAGAGCATAAGCCTGTTAAAGAGCAGCAGGACTTGATGTGAATCCTTATTTCTACAATCTCATGGCAGTTTTAAGCACCAGCTGAGTTAGTGTTGTGATCTCCATAATTCTTGTTGAATGGTTCCTTCAAGAAAATATTTACCAGTTTTGCTGCCCTACAAGCAGCTGGTTAGTAGTTGTACACCTTAAGTGCTATTTCTGATCTGGCCCGTCACTACATGTTACTTAATGTGGATGTAGAGCAATTGTTACCATGGCTGAGTGGTGTGAGCATGTCCTCCTCTCTGGGTTCTCAAGTTGTTGTTGATGACTTTGTGGGTGCTCAGTTCATTGTTTATTTCATTCTCTTCATAAGAACTGTGGCTATAGCTTCAGAATTACTTGTTCAGCTGTGGCTATGCTTCGTGATCACACTTAAAGCTGACTTGGGTTGAGAAAGGATCTTCTCCAAGGATCTTCCAAGTCTCTTTGAAGAAAGCAATCTGTGAAAATAGTCCTCCAAGCAGAAGTTTTAGTTGGACATTGTAATTGATTTGATTTCTTCTGGAAAAATAAAGGAGGCGCTGATCATCTTATCTTCATTTTTCCTTTCACAGTCAGCCTAAGGACCTGTGCTGGAACATAGTGGGAGGAAGAGTTCAGTGAAGAAGGAGCCTTATGGGCACCCTTCAAGTAACTTGCAGTGTTGGGAGCTCCCAGTGTCAGAGCTGTGCTGTTTCCAGCTATGTCCCAGCCTGTCCTTTGGTTGGTAGCTCCTGCTAGGCCTTTCTTACGTGCTGCAATACATAGATTGATTTTTGCAGTGTAACCCAAAGTATAAATTTTGAATAAAAAATTCAATTGTTTGATTTGACTTCAAAATAGTTGGGTTATTAATCACAAAACAGCACTGCACAATTTGTAGTTACATTCCTTCCAGCTTTCTTCTTCAATGCAAGTTCTTTATCCAGCTCTCTTACAAGTGTTGAAAGACTACTGCCAAAATACACAGACCAAGAGATGAGACAGAAATAGACCTGGACTGAGCTGAAGTTCAGTCTGGAGAAAGAATTTCAATCGCATTATGATCTGAATTTTACTCCTTTGAGATTGTTGTTAACAAGGGGAAATAAACAAGAGAGGAAAGCAGGCTGATGGCCATTGCAGATGTTCCTGGGAAGCTGAAAGCACGGGCCAGTTTCAGTAATGATCGTTGTTGCTCCTGCTCCATACAGTATGGAAGCCATGGTAGTTTTTTCAGCTCTTTATTGTTTGCTATAAACTGAAGGAAGCAAACTAGTCAGATAAAGGTTGCATGCTCTATTGAGTTAATAACCATCAGACACGAGAGAAAAAAGGCATTTTTACCTACTAGAAAAGGAGCAACTTCTTTCTCTTAGAAATATTAGACTGACAAGCCTAAAATCAAAATTCTTTATGCACTTAAGAGATCCATGTGGGCATGGGCAGCAGTTGGGTATGTGCTTACCTTCCCTAGAGTGGCTCAAGGCTGGGGTGTAGACAACCACCTAGTTGAGACTCTCACAATCTCCATGGTGTGCTCAGTGCTCTGGCCTCCTTTGAGGAATGTCAGCCCAGCTGCCAGCTGTGGCTGTGTTCATAATTTGGGCAATCTTCCATTGAAGGTTGGTTAGCCAAAGTCATTTTGGAAATGATGTCTGCTGGCCCCATGATGGGAACGGACCTCCAGGCCATTCAAAGAAGCAAGAGCATAGAGGAGAAAGGCAGGTTTCTTGTAGATGCCAGGATTCTCTATGTTCATTTGCTCCTCTAAAAGAAAAAAGCTTGTTTCATATCACATTTACATTTGGGGTATTTAATAGCCACTGACATTATATTTTAAACTGCATAGACTACAGGTTCTTCCAGGCTTTTAGGTGTTTTACTTGTGCCCAGAAGTAGAGAAAGCCTTCTTGCTTAGCAGTGGAGCTGGAGTGGGTCTTATTTTCTGGGATCAAAAATCAGCTTTAAAATCTATTTAATTTGGGCTCTGTCCCCACCTCAGTTTCAGCCTGAGGTAATCTTCATTGTGTGATTCTATGGTGAGTCTGATAGCACTTCACCTATGCTAGGCTTGAGAAGTATAATACTCTTTTGTGCAGCACCTAGTTAAGTGAGAATTTATAGGAAACTTGGATGTGGCTAGATGAGGCTGTTCTGCATATCTTGTGTTTTACTGCTCAAGCTGTTAAAAAGGAGCGTGTTAGCTGTTATTCTACTATTTGTTACTGCGAGTGGTTAATAAATTTTAGAAAACTACACTGCAGACCTGTAACCTGAATTGTGTGGTAGCTACAATTGATAAAGGATATTACTATTTTTTTAACCATTGGAGCTCTCTAAGGTTGCTTTTCTTTTGAAAGAATTGTAAACATACATAGTGAGTTTTTTCCCTTCTCTTTGATTTTATTGTTTGCCTTTTAAAAGTCATTCTTCTTTTCCTTCATAAGAGATATAAGGCTCTCAAGTGTCATAACAGTGGTACATAGTAATACAAACATGCCATTTATTAAGGCACATTGTTTGTAAGACATCTTAGATGCTCATGGTTTGAGTGTCTGTACATGTGGCCACTGTCTTGAGATGAATGTGAAGAGTTGGACATACCAGGGTGATGACCATGGCCATGAAGTAGGACTTGGCTCAAGCTTCAGTAATGCTACGTTAAGCTGCTTGACAGTGATTAGAGTTGGCAAAACTTTCCTACCTGTTCTTTTTTGTTTGAATAGCCAGCAAAGGGAAAGGCTCTGTGGGCAGTCCGGCTCCTTCAAGTCAGTCTCACAGCAGTGGTTGTCCTAAGTGGAAGTTTATATATTAAAGATATTAGTCGCTGATGTAGCTAAGGAAACATATGCGAGATTGCTGCCCTTGTTTGGCCTTTTTTTGTCCAGTTAAAAATCTGGTACAAACTGCTCACTGTAGTTCTTGGGCTTTTAAAAAATGATTATAATTAAACCCACATTGGAGTCTGAAAGCCAAAAACAACTGTGTCGTGAGGGGATATCATGTAGGAAGAAACTTTTAATAGCTTATTACATGTTTTTAGTACTAAATATCTTGGCTTGTTTCAGTGCTCATTGTATTTATAGGGAGGGTATTTCCAGTGGGGTTTGCATTAGCCTTGGGAGACTAGCATTGGATATAGGCAACATCTCCAAAGCTGCATGTGCTTCTGTAAAAAACCCAGCTAGGTGTTTATCATTGTGTGTGTTTGTACTTTTAAAGTGCCAGTGGCTTTTTGAGAAATGAAAGGATCCACACAGCTCCTCCTGTCCTCTTTTGTGAGGTGAGGATACCTTATTCTAGACCATGGAGTTTAAAAATGTTTAAAAGTGTTCTGATTCTGTGTAATAAATCTATTTGTATAAGCTGCCTGAGTAATAAAAATGTCCACTATAATGGGCAAGTTTGCAGTTACATGTGTTTTTCTCCTAGTCGCACATGTGATGCCTTGCTTTGGAGAAGATGGGAAATACTGCAGTGAAGTATTTCTAATGGCAACTTGCAAGTGGTCTGTAGTTGGACGAAATCCCAGTGTGTAGGACCTAATTTGCTGTTAGGAAATTAAAGGTTCTTGCTTATGTGCCCCTAGGACAGACAGGTGGCTGAAAGCTGTTTAAGAGAAACTATCATTGTTTTCTTAATCCTTGGCAGGTACCACTCCTGAAGGTATTCAGGAGAGTTTTGTAAGGCAGAGCCTTACAAAGAATAGAATTCAGAGGGAGAAGTTTGAGAGTGAACATCATTATTGTTGTTATGTTTAATCAGAAAAAGCTCCATGTTCAGCACTGCTGGGAAGCAGCCCTTGAAGAATAATTGCCCACTGATTTCTCTGAGCTGTTTTCCCTGCTAAGGTGTTTCAACTCTTTCACCTGATCATTCTCACTCCTTTACCACTTCTGTACTTTAAATGCTGCAATTGCTTGGCAGAGAGTGCAGGAAACCCAACTGGGAGACAGGTCTGCTAGAAAAACATGCCATATGAAAGTAAATATTTAAAAATAAAGTGAGGGGCTAGGATTTTTCCAGTTTACAAAGGTATGTCCTAAGCTGTGTTAGAACGGTATACCTTGATGCTTTTGCTGGGTTACTGTTCTCCACTTGCGGCTTCTAAAATCTAGCCTGCTTCTCCTTTCTCACAGGTGTCACTGTGTTCATGATCACAATACTGTGGGCTCTCCCACTGCTGTGTGATAATAAGAGACTTATTAGACAACTCCTTTGACCTTCTGTAAATACTTTTTCTTTTTTTGAGGATATCAAAGTTTTCATGATGAATACTTTTTTTTTGAAGGAGTACATTTAAAATATGCACATTTTACTGAGTGCAAATGCTTATTTCACAGGTTGTCTGTGAGTCTATGTTGTCAGTGCACTGTATAAATGAAAAAGCAGGAGATAACTGTCACTTGTCTTTTTCTAAATAACCATTTGGTCTTCAGGTGTTCTTCATATTGTAAGCTGGTGGAAAACGCATTTCTTGAGCTATATATTCCATAGAGTTCTAGTTCTGAAGTCTTCTTGGTCTTCTGAAGGCAGTAAGCAGGATCTTGGAAACTGTTTTGCATCTGGGAAACATCTTTGCCAAAATTAGAAGGAATTCTGTGGGTAAAAGCATTTTTCAGGATTTAATATCTCTGGACTAGCAAGAATTAATTAGTCCTTTTTATTTATTTATTTTTTTCTATAGCAAACAAATACAGTTTAGTGTTGACCGTAGGTAAAATGCTTCCATATTCCTTAGTTAGTTTCTCCTAAGACATGCAGCTCTCCAAACCAGATACCTTGTGCAGATGTCCTGCATGTTAAGGATTAAGAGCATGCCAGAGTTGCAAACACCCTTGGCAGTGGTAAGGAGTTACTGTGTTATTGGGTGATTCCTGGCTTTCCCCATGTGCTTGCAGCTCCTTTTGTGTAGCCATTTGAGATGTGATAGGACACAGGAAAACATGAGAGCCTCTCTACAGGGGCAGTTTGTCAGCTTCCTAGGAACTTTCCTGTTTATGAAGAGAAAGTTTTTTGTATCACACTTGCCTCAGAAGGGATGTATCAATACTCCTAATGTGTCAGATGATCCGGAGCTCGTTTTGATGTTGTCGTGTTTGGGCAGTTGCTTAGGTACAAGCTCAAATACCATATTGGTTATGTTGAATTTTGTGGTTTTACAGTTTAGGAAATCTGGGCTTTGCTCAATAACATGCAACCATTCCTTTAGAATATGTTTTCTCTTATACATAATCAGTTTTATGTGTATGTGCAATAAAGTCCTGAATCACTACAGTTAGTTTGGAAGAATCGACGTTTATACTGTGCTTTAAACACGCAGGAATTTGGGACAGCCTCATAAAAATGAACTGTCGCTGCAGCTGCGTAAGAGGTATTACTTGTGGAACTAGGGAGAGGAGTTCTGGGGTAAGGAGCAGTAGGGGGTGACATTCCAAAATAAAACATGTCCCAAAATATTCCAGTATTGGTGCCTTATGCTGGAATATGTTGTGAGCCAGTTTCCCAGTGAATATTCTGTATTGTATAAACATGCTTGCTGTGAGAAACATGTGACTGGTGTTTGATTTACGTATGTAGCTATTGTGACTTTGGGCAATTTTGTATATGGATAAAAGTGCAATTCAATTGACCACCTATATGTGTACTGTTATAAATGCACAAAATAAAGCAGTCTTGCCTGGGTTTCAGAACATAGCAGAATGAGAATAAAAATATGAGCTTTCAGCCTTTTGGCAGGCAGGTCACAGGTGGAATGGTGGCATGAAAACATATGGAAGACAGTTGATGCTGGTGAGTCAGTTGCATCTCCACGTGCACCTAGAGGGACACAAAATACCCACACAGCTGTAACAAGATTGGGTCACACTGGTGGGGTATTGGAACCAGTGCAGAACAAGTTCAGGTGTTATGCACTTTGTAAGGCTCTGTGAAGCTTCTCTCCCATCTCTAGGTGACTTTGTACTAATGCTGAATAGCTGTATCCCCTTTCTAACCACAGAGTCACAAAATCCCCTTTCTAATGTGCTGCTTGGGTGACCTTACAGAGTTTGTGCTCTCTGCTGAGCCCTCACCAGAGGGCACTGGAGCCTTCCTGTGCTTCTGCTGCAGGCAGGGGGGCACCCGCAAGCCTTGTTGCTTTGTGCCCTTGCTGCCTGCAGAGAAATGGGGAATTTTTCTCCAATGTAAACAGGATATGTTGTCTTGTCTTAGTGGGAGCAGTATTGCTTCTTAAGTTTTTATTTTATAGGGAAAGAAAACTTTTCCAAATGGTATACTGTGTTAGAATTGCCAAGTTTCTTGCCTTAGATTGGCAAGGAATAATGGAGCTAGTGGTTTTACTGCATGTACAAAACCCTATCCTAGTCTTTGCTTTAGGACAGTGGTTGGCAGGGGGAGAGTGGTCATTTTTTAATTTTTCTGATTTTATTTATTTATTTTTTTTATTAAGCAAAACAATTTGGAGATAGCTTAATTACAGGCCTGTGCTTTAAAGAAGACCCCAGAGAGGGACAGTACTAGCTAAAGCAAAGGAAAGGGAAAATGGCAGGGTGAAGTACATGGAAGAACAGTGAATTCTTCTAAGGACTCCTTTGATAGTGGGACACTTGAAACAGTTTAGTAAACTATGCTTACAAATCAATGTCTCAAATCAAAGCCATACCAAAAAAGAGAGCTTAAAATTATGGGAAAGATGATGTATGATCTCTCTTGAGTGACTTTTAAACAACTTAAACCCTACTCTTAGCCGGGTGTTTATGAGTAAAGCCTGCAAGCAAACTTGTGTGTGATTGTAGTAGATTTTATTCATAGCTATTGTTGGAAAAACTCCTGTGAAATAAAGCTGTAGGCCATTTAAAGAAAAATGGCTAGATTACATGAATGATAAGTGTGTATTAACTTTTATAGAGCTTGGAAAGTAATATGGTATGCTGAGCGCTTAAGCCATAGCTGAGCAGAATTGGCACCACAATGGTTTCATGCTTTGCTTTTACGCCCTAACTGCATGACTGTGATCAATTTTATATGCTGGTACTCATCTGGTTTCTTCAAGAAGTGGTTTGGGGCATTAAGATAGCAGAAATCCACCCTCTTTTTTTTTTTTTTTTTTTCCCCCCCCCTCCTTTGCTTGGTGACTTTTCTTTTGGTTAGCAATGTAAGCCAGCTTGTAGAGCTCAGTGAATTCTGTTGCTGGCACAAGGTCAGTTGAGGAATACGTGGCCAGGACAGGGAAAGAATGAACTGCGTGAGTGCCCAGTTAGATTAAGGTGAACAGTCAAGAAATTTCAGCCCTTGAAAAAGAGCTGGCTCTGGAATGAATTGTGAAGCTGGCTGTAAAAGGCAGAGGGAAGACTGGTGCTGCTGGTCTGATTCTGAAACTGCAACTGCCCACAGACCTCAGCCCACTCAGCTTGGATTCAGTGATATTCTGGCAGCTCTTAATATTGCAGATGGCAAATACTGTGATGAAAATCTATCAGGCTTGAGTTCTTTCTGACAGTTGCTGTTGGAGAAGCTAAGGTCTGGCTTCTCCATCTAGAGGTGGATAATCTTTCAGGCCAGAGATGTGGCATATTTTTGTAACATCACTTGGTGGAGCTAGGAATGTGTGCTCTGGAGAGGCCTGTGTCTGTAATGGACTAGTTTTTGGTGAAGCCACTTTTGTTTGGGAGATTTTATCCCTTCTGTTTACAAAGAATAATGAAATGATGGATCAAAAGTAAACATGCATGTGGGAGAAAGAGAACAGATCACTTGATGTTCCTATAAATTTTAAACACTTCAGTAGCAGTAGTAAAATGTGTGTGTTATTGTGTCTATGTAGTATGCATAATATTTTAAATCAAGGATTACTAAATCTTTAGTCTTTTGAAGTCTGTAAATTCAATGCTTACTGTATGTTTTTTTTCCAGTTCCTTCTTTCTGATATTGCTTGGTATTTGGTATTGCTTGTGTGTGTCTTAAATTTTTTAAATTAAAAAAATAAAAATTAATTTTTAAAAAAGATTTTAAAATGTTTAAGAAAGATTTAAAAAAAAAAATAAAAGATGTACTTTTTTTACCTTTTGATAGCCTTGGGTTTTCTTACTACTTATTTTTGCTTTTTTCTATCCCAGAAATTGGTCCAGTGACGATAACCACTGATCCCAAGAAATTTCAGTATGAACTCAGGGAACTTTATGTTCAGGTGAGTAACTCGTTTGTTCTTTGTATACTTGTAGTAACAAGTCCTGTTCCCTGCCTCTGATTATTGTGTTCTTATCGATGGTTATGCTACAGTATATCATTGGGATATAGACAGTTAATTTAATTTTCTGTTAATTTTGTCAGCACAAAATATTCATCATCTTGTTCTCTGGTTGTCTTAATTTATACTTTACATCATTGCATAATGACTCAGTTTATAGATCTTATCCACTAACACAGAAAGACCACTTAGTGGTGAAATTTATTTTGCATTTTAATTAGTCTTGTCACTCGTCGAGTCCATTTTATGAACTGTTTTACTGTGTTTTGGATCTTTTTTTTCCTCCATGAAAAACCTTTGCCAGCTCTACAACCCAATTCAGGTGCAAAGAGACTGTTAAGACCCATGAAAGTACGACTTTGTTACTACCTTCACTGCAAGGCACTACCTAGCTGCTGTTGAGTCAAACTCAGTGGTTCACCAGGTACTGATTCAAAACCACCTTCCTCCCCAGCCCCTCTGGATTGTCCCTGTAGATGTGCTCAAGTGAGAGCTCTGGAACTAGCAAGAAGCCTGATGGAGCTTATACCAGATTGCTCCCCTTGGCGAGAATTAACTGTAAATGTGAACTGGACGGATGCTGGGGAGAGGAGGGCTGGGATGGAGTTCCCTTCAGCCAGAGGAAATGTGATGCCATGAATGAATCCCATCAAGAGCAGCCTTTCAGTTGTAGGTGGTCAGTCCTGTCTTTGTTAACCAAGAAAAATGCCCCTGGCCTGCAGAGAGACCTGCTACTGCCTCAGTTGGTAGCCCTGCTGGGCAGGCTCCTCTGTCTGAAAGGACAGATCTTGTAGAAAGAAGTATATATAGTGAAATCTCTTTATTAAAAAGTTGTTAGGAAGCTGCTAGTGCTAGTTGGAGTAGAGCACTGCATAGCTGAAAGCTTGTCAGAAAGATTGAAATTCAGAGGAAACAACAGTATTTTCTTAAGGAGGCTGAAAGCCAAATATGCTTTGTTTATTTAGATGGAGGTAGAGGAATTAAACCTCAACAGTTCTCCTGTTTATTTAAGAGAATTTATTTATTTATTTTAAAATTAATATAAATAAGTTGAAGCTTTTAGAAATTTAAACACGTTAGACAGTATATGGAAATAATTTCTTTACAAGTGAAGTTTTAAGTTTCTTTGCTCTTTAATAATAGTGAATCGCATATTTTGTAATTGTTTGCACGATGGAAGCAGTCAGCTAAGACAAGATAATCATTGACTTTGACCAATATAATGAACAAGTATAAGGACAAAATATATTCAAAAAGAAAGGACAGATGGGACATTTTTAGTAGATGTCTGAGAAAATGCAAGCATTTCCTAAATGCATTTGATAAGTGTTTTGCTTAGGAGGACTGTTTGAAAAAAATGTAGGGATGAATGCAGGGGAGTTGAGGAAAAATTGAGATTAATACTGAGAAAATTTATAGAACAAGAATTATCATTAATCCACAAACCTAAAATTAATGTTAAACTGCTTCAAGTAGTCTGAGCTAAAGAAAGTATGTGTAGGTTCATCTCCAAGTGCTGAGCCCTAACTGTTCACTAGGGTTTGACATTAGGAAAAAATTTGTCTGTTTACATCTTATTGAAGAAACCAGGCCCTATCCCTCTTAAAATCAGAGTGATAGAAAGGAATCCCTTTGAAAGCTTATAAATTGATGGAATTTTGTCTTTGTTTTGTCTTGTAATTTACTGAGAATCATTCTGATGGACAGTGTAATGATAACTTCTGCTTGGGCAGCAGTGGCATTTCTGGTGTTTCTTTTAGTGTAAACATGATTGTGAGTTCTATTAAGTAATTTTCACACTAGAAGATTTAAAAATGCATTTAAATCTTGTATCTACTTTAGAAAGAAACCATCTTCTCACAGTTAGAGAATTGAATGGTCCCACAGTATAGGTGTTGATATACTTGCATAGGCAGTTGGGAAAAATCTTTACCTCAGTAGTTCTAAGAGTAAAAGTGACAACTTGGTGTCTGCTTGAGCAGGATAGTTGAACTAGATGATTGCTAGAGGTCCCTTCCAACCTCAACTGTTCTGCATTTCTGTGTAACTTAATGATAATAGTTGCCTTTAGTAGGGTTGTTTTTAACACTTTCTGAATTAGTTGTTAAATTAATTGGATACAGTACCATTTAAAATATATTGTTACTGAAATTTAGACCTAAGAAATTTGACTTTTGAACCTGTCCAAACAGAATGGAAAACAAAACTTAGAGCTTTACTCACCATTATGTCTCTAGCAAGTGCCTTGCATGTGAAGAATTAATAACTTTTTAAAAAAATTTCCTTCCCAGCCTGGGAAGGTTGTGTGTGGAGATGGTAGGTATATGAAAGCATGCTGATCGTAGAAATAAATTTAAATCTTGACACTGCAGAGATCTGTTACCCTTTCCAAGGGAGGTAACTGCTCGTATTTGGCCCTTACCAAGTTCTCTTCTACATGCTAAGTCAATATTTATACAAAAATAAAATGTTTAAAAAGTATTTTGCTTTTTAATTGAGGAAGAAAGTGGCCTTTCCATACAGTGTTAAATAAAGCATTGGAAGCATTTTTGTCAAAATAAGACCTGCAAAGTGTCCAGCTGAGCAGCTGTCTGCGGAGCAGTGCGAGTCACTGAGCACCCATCACCTGCGACCCTGCTACTGAGTTCCCTGTCCTGGCTGAGCCCCTGGGAAGCCTAGGACAGATTCAGATGTCCTGCCCAGGAGAGCTGAGATCATTTTCCATCTGGGCCTATGACCACGACCTCCCATGACTGCTGCGCACTACGGCAGCCATGAAATCCTCAGATAGCTCTGGTGGAAATGTTGTCAGTTTGTGACAGTGCTCTGCAGAAACCATGAATGCCTTGGAAAAACACAATGAATAAATGATCAGAAGCTGCAAAAGTGCATGTCTTCAATACCCCCAAAGAAAATAATTTAGTTGTTTGTTTTTTTTTTCCTTAGAAAAATGTTGGTGGTTTTTTATTAATTTATTTTTTGTGTGTTGTAAACAGGGTGGTGGTGACTGTCCAGAGATGAGCATTGGAGCAATTAAAATTGCCCTGGAAATCTCTCTTCCGGGTTCTTTCATCTACGTGTTTACTGATGCTCGCTCCAAAGATTACAGGCTAACCCATGAGGTACTTCAGCTCATTCAGCAGAAACAATCACAGGTACGCCAGGGGTTCAGAATTGTTCTATGGACTGAATGTGCTGTGTTCCCAAAGAAAAAAAACTCTTCTCTTTGAGACTCAATGAAATTGCTTCTTACAGAAAGGATCTTGATATTGCTATTTCAGCAACTGTTTTAGATTTTCTTGAAATAGAAAATTACCTGATCTCACCCATTAAAAACTTAAAGGATTGTTTTCTAATACTGTGAATTAAATAGTGGGAGTCAACCTTTCTGATAGTATGGGTATTCTTGGTCAGCTTACTAGTTGGGTGACATTTAAATGTCTTGAAATAGCACTTCCATTTCACAGCATAATTCTGATAGAAGAATATCACTTAAAATCACTGTAAAGTGATTCTTCTGTTTCCTTTCTTCACTGCTTTCTTTTTATCAGCAATGAATGCAATATCTGTCCTTCATGCAAAATAATATGAACCCATGCAAAGCACCACAAATCCAAGTAGAGCAATATGATTCTTTTGTTACACCTTATTGCTATCTTTGCAACATTTTCCTTGCTTAACTTTGACACTGTGTGTCAAATGACTTAGTCTTTCTTTCTTGTGTGGGTGCATATATGTATACATGTATACATATATATTTTTTAAATTACAGGTAGTGTTTGTGCTGACTGGAGACTGTGATGACAGGGAACACATTGGTTATAAGGTCTATGAAGAAATTGCCTCGACAAGCTCTGGTCAAGTTTTTCATTTGGACAAAAAGCAAGTTAATGAGGTAAAGTCTTTTGAGTTCTGCTATCTTCAGAGAGGACAAGGGCCGTGTCTACATGCAGCTTGAGCAGCTTTCCTCTGCTTGGATGAGAAGGGATGCAGGAGTGGGGCTGCTTGGATGAGGAGCTGTTCTGTGCTGTGGGAGCAGTCCTGTGCCTACACTGTGCTGCGTGAGCCGTGTGCAGTTGCACCATTAAATGAGTATTTTCCAAACAACTGCTCGTGAGTCAAGACAGAAATCCTCTCAGCCTTACATAGGCGTAAGGTTAGGGAAGGGAGAAATTAGCTGTTGGGGCTATACAGTTTCTGCCTTGAATTTGACAATTTTATGTGAAACTTACAGTATTACCATTTTGATTAAATAAACTATTTTATTAAATTTCTACATAATAAGAAAAATGAGCACAAGTTGCATAAGTAACTGAAACCATATACATCACATTTATCACAAAATTCTAGAAAGGAGACTATGGCATTTTAGACTTTTTTCCAGTGTAGTAAGCAGCATTACTCTTGCACGAGCCTTGGATGACTAGTCATAATACACTACTGAGACAAATTCATTGCAAAACTTCAGTGGGAAATGTTGCCTGTCAGAAGTGAGGTTCTAGGATTTTTTTATGGTTTGGGAAGGCAATTGTGAACAGAGAAATGAGCTTTCCAGTGCTAAGCAACTGTGTATTCTTAAGTAGAGTTGGCATGTGCTATTCTATTAGCAGCCTGTCTCTGATTTCTGAACTCCTTAACTCTTTTCATATTCTAGGAATACCGGCTTCTGCTCGAGTGGCTAGTTTGACTTTGATTGCTGAGTAAGGTTTTAGGTGGGGTTTTTAAGTAGCAACTTCTTCCTCCTTCCTACTCCATCTCAATGTTTGCTTTGAGCAAATAACAGGTGGATTCCTCATCTGGGGGCTGGACAGCCCATGCTATGCATAAGAGCAAAGGTTGATACCAACAAGTGATGGTATTTCTGCATGCTTTTAATGGGGAGCCAGGAAGGAGGGAATGGGAGGAATGCAGTCCTCTCTATAATCACAACTCTGACAGTGGGCCCTGTGCTGTAAACATTCCCCCAGGCAAGCTAAATGGCTTTAAATCTTGCATCCTAAATGAAACTGCTCTAGACTTCAAAAGGCATGCCCACCAAAGGTTGGGTAGGAGTGAAAAGGATAGATAGTAGTTGTGTGCATCAGCTTTTTAAGGTTTGTATCCCTTAAACATGCTTCAACAGAGAGAAAACTTGCTTCAGTCTTCATCTGTGTCAATCATGTGCCAAGTATCAAGGTTTATAAATGCTAAAACACTGAAAATGCTAATACTGAAATGTCCATTAAGAAAGTGCTACCAATAACTGAATGTGAATGCTCTGCCAAAACAAAGTCTTGTTTTGTTAAAAACATTTTTGTCCCCCGGCCACCAGACCCAAACAAAGTTATTTATAGTGTGCAAAATTGCAAATCATCATTTTCATCCTTGCCCTTTGTGCACTGCCCGGTGAATGAAGCAATATTATGAACTAGCTAAAAGGAAACAAACAAAGCAGAACTTGGTATGTATCCAGTGCTTCTGCTGTTAAGACAAGGAAAGCTTGTTGCTTTTTTATTTTTTATTTATTTTTATTTATTTTTTACTAGCTCAACATTTACAGTTAACTTTGAAACTCTTGTCAATTGACAAAGTCTTTTTGAATGAGTCTCTTCTACCAGTGTCGTTGAAGGCCATATCCTGACAGATTTGTCAGGGCCTCTGTGCTTTACATTACTAAGAATATTTTCTAAGTTCAAAGTGCAAGTTGTGATTTTTTTTTTTTTTTTTAAATATCTAAAAATTACTTTAGGCTTTTCCATTATTTGGGATTTTAGGTGTATCCTCCTCTCCAAAGGGAACTCTATGCAATTTCAAAGAATGGCAAATTTCCTGCAGTACGGAGCCTCACATTTTCTTAGCATATTCAATAGAGTTTAATCTTGCTTCAAGCCTCTAAGCAAGTGTAAAAGTATTCCATGATCACAACCATTTTTTTGTCCTTTTAATGAAATTTGATTTTGAAGTTCTACTTTTGTAACTTATTAGTGATCTCTGAATGCTACTCTGCTTAACTATAGCTTGAGTAGGCTTTAATCTGAAGCTTCTCAAACTCATCTTCAGCTTGCTTTATTCTGTTGGTTCAGATAAAATGAATGTCCTTTACACATTCATTGTCCTCTTTGTCCTTTTCTCGCTGAAAGCGCAATAGTTTTTTCACTTTGTCTCCATGGTCTTGTTATGGTTATTATGTTTATTTTACCTGAGCATTTAAATCCTGATCTTGAAAGCTATTCTATTAGGATGGAATTCCCTGGCTTCTGAGGCTGCTGAATGCTGCTTTGGGGAGAGTATTATACTCTAAGGAGTTTTCTATTTGTAGTGTAATTTTCACATGCGGTGTCTTATATATATTTGTAATACACACCTATATAAGTATTAGTAGGATGTAATCTGGATTTTAGCTTTAGGCTGAAGTATGCACTCCCAGATACATAAGTAATGAAATGGTTAACATCAAATTGTCTTTCTCTGACTTTTTGAGAAATATTCTTGAGACCTAGAATAAATAAATGGGATTAGAGACCATACTCCATATATTATCCAGTTTTAAGTATGCATTCCAAGAAATGACCTGACAGCAGGGCAGGTTGCAAGAGCAAGTTCTCTGGAGAAGTACTATAAATTAGTTCTGTGTTTGCCCTTCCCCCTCTAATAATATTCATCAAGTCGCATTTTGGCAGAACCGCAAAAGCTGCAGTTGTTTGGGGGGCTTTATGTAAGCATCCCAAAGGAGAAAATATCTACTTCAAAACCAATATTACAGCAGAATTGCAAAGCTCTTTGGAACGAGAGGGTTGGGAAATAAGGCTTCCAGATTTGCTGCTGAACTTTGGGGAAAAACTTAACCACACAAGAAAGTTACTCCCAGCCTCATGACAGCTGGGTCATTGACCTTGATTCTCAATTTGAACTTGAACTCTGAAATATGTTTGTTTAAAAACTGATGTTGGGTTCTAGTCTGAATTTGAGACTCTTTCACTTTGAGTAGCTCCATTTCTGTTATGTGTTTGGGTTAGAAACAAAATGTTTTTTTTTCCCCTTGTTTTGTTTTGCTTTTCCTTTCTAAAGTGGTGGTTGCACTACATAAACCCTTATCTGAAAGTCAAGGTGAATTTCATTTATTCATACATCATTTGAGAGGAAAAATAATTAAAGGAGGACTCCTAAGTAGCCTCATGGTCATCAGCCAGCCTGCTACTGATTCATAAGTTGGGATTTCAGCTGTGATTACAGCAGTTTGTGCAGTATCTGAGCACTTCACAGTCACTGTTGTCTTTGTTCCTGTGGCACTTCTGTGAGCTAGAAAAGTACAGTTGTCCCTGGAAAATAAGAAGGTTTACCACAATCCAAGCCCGTCTGCCAGAAGCCCTGTCCTGCAGAGCTGCCCAAGTGCTTGCACTGCTGCTGGAGTGGTGCCTGTTGTGGGGGAACTGCAGAACCTTGAGCTCCAGTGATTGTTTTGCAATCTCTTGATGATTTATTGCTTGTTGGATAAAAGCATTAAAAGTTGAGGAATGTAGTTCCCTAAGAGATAAATTCAGTTGTAGTTGGAGTGGATTCCCAAGAATTTCTGTCCTAGAGCTTTGCTCCCCTCCATCCTGACCTGTATCCTGTGTGGAACAGGAAGCTCTATTGGAAAAAAACTAGTAAAAATGTCCACAGATAGAAATTAATGAATACTACACCTGGATAAGGAAAGTTTCTTTATTGCTTCAGGCGATTAATAGCTACTGTATAACTAGAAATAAGCATATAACTTTATCTCTTTAGAAAACCTAGAGTGTCAGAGAGTGGATTTTCCATAGAGATATATCCATCTCTTTTCAACATCATGCTGGTCTTGGCTTGGAAAATACTTTCTGTGAAAATTACTTTTTTTGAAGTATTTTTTTTTTTTGAAATATTTGCCATACTACGGTATGTGAGCCTCTTAATTTTCAAAGTGGCAGTTAAACAGATAAGGCAATAGAGTTTTGGTGCTTGTTTTTCTAGCTTGTCTGTTTTTTGTGTTCATGACAAATAATTATTTTGATTTTTTTTATTGTACAACAGAGCCTGAAACATGTCTTTGTGGTGGTTCATTGCTTCCTGAATATTCAAAGTCCATCAGGAATATGTTTTTTTATCGTTTTTTTGCATTCCAGAGTTATTGCATGTATTCGTATAGGGGCTGAAATCCTGCTTGTGCTAGAATATCTGAAATGAATGTATTGCTGTATTTGGCAAGCCCTTGATTAGTTTTTTCTTGGGGCGCTTTGGTAGCAGTGTGTCATCAGGTCATAGATTGCTATTTTCATCTCATCACCACGGACGTGTAGCCTCTTTATAAAATATGATTGTTGTTTCTGCTTCTAGGTGTTGAAATGGGTTGAAGAAGCAGTTCAAGCCTCCAAGGTGCATCTCTTGTCTACAGACCACTTGAGCATGGCTGTGAATACTTGGCAGATCCCTTTTGATCCCAGTCTCAAAGAGGTTACAGTGTCCTTGAGTGGCCCTTCACCAGCCATTGAAATTCGTGACCCGTTAGGTAAAGTAGTTCATACATTCTTTTATGTTATGTAAAAAAGACAAGTCTTCCCTACTATCTCCACCACAGAAGGGAATATTTGTGTGACTTCTAGTATCAAATATGCATCAGTAGTGAAGAACAATATTGTTTGCTCTGTTGTGTACCTTTTTTGTCTGTCTGTCTTTAGGCAAGCAGATCAGCAAAGGATCTGGACTGAATGAATTGCTAAATATCCACAACTCTGCTAAGGTAGTAAATGTTAAAGATCCAGAGCCTGGGACATGGACAGTTAAGGTATAGTTATTGCACAGATTATGTATGACTTGTCCCGTAGTTTATAAGGGATTTCATAATGCTTTATTTATTATAGATATTCATCAATGAGTTTGTGTTATACTAAATGTCTTTACTGGGCTACTTGTTGCAACCAATTCTTAAGGCAGCAGCATAAAAGTCTTGCCAAGGTGAAGCTACTATTTTAGGTCAAATCCTTAATTCATCCTGCATCTTTGAGCAGAAACAAGTGACCACTAAGCTGTTTGCACTCCAGTGAGTGGAGGCTTTCTATAGAAAGTATAGACCAGAGAGGGTTTGCTGTGTATAGCGCGTCTTAAGAGGGAGGGAGAAGCTTTATAGGTTAGACGTATCATGAAATGGACAGTTCTATGTTTAACCAATTTTCTTATGTGCCATAGGTCTTTAAGAGTTTACTGATGAGTCTGAACTAATGCAAATGGCATCCTAGCAATATACAGTTATAAAATTGGACCCTAAAGGATTTGGAAGTGTTAGATAACTAAAATCAACATGATCATTAATAATAACTGATCAGGAAATGACTATTAAGGCCTGCCAAAATGATCACCTTAAAAATAACTGTAGCTCTACAGTGGTTTTTGAATTAACAAAGATCGTACATTTGTTCATACATTTGTTTAAATAGATGTGTTTTGCATGATTTTATTGTGGTTCTCTGTAAGAGGATTTCAGGAAAGCAGATTTTCCTGGTACATGTGACATACATGTTTACCTGTACATATGTCCATTTTTATTAATCCTCTAGTCTGTGCAGAGAAACAGTAATGTATAATTTTATTGTTCAGTGCTAAACTATAAATAATTACAGGAGAATTGATAAAGGTGGTACTTAGAAAGAAATCCTTTGGGATGAAATTTGCTCCTACACACTTGGAAAACATTGTCAATTCTGAGGTGCTCCTATAATAGAGATATAAATAAATGTAACATTTTATAAAGTTATTCTAACCTTAAAACCTCATAAGTATCCCAAGGTCTGAATAATTCAGAAAAGAGGCATACTTTATGAAGTTACTCTTTTTCTATGGCTAGTTTACTCAGCCTTAGTCATTGGCTTGTTTTATTTCCACTAGGATTTTAAGGCTGCTGCTAAAGAGTTAGAAAAACTTTGTGAAATGTTTATTTGCACTATAAATTCTGTGATTTAAAAAATGACATTTTAACAGCCAATTAACAGGAATTCCTTGATAGCAGGAATTGTTTGACACATCTAAATATTTCATTGTTAACAGCTGGCTTATATAAAAATGACTGGTGATTTTCTGAGGTGAAAGGCTGGCTGAATAGAAGCAAACAGAGATTGTCTTAAGATAGACATCAATTTGTTATAGTGTCTAAATGGATGTGTTGGGCAGTTGGTTATGGAAAAATTTGCTTTGTTTAAAAATAGTCATTGCAGCTGTATTGGAGACAGTTACTGAATTGCAGAAATGATATATTTTAGGTTCCCTCAGATATTGCTGATCCTGAGAGACTAATTCAATTGGTACTTTTTGTAGGCACTACAATTATAGGATCCAGGATCTAAAACCTAAGCCTTATCAGTAGATAAGGCTTTTTTTATCAGTAGATTTTGGCGTATACCTCCTTTCTACCTTGTTTTTACTGAACTCAGCTAACATGTCAGTAAGTAACTTGGCAAACCCTGACATGCTGCTTGTGCCCATGGTCTCTCGTTTTGCCTTTTCAGACATCCAGCAGTGGAAGACACTCTGTTCGAATCACAGGTCTCAGCACCATTGATTTTCGAGCGGGGTTTTCTAAGAAGCCAACCTTAGACTTTAAAAGAACATCTAGCAGACCAGTGCAAGGTTGGTTTCCAGTTTTTCTTGCAGGGCAAGAGTTGTTTTGGGGAGTATGCTGAGGTCCCTGAAACAGATAGACCCTCATGACGATTTCTCTAGTGAGCCTTGTGGTAAAGCTTGGCCCATTGGATTGTCCATAGGCCATTAAATGTGTGATAGCAGTGAGTTGTTAGCTGGATTTTTGTGTCTTTCTGTTAATTTTGGAGGATTGAAAAAACAGATGTTGGCCCTGGGGTATGGTGGGGAGTTAATAAAGCAGCTTCTATGTCAGACACATCTGTTGAAAATCAGCAATTTAAATCCAAATCAATGCTATGTCTCCTAAGAACTAATAAACCCAGCACAGTTTAGCACAGCTTAGTCTCCTGCTTCTTGGTAAGTAAAAGGTTGCCATTGAATGGTGCATTTGTGGGACCAGGGGCCATGCATGCATATGGAGCTTAACCTTTTCTCCTCTCTTTTGCTTTGGGCATTTAAATAGGATGTTCCTGTTTTTCTAGGAATTCCTACCTTTGTGCTGCTGAATACCACGGGGATTGCTCTTCCAGCTAGAGTAGACCGACTGGAGCTTCTGAGTATCACAGGGGAACTTCTCAAGACTTTACCAGTGAAATACTATCCTGACAGAAAGCCCTACGGACTATGGAACATTTCTGACTTTATTCCACCAGAGGAAGCCTTTTTCGTCAAAATAATGGGCTATGACAAGGATGATTATCTTTTTCAGAGAATTTCAAGTGTTTCATTTTCTAGTATTATTCCTGGTAAGAAGTTTCAGCTTTAATTGAATGTACATTTGTCATATCTGAATTACATAAAATTGGTGTCTAATCTTGTTTTTGGATGGAAACAGCAGGAAATTATTTTTTCAGTACTTGGTTGAGTCAAAGTTCTGCCTGTATGTTGCGAAGAAAAATGAATTTTATTATCTACTAAGTATAATTTAATCAGAATTTTCTTTTTAATGAGGTGAAAAGATGGAGTATATGTTAGTAGCTATTTAATAATCTTTGTGGGAATATTTTCTTTCTTCAGAGGCTCCAAAAGTAACAATGCCTGACAAAACTCCAGGATATTATTTGCAGCCTGGGTCCATTCCTTGTCATGTAGAGAGTCTTATACCTTTCACTCAACGTTTTAGTAAAAACGGAATAAAACTAGGAGTGGATCAGTTCTTCAAGTAAGTAGTATTTTTTCCTATCCTATTTTATTTTCTACTTATATCCTATTATTTCCTATCTATTATTATTATGTGCTGTTTATTTTGTATTTTTCTTCTCTTCTGTTTTATCAGTAACTTTTTTAGGGAGTCCATATTTTTAGGTGGAAATTCATAGCCCCTATGAGGAGAAGGGAGTATATTTGAGGAGAGGGCACACACAGCATCAATACAGATCTGCCTAAAATCCCCCTTTCAAATGTGGGCACTTTTAAGCCCTATTTATAGTAATTTGAAGTTTGGAAGCAAATGTTGTTGCATTTATGTTCTTTCAAAAGCTCTACAAAGTAGATTAGAAAATATCAAGTTCCCACCCTCTCAAATTTTCTGTTTCTACCCCCAAAATACAGGCGAATGGTTATGTAGTATATATTAGTTTCTTAATTGCCTTTCTTGGATGCACAAGAGCAGTCCCTATCACCTCTGCTCAATTTCTCCTATGCAGAGAATCCCTCAAAACAGGAAAAAAAAAAAAAAGCCACGGTGCTCTTCAGTTTCATATTTATGAAGTAGATTGCATGCTTTGTCTATGTAGAATGAGGTGGAAATAAAGAAATTACAAGAAATCTGTGTTAAAATATGTAAAATAAGGCAGTCTAGTCCATTTCTTAAGTCTTATATTTGAAGGCAAAAGAAAAGTACAAAGCAGAAATCAATCTCTTTCTCTATTTCTTATTTTCTACATATCCAGTGCCTTCATTACTTGAGTGTCTTCTTTTGTGATTGTGTTACAGAACAGATGAATAACAGATCCTTCAAAGTAACTTAATGAGATATGTCCCAAGCCAAATGTTATCGGTCTAGATCTACAGATAAATAGGTTCTAATCTGATTCGTTATAGCAACTTTTTATAAGTAGTGAAGTTCTAGACAGGACTAGTTCAGATTTGAGTGTATAATTCTGCACTGGATAAGTTTTGGTGACAAAATGTCCTGTTTGCTCAAAAATTTATTCATGTATTTAGCTCAAGAAGCAGATGCTTTATATGCATCTCGATGCCTTACATGCAGCTTGATCAGCATGCAACATGTATTTTCAGAGTGGAGCAAGTAAAAGGATTGAATAGATAAATGGCCTGGTGCTGGAGGGTAGTGAGTGATCACTTCAGGTATTGCTGTCTTACGCTGCAAGGAGCAGTGTGTGGCTTCCCCACACAGTTTAAGGTCTGTGCCAGAGCACTCAGCAGATGCCTCGCGGTGGCTGTTTGCTGCTGCTGTTGTCACTGCTCTTTTTTAAACAGATCCCTGCCAGCCTGCAGTGGCCAAACTTCTCCATTCTGGACACATTTCCTTTTACATGCTCAAGGCTTCCATGTTACACAGCTGTTACATAGCTAAAGCCAGGAATGAAGAACAGAATTGTGTAACTTGACTTTTAACATAATTTTCTTTATGAAAAGTTTTTCGCTTTTTGACTTGGAAGAAATACTGCTTTGTTCTGTTCAGTGTTGGCAGTTACTGACACTTTTATCTGCCAGCATTGCACTGTTAAATGCCTTGTGTTTAGTGTATGATATATTAGGTTATCTATAACAAATGTGAAATAAGAGAGTAAGAAGGGAGCCGTTTAAGGTCACGGTACACTGTTTGCATTTATGGTACAATCGACTGAGTGGGTTGTCTGTCTCTTGGTGTTACAGCATTGAACTTTCACATGTATTCCAAGTTTTTTTGTCCTCTTCTTCCTGTATCCTTTAAGGATTGATAAATGACTTTACTCAGTCAAGGAAAAGGGAATGAAAAACATTACTAATTCAGAGCTCTCCCATAATGTGGGAGCTGTTTGACAAATCTATCATGGATAAGACAGTCGTGTTAGTGGTTCGTGGGTTGGTTTGTGTGCTGTAGCAACAAGCGTCAGCACATGCTGGACTCTGCTTGGGTCATTCATGGCATCTGCAGTGTGCCTGTTGTACCCTGTCTTGTATAAGATATACTTAGGAGTCTTCAGTATCTATAGTGTTTTCAAAGCTGGTGAGACTCTATGCAATTACATTTGAAACAAGAACAAAAAAAAAATGTATTTGACAAATATATGGGACCTTTTAAATCAGCCTTGCCTCTGCAGTGACTTTGAGGCAAATGCCAGGTATTTCTCTGGATACCTGTTGTGGGATTTTGCTCACAACTACAGCTTTTCTGGCGCACCCTCTACTTTTGTTCTTGCTTACATTAATTTTTGTTATTACATTTCTTGTGCTAGCTAGACGATGTGTGGAATATTCTATTACTGTTGTACCTACTGTCATAACTTTAGAGGTGAAATCAGAGGGCCAACTTCATATATAGTTCTTTCATGCTTTGCAGCCTTGTAGAAGTTTGGGAGAGAGCTATTCCCTGTAGTATGAAAAGTAAAAGGTGACTCCCTGAATGCGCTCTGAAAGCAAAGGCCATTTTGTAATGGGGAGTATGGGAGAAGGTGTCTTATCCACTATATGGACCTAATCTGTTAATATATAGAAAGAGGGGAAACCAGGCTGTGTCAAAGAACAGGGTCTTGTTTTGTGTGTAGCCCACTGCATGTACCTGGGAGTCGGAGACTCATGCTGGGCGGATCAACCTGGTACCTTTTGTTGTACCTTTTCTGGCTTTATGCAGAAACAAGTGAGGAAAGAAGAAAGTCAAGGAAATATATCTTCCAAAATAGTAACGTAACAGCAGAATATGAGCAGCTGAGTGCAAGAGTGCTAACACAGTAGTCTTGGTAATTGTGAGGCTACTGTTAACATCTGTTAAAGGCATGTTTGTGGGTGTTTAATTGATTCACTCTGCAAAAAGTCGTGTTTCTTAGTACTCAAATGAAACCTGACAATGTCTGCATCTTCCCTGCTCCAGGGAGTCGTCTAGCATGAGCTGGGAGATGGAGCGTGTCTCCTTGGCTGACGAAGGCTCGTACGAATGCAGTGCGACGAGCAGCGCTGGGACCGGCCGTGCGCACACCTTTCTGGATGTGTCAGGTAGTATTAACTAATCCTGCTGGGCTGGCGTGTTGTAAAGCATTTAATGGAGAGTAATGGCACAGAGGGCTATTAAAAGACACTTCTGGGTTCTAAATATATTTTCAGTTAACTTTTTTCTTCTTTCACCTGTGTACTCCATGAATCAGACATGTGCTTGGGTTTTCTCAGCACATCTGAGTGTTTAGCTAGTGAGGAGAATGGATTAAGAAAAAGACCCTGGCAATTGTACTGAATCAGCATGTCTCTTGCTAACTGTTCATGTGGAGAATGTGTGTCTAGTTAGCTTTTACCTTCCGGTCTTTCTGTCCCAGATACATACATATAGACGCTCAGTCTTGACTTTAAAAATACTTTTCTCCCTGCGAAAAAAGGTGCAAGACAATCCTGAGGAGGGATTTCTCATGAGCCTGGTAGCACTTTGGAAGCTGGGGGTGTGCACAGACTTTTCTACATTGTCTCCTTTACCAGGTGCTATGAGTTCCCCCAAGACTGGTACACTATGTAAACATGAACATAGCTTTATTTTGAACCATGCAGTTGATTAGTGTGATGAAAATGCTTTGCAATCCTTGTGTACAAATATTTGGAAGAAAGCTATTTTAATATTTTTGCTCTATAGAAAGTGAAGAGCCTTTTCAAGTGTTCTCAGTTTGCCCAGTTGACACAGTATAGCTCAGATTAGCCATTTGGTCAGCTGCTGTGTGAAAGGCATTGGAACTGTGTCAACATGGAGTGAAAGGACGTTAGGAAAAAGCAAATAACATGAGTTTGACTTAGTTTTACTTGTATTAAATGTTTAGAATGTCAAATGGCTTGTTAGCTTGTGCAGGCATCTTAACTGAAGTACTAGTAAGAGGTAGTCTGAATATGGGGAATTTAGTTTAAGGTGCTAAGAGGCCAGTGTGGTCTTAAAGGATTTGCCCTGGGCTGGCGGCCAAAAGATGAGGGGATTTTACTCCTTTCCTGGCCTAGGTGGTTTTTTCATTCACCTCACTTTAGGGGCTGGGTTGTTTGGGAAACTCCTCTCTGAGTAAGCAAGTCTGGCTTTTGTTGGCTCTCCTCTGCACGTGTTAAAATGCACCATGGTGGTTATAGGCGTGATTGCTGGGGAGACCTTGTTTATAGGGAATCTGAGCTGTACACCCAGCAAAACAGAGTGTGGGCAAGATGGATGGCTGTGCAGAGAGCTACCAGGGAGCTTGTGAACCTGATCTGAGGTTCCACGTGAGGCTTGAATGAGAGGGTTTTTTTTCCCCCTTCCCTGTGCTTGCTTTGCTTATGAGGATTAATTTTTATGTGTACTGATAAAGATTTGGTTTTGCCTTACAGCTGTGTCTCCTGATAGAGCATTCCACTTCAGCTATTACTTACTGCAGGTTCTTCTGTAGTCAGGAATTATTCTGACTATGGACAACAAATGGAATATATGTCTTTTTTTTAATGGGAATGCATAGTGTGTCATGTATTTAGTCTGTTTTCTTTTTCATTAACATTTAAATGTTTCCTCCTTCATTCAGTGATAAGAAGAATCAAGATGAATACTCCTATTTTAAGCATTTGTGGGTTTTGAAATTAAATTCCAGTAAAACATATTGCAGCTGTGTTCTCAGTGTCATAGAAGCGTACATAGGAACAGGAAGCAAACAAAATAGCAGGAGCTGCAGCATAAAATACCTACCGATAAGAAGAAAAAGATTAAACTGACCTAAGATTTGAATGGAAACCAACACATTAAGAACATAGTGATGCTTAAACTAACTGTTGACTTGAATTCACTGTCTTAGCTATGAGGGTTTTAGTAGCATTTTTTTCATATGAAAGCCTGCTTTAGAAAGAGTTTTAGTGGCACTTCTTTTCCATATGAAAAGCCTGTTTTGAGAAAGGAAAAAAAAAAATCCTAGTGTGTAGCTTAAATTCCATGTGAAACATCTCAATCGAAGATCAAATTTACAGACCAGGTGGTGGTCCTGTCTGACCATTCTGTTGCAGTGGTACTTGGGTCTCACATTGATTTTCTTTTGGTGCAAGATTAGAGTGGGTGGTTAGATCAGCTGAAAGACTAGCTCAGAAGACACTTCTTTCCAGTAGTTCTGGACTGTGTCCTTTCTTATGCGTGTCTGTAGGATGAAACATTCATATCATTCTAAATGGTACAATAGATCTTTCATGTAGATCAGATGTGTTCTCATTATAAAAGCTCCTGATGTCTAAGTTGGCATCAAGCTCTTCTGCGTTCTGTTTCATGACTCCATCAATACAAAATGAAGTATCAAACTGATATTACCAAATTATTACTATTATTTCTGTAGTGGTAATAATTCTAATATTTATCATGAATCAACAAACAATCCAAAGGTTTCCAAATATTTTCCTTTATTTTATTCTTGTTGTTTCTACACAGAGCCTCCACCTATGATTCAGGTTCCTAATAATGTGACAGTTATTCCTGGTGAAGCAGCCATCTTGACATGCCTGACGTCAAGTACTGTGCGCTACAATCTCACCTGGCAGAGAAATGGCAAGGATGTGAGGCTCGAGGAACCACTGCGAACAAGGGTGCTGAGCAACCTGTCTTTAGAAGTGAAAGCTGTAAAGCTCGCCGACGCTGGCAAGTATGAGTGTATTGCTGCCAATGAGGGTGGATCTACCACAGCATCAGTCTTCCTTACAGTGCAAGGTAACAGGGGAGCTGCCTTCATCTTATTCTGATGTTGCTTTTGATTTTTCTTGTGTACTGTTGTAACAGCTTTGTGTTTTATGCTCATTTTGGGAGAAAAATACTGTTTAGAGACAGATACAAAAAACAACTTGGAGACTGATAGAATATTATGTGGCATTTATTGTTTTTAAATAGCAACAGAAGTCACCAAACAATACTAGGGCTCATTTGATGAGACTTAGGTCAGTGCTGCCTCTTTGTATGAGAACAAAGTTCAAAAAGTAAGTAAAAGTGCAGTAGTTTGCTTTAGAAGTCTCTTAAAATTTGGATGATTTTGAATGATTGGAAGATTTCTCTACACTTGGCTTGAAGTGACTGGAACCTTTTGGTCCTAGCCTCAACCCTGTGAATAGGAAGAGGCAGCAAAATGCAAAACATTTTGAAAAAGAGGTGGGGCAGCGGGGGGGAGAACACAAAGTATTCTGTCCCATATTTTTAGTTTTGACTCTTTTGATAAACTGCTGGCAAGTGGTTCAGCTCTGACAGGTTTTCTGCTTATTAATGATACCAGGTCATGTTCATTCCATAACAGGTAACTCCACTGACTTCACTGCTCTAATTCTAGGACTTTGTTAGTTGGTGGAAAACTAAACAATATGGGGCAGGGGAATCAGTGGTATTGCCTTAGTTAAGGTGCTCAGATCAGAGGGGTTGATAGTAGAACTGTAATACTGCCTAAAAGTAAGGGGTTCAGCCCTCTGTGGTAAGGGCTTTAGGGGCTTCCTGGGTAGTAGATGTGCAGTGACCATTGTAGAACCCATTACAAAATAAAGCAGAGAGGTATTTCCTTACTGAGCTGTTTGAGTCACCCTTTGGATATCTACAGCAGAGGCTAACTGCTAAAGTCCTGACAAGGCTAAAGGGGAGGAAAATGAAACTCAACCTTCTAAACCTTTAAAAAGGACAAAGTTTTGTTTGAAATTCTGCAGGATTTTTCAATAAAGACAACCATTCAACCATGTCAAAAGCAACAGTAGACGCGCTCTCCCCCACCCATTTCTTCCTGGGGTTTAGATATTTCTCCCTAATATCTGTAGACCAGCTGGGAGATTTAACAGAGCAACCAAATTCCTTGTGGCAGCTTCTTACAGTAAAGCTCAAGTAGTTTACTGCTGCCTCAATAGAATATTTAGTTGCAAATCATTCAATCTGAGAATGATTTTGTCAGATAGTTGGGAATTACGTGTTCGCTGGCATTCATACTGCTAACAGCTTTAAAATGTGCCTGAGAACCCCCTTGGATGGTTTTGAAAGGGGTAGCTGAGAAGACTGACAAGTATTTTCTTTTGGTTTTGATGAAAGGTGCTTAGAACAGAGCTAAGATGCAGGAAGCACTAAGCTGTGTCCAGATTTTGGCAGTAGTGACTGTGTGTCTTCCTTGGGAGCATGTAACCTACCTCCTGTGCTGCACAGAGCTCCTGCAGAAGCTCAATGGCAGCAGAATTTCTTAACCTCGTTTCAGTTTGTTGCTCTCTCCCTTTTCTGGAGATGCGCTGATCTGCTCCCTGTGTCACAACCCTTACCCTTTGCTAAGATCTAGAATGCACAAGTAAAGGGTGGCTGTATTTAAGAAGAGGAAAAGCTTGGAAGGATTGTCATGTTAAAACTCCAAAGAAGGCAATTTGAATCCATCACAATCTATTAATAAGATATCAAGCTTTGTGTAGTTGCAGGTAATCCCAGAGATTGGATTAAATTAAGAGGTTGGGTTAAATCCCAGTAGTATTACTGGGGTGGCTCCATATTGATCCCTGACTATTCTCTTAATCATAAGAGAAAAAATTCTGGTTTTTGTCCCTACTTTTTTTTTGGAGTGAGTTAAGGTAGAGAGGAAAAGCTGGTAGCTCTCAAAATAATCCAGCATCCATTTTACATGCTTAACGCTTTTTTGGAAAGTTTTAGGTTTGATAATGCTGCTTCTGAAAGAGAATGCTAATCTGATTTTTATTTATTTTCCTACAGCTGTGCAAATACAGATTGAATCCTTGAACGAGAGTTGACTTTTTCCCCCATTTTCTTTTCTGCTCAAGTGTTGCATACTAGTGCTAAGCAAAGTTAGATGAAGATCCTTTTCAGAAATTCTGTCTAGTTGTGGCATGGCAGAGCAGAAAGGTCGCCAAATGCAGCTCTATAGACTAGTGATTGTTTTGATAACTATAAAATGTTTTTAATGTTTTTCATCTGCATAAGTAATATTGACCCTTTGGGATTTTAAGAAGCACTCCATTAAAATTCCAATCTTGATGTGAATGTTGCTAGATGTAACTTTATGGGTTGTCTTGATTTTGCATGTTTTCTGGTTTGAGCAAGCAAGAGTAGGCAATGAAATACTATTTTTGAGGATTGCAGTTTTGTGGAATGTGTCTAATGTGGAATGCTGTCCACATTAAACAGACAGTGGGAGAAAATAGAACTTACTAGCCCAAGAAGGTGCAAGTGTGCTATCCTGGACACTGCTCAGCCTGAAATACAAGTTAAGAAAAGCTTGTTTGAAGGAACAAAGAATGTGATTTGAGTGAGCATGACACCATTGCTTCAGATCAGAGAGACCCTGCACAAGAGCAGGAGCCAGCACCGAGCACACTAACTTTCAGCAGGAAAATGCATATGCAGTTCTGCACACCCTTGTTGGTTTTTCTCTTTATGTACATTTATTTTACATATTTTTCATCTGGCTCATGAACCAAACTGAAATACTTGAGTATCTACTGTTAAATGCCTATTCACTGAAACATGACTTAAGCTAAAACAATACAAATTGGATGAGCACAAGATTCCTTTTGAGTATAGTGGCAGGTTATGTTTAAGTGCATAAATGTCTTATTTTGTAGAAATGCCAATAAGTTGAATTGTGTGAATTGACTTCAATGTGCAAATCTACTTCTGGGAGGAGATTCTGCAGTATTTACAAAACCTTATTTTTATTTTAGTTAAATTGACTAAAATTTAACTAATTGACTAAAATTGACTAATTGACTTCTGGATGTTTTTGTATTTCTATAGCTTTCTCGGGTGCCTTCTTGTCACCAGAACAATGTAGGTTTTTAGAAAGTTGGATCTCAAAGTCATATGCTTTCCTTCCTCTAATTCCACTAAAAAACTAAGACATATCTATAAAAGGTATGGACCCACAAGAAATCATGGATGTCAGTGTCGTTAGCTTGTCCTTCACCGTTGAAAGAAACGATTAATTCTTCACACTACTGTTGCAGTCCCTGTAGAACATGGTGTTTGTCATAAAAACACCCCTGCAGTCGTGGTAGTTTGAAGCACATGTAATTCAGACTCCTGTTGCTAACATGAATGGGTCAGGAGTAGAGGGAGCCACTGATGGTGCAGAGCTCTGTACGCCCCTGTACACAAGCATTCAGCCACTCTAAATTTAAAGTTTGGAGAAAGCAAAATTCACAGCTTAACTAATTACTTTCCAGAGTAGCCTTTTGAATCCTGTACCTCTCAAGATATCATTCTTTGACATGGTAAAAAGGCCAGAAAGACTCTAGAAGATGCTTTAGGGAAAGGTATTGATTCCTTAGGAAGAAGGGCTCAGAAGCTGTTTGTTGATGGCTTTTGGGGAAAGTTCCATTAAAAATGCAAAATAATGAAAAACACAGTGTTAGAAGTGTTTCCTTTTTTTGCTAATAAAAGCTGATAAATGTGTGGTTTTTATATATATATATATACACACGCTTATGAAATAAAAATATAAAAATTGTTCTCTAACTTATGGTAACTCCTCAAACAGACTTTAATGAAGAGTGGAGTCCCTGCAGGTTAGAACCACAAGTACCTCCCTTCACCAACCTGCAGCCCCTTCTGTTTTGGAACCTTGCATTGCTCATCTCTCCATTCAAAGTAGTTTCTCTAGGAATTTGAGGGGGTTGGTGTAGTGGGAGGAACTTGTGCTCTTTGCTTACTGCCATACATCACTTTACCAAAGACTGAAATAAAACTGATTACTCTGTAGACCTTTCTCTTTCCCTGAATGCTTGTTTTCCTCTTTTGAGCAAGCAAATGAGCTTGCTCATGAGCGCACAGTGTGGCCATTCTGCTTCTGCCTGCTGGTTTAAGTACAAAGCAGCAGCAGGCTTGAATGTTAAATATAAGTTTTTACTCCTAACAGTGATGGTGTGTGGTAGTACCTGCTATTGAGGGCTGTGCAGCCTGAGGGCTGGGCAGGAGACAAGTCCCGTGCGGCAGGAGCGCAGACCCTGTCCAGGACCTGCATGTGCACCACATCTCCCAGCAGCTCTTGGCAGGAGTTAAGAGGGAACAAAAATAGCTGAGAAAGCTGCACACAGCATGAAGTGCTTGAGGCCTATTCTCTAGTTTACATCCATGTTTTCCCCTCTCCCTGCCCCTTGTATCTGGATTCAGTGCTAGAGTGATTCTGCCCTCCTCTGGTGTCCTCCAGGATCTTGGAAAATTCAGCTTTTATGAAGCCTCACAGGGATTTGATAGGACTCTGCAAATGGTATTAAGTTCACTATAGCAGAGAAAAGCAACAAATTTGGGAAGGTTAAGGAACATAAAATTAAGAATGGAAAGATATTTTACAGGTACATCCAAGTTCAAAACTTTGTGGGTCTACATGTGAGTTATCCAATTTATTTTTTGTTCTGCTCATGCAAATGTGGTCACTGTCTTTGGCAGTGTAGCTGTGATTTTTTTTTTTTTTGGTATGCATTATTACTTATGAGGCTCAGACTCTTCTCCAAGCTTACCCAGCCCATTAATGACTGAAACAAAGTTAGCTAGTCCTAGCAGTAGTTCTGCCATGGAGGGAACCATGGTAGAGCACCAGGTCACATATTGAATCAAAAAATCTCCCATAAAGCCTCAAGAACCATTTCCTTTGAAGGGTTTCTATGCTTGATAGGGTTGGCATATATGTTTTCATGATATGCCAGCAAACCTCAAATTTTCATGGAACTTGGAGAACAAACTGTAGTGCAGATATTTGAAATAAAAGTCTATAACAGGTTAACCAATTTATGTGTATGATCTGTATGCTGATGTTACCACTAATTATATCTTAAACTTCCTTCTGTGCTCCTTAAGAAATTCGATCTCCTGTTCAACTGAGCTGTATTACAAGCCAAGCTGTTCTGCAGGAGCATTCTGCTTGTGTGTGTTTTAGTCCATGATTTTTTAAGCAAATGGCATTAAAAGATGGAACCTAGAAAAAAAATGTTACTCTGCACATTCTAATCAAGTGGACACAGGATTAGTCCTTCCAGGGAATGCAAGGGCTAGGAGGGCTGCTGCTTTCTTTGCTTGTTATAGAATGAGATACAGGTAGAAGGACCCTGGAAATTGCCCATCAGGACACTTTTAAATCTTCTATCCCGCTGGGTTCTGCCCTGCATCTCTGCATTATATTTACTGCCTGTTACTGTTTTTTCCCTAGCCGCAATAAAATCTTCTCAAGGACCTGTTGCGTGAGCCTCTGCCGTAGTGGAACTCCCACTGCAGGCAGGATGAGCACGCTGTGCAGCGCGGCTCTGCACTGCTTCTCAGCACGCAGCGGGAATTCGGCCTCTTGCTCTCTAGAAAGACCGAGCAGGCTTAGGCCTTCAGTCTAAGAGTGCTCAACAAGGGCTATTTTGTGCACAAGTATAATAAAATCTAGGCAGCGTGTGGTTGGTAAAAGCCCAGATGCCTCAAATTGAAACTAATGCCTTGCCCCAGTAGTAGCCATTTTTTTGTTAACTCTTATGTTAACAGATAAGCAGCAGCTGTTAGTACTGTATGTTTCTTCTTTCTCAGGCAGTGAGTGATGTGCATCTTCTTTTGCCCACTCTAGCCAGACCTTGTGGCCTTGATGGCTTGTGCTGGTGAACTCACTTGATCCATCCTGGCCTTTTGTCAGTGTTGGAGTCCATATTTGGGAGCTCTGTGTTATGTGTCCCAGTACAAAGTGTATAGGTATGCGAGTTAATTGGCCTCTGTAATCTGAATCCTGGCTTAATGTTCCTTTTACTTTGCCATAATGGCTTATAGCGAGGAATTCGACGACAGAGGAAGAGAAAGGAGCAAGGGTCAAGGAAACATAACTAATTCAAGATATATGAGCTCTTTGAATAACATTTAGCTTTAAAGAATGCTATGAACATAGGTGCATTTTAGTGCAAGTGTATTTTAATGTAGCAGATAGCTTTACCATGCAATCCATGTATCTCTAATGGTTGTTGTTCATGTTGAATGGAGGTAGCTGGAAGGAAGTGTTCAAGTGTTCTTTACTGGTTTCTTATGGTTCAACTGCTTGAAAACTAGAAAAAAACAGTTATTATCATCTCTGTTTGCAAAATGTATCTTTTAAATTTGCTATTCTAATTTGCTGGGTTTTATTTCTTTTAATAGAACCACCTAGGGTTGTCATCTCACCCAAGAATCAGACTTTTAGAGAAGGCTCTGAAGTGTCTATCAGGTGCTCTGCATCGGGTTATCCAAAGCCAACAGTAGTATGGACACATAATGATATGTTTATTATTGGTTCAAGCAGGTAAGTACCATAGCTTCCTCTCATTTTTTTCCTTTTTTGTGAAAGAGGTTTTGAAGACTGCTAAGATATTCTTACTATTTCTTCCACAGCAATCTGTGAGTTTAAAGTCAAACTATGTACCTCAAACTTAATCTTCAGATCTCTTTAATTACAGTTTCCTCATCTCTAAAACAGAAATACTAGGATTACATTCTTCAGAAGTTTTTCCCTAGGTTAAATTTCAGGCTGTTCACTAAATGCATTGAAATCCTCTGCGAGATTATAATAAAACCAAATATTGTTGTTTGTCATAGAAAAAAAAAACAGTAATACTTCTATGTAAATCATGTGGTCATAGGGCTGCTGTTGCTTGGAGTTGTGGACTCTTTTTTTTTTTTTTCCTTACCATTTTGGTTGGTCCTCTGTTTATCTGCAGGTATAGATTGTCCCCAGAAGGTACTT
This sequence comes from Tinamus guttatus, assembly GCF_059628265.1. Taxonomy (NCBI): domain Eukaryota; kingdom Metazoa; phylum Chordata; class Aves; order Tinamiformes; family Tinamidae; genus Tinamus; species Tinamus guttatus. Next base: position 62,538 of record NW_028288749.1, read on the forward strand.
TAATCATAAGAAAGGCGGTTCCAAAAGATGCAGGAGCTTATGGTTGCTTGGCAAGTAACACAGCTGGGACAGAGAAACAGACGTCCACTCTTACCTATATTGGTAAGCAGGAAAAGAAGCAATGCAATGAAATTAAAAATAGCAAAACTTAACACGTGATCAGTGAGGAAGCGTTAATATTTACAGAGCCACACAGAACATTTCAGTATTATTTTCAAAAAATGGAGGAAAGATGTTGAACAGCTCCCAAATGGCTCTTGGTTTTTGTTCAAATGGGAGCAGTGTTGTTAGATAACTTGGGCTTGATTTTTCCGCTTGTTCTACTTTTAAGAGAAAGTTAATATCAGATATCAAACTAAGGTAGGTGTGGGACTGAATAGTTCTTTGTAGGCAATCATGTTTTTATAAATTTGTGAAGTGTGTTGTAGATTATGGAGTACTGAACCATATTCTCTCCTCTAAACACCACAATAATACATGTTTTACTGAATTAGAAAAAAAAATATCCATGTACTAAGGTCCTTGATAACTAACATCTAGCTGGAGAGTGAGAGATACTCCAAATCTTTTTACTCCCTGCTTGATTAAGTTCTTTTATTTCTTCTACTGAATGCCTGTGTGTTCTACACATGTTCCGGGTGCTCTGGGCATTCAAAATGCTTCCTTTTCCTGTTTGCTAGTGTTTGGCGCTCACCCTACGCATTTTTTAAGTCTGTTTGATTTTCAGTATAAATATTCTGTCCACCTAACAAGGGAAATTTAGTCTTTCATGAATGTGTCTTAAAAATGGTATGTGCTTTGGATGCGGAACTCATATTTTTCTGTATTGTTTCTTTTTAGAGGGTCCAACATTGACTATAGTTCAAAATGAAATTCTGGTAGCCCTTGGAGACACAACTATTATGGAATGTAAAACAACAGGAATCCCTCATCCCCAAGTTAAATGGTTTAAAGGTGCATTTCTTCGTGCTGGCTTTATTTTCTGAAGCAGTTTTGTTTTGAACAGTGATCTTGAAGTGACTTTGTTTTGTAGTGTTCATGTTTGTAGCGTTCAACCGGTGACTGACTTACGTAGTCTTCTGATCCAGAAGATGCAGCACATGACTTCTAGAGCAAAAATTCTTGTTTCTGTGTAAATACTTTAAATAAACATGCCCTTATATAAGAAAAAGAACAGATTTGCTCACCTGGCCTACTTAAATGAGGTTATTTCTTTATTAGAAAATATTGGAAAAAATATTAGAAAATAAAGGGTTCATATGTGCCAGTTTTGAATGCTACCCCATATTGAGGTGGTTACTGCTGAGTGTGAGGTAGCAGAGCGGTTCTCCAGCTTCTGTGGAGTTGCAGCTTTGTAAGGAGGTGGCAGACAGGTGACTGCCACTCTTAATCTCTAATCTGAGAAGGAGAAATAGAGCCTTATAGTCCAGATCTCTGTCTAAAGGTACTTAAGTTTACATCCTCTTTGTAAAATAACTAAATAAGAATTTGCAGTAATAAATCTTCCCACTCAGTTAAATGGAAGTCAGAGTTATCTGCTAAGTGAATACAGCGATGTTGTGACGTAACCTCAAACTTCGACACTATTTTGTTAAAATAACTTTGGTAAAAACCCTGTGATATTTCAGTTCCTTTTTTTGTCTGGGTTTAGGTGACTTAGAGTTGAGGGCATCTGCCTTTCTCATTATCGATAGTCATCGGGGTCTTCTGAAGATTCAGGAAACACAGGATCTGGATGCTGGTGATTACACTTGCGTGGCTACCAATGATGCAGGGAGAGCGTCTGGAAAGATTACCCTAGATGTTGGCTGTAAGTAGCTTGTAATTTTGACTATAAATTCTCTGATTTCAGTATTTTTGTATCTGGTTATTGGTGCCCTAATTTATCTGAGTTTTTGTCAGAACTGTTCATATACCTTCGAATAGTTGTGTATTTTGGAAACCCCTTTTTAGTGTTGTCTACTAAGCTAAGTTTCCTCATATCATTTGCTAATATCATGTTGCTTCCCTCACTCACTACTTATGTACTCCTTTTTTTTCCAGCTCCCCCTGTTTTTACTCAGGAACCCAGTGATGAATCCGTGGACCTTGGCTCAAACATCACTCTGCCCTGCTATGTTCAGGGTTACCCAGAGCCCAAGGTTAAGTGGAGACGGCTGAATGGTGCTTCCCTTTTCTCAAGGCCCTTTGCAGTTAGTTCCATCAGTCAGCTCAGAACAGGAGCTCTGTCTATTAATAGTAGGTGGACTAAAGTTTTTTTGTGTATTGGTATGTACTATATTATCATACACTATATATACACCTTAATATATACTTTGTTAAGTATATGTTGTATTGAAGTGATAAAAACTACCATATAAATGTAATACTTTTTAGTTAAGTTCTCACAAAGTCATTTCTTCACTACTTTGTGACCGGCGGAGATGAGTAGTCTGTCAAGAAAAGTATTTTAAAAGTGAAAGATTTTGGAAATCATTTAAGATGCTGTAATATGATTTTTTAAAATTATTTTTCTTCTTCCAGATCTGTGGGTCAGTGATGAGGGGACTTACATCTGTGAAGCTGAAAACCAGTTTGGAAAGATTCAGTCACGGCCAGCCACGATCACAGTAACTGGACTGGGTAAGAGCGGTTAATGTTAGTAACCTAAGGAAAAGCAACATTTCAATTCCTGGAACGTACCTGGAATATGTGATGGTGTTTGTACAACAAATAGGAAGTCTGTGTATTACATACATGCACAGTGACAAATCTGTATGCTTATACCTGAGGCTACATTTATATAGTCTTCTACAGAAACTGATACCTGCATTGAATATTATAATTGAATTTAGTTAATTTTGCCCATTTGAACATTGCCTTTTGATTGACTACAATAATTTAAATTAATTCCATCTATACTTTATTAAATAGACCTTCCAAAATAGTTTCTCTTTCATTTCTTTCTTAATCCTAAGTAAATTTCTTAAGGAATGAAAAATCACCATAATGCTCAATGCTTGTGATGAATTTCCAGCTATCTAATTCATCTGAGAAATAAAAAAGCATCAATGAATTAGCTCAGGGCACAGTCTTGATATAATTGGAAAGTGATCCAAGAAGACTGTAAACATCCAGTCTTGACAATAGCTGTGCTATTAAGGAACTGTTTATTATCTCAGTTGGACAGTTGGCAATAAAAGGAGGTAATAATGCTATGGAATGTATATATTTGTGGGAGCATAGGAATGCAGATCCATCTGCCATCAAAGAAAATATTTGTTATCTTAAAACATATGGTGGGAAGCTGTATGCTATGAACATTTGATAGACAGGATGTTTTTACCAATTTAAAAGTGTTCTTTAATCCCCATTATTTAAAAGTAACTTATGCTGTGTGTGTATACAAGGGCTTTCTGCTGGAGCTTAGAGAGCACGCAGAATTTTTGGCCAGGCTGTTGATCTCTATTCTAATACTTCAAGTTTTGTGACCAGAGGAAACTACTGCTTATATTTTGCCCTCACCAAATCTACTACTTTTATTCTTCAGTGTTTTCTTCAAGTAAGGAAAAACAATACATCAACATGGTGTCCATGGAAACTTTGTTTGGCCGTATGTGCCTAGCATTTGCACAAGGAGAACTTTGTCTGAAACTACTGCAAGCTGCATTAGGGAAAGAACTCATAACAAAAGTTCAGCTTTTATACTTTGCATGAGTATATAAAAATACCTAATAGTTCTTCTAATTCTCTTTTTGTTCAAGTTACGCCTCTGATTGGAGTAAGCCCAGCCACAGCCAATGTAATTGAGGGACAGCAGCTCACTCTGCCATGTGTACTGCTTGCTGGAAACCCCATTCCAGACCGGAAGTGGATAAAAAACAGCATAGTGGTAAGAATGTCTTGTTTTCTTTAAGATTCTTTGACAAAGGAAAGCTGCAACCTACATTTTCATCCATGTTAACTTGGTAAAGCAACTCTTGCAGAGAGATTTAAAGAGATCGATGTACAAGTATAGATTTTAAACTTACACAAAAAAATGATGCATCACAAACTTGGACTGACTCACTGAAGCAAGGATGCGAGTGTCGGAGAGCTGAGTTACGGTGACCATCCCGACAGAAGAGGAGCTGCTACCTCCTTGGAAAGAGCCAAGGGGATGGATGTGTAAAGCTGCAAGTGTGGAGTTTCTGTAGGGACTGTAATTCGGAGTGGAGCCCTTCCCTGCTCTGAGAAATGATAGTTGAGTCCAAAATTAGAAAAAGGTTCAAAATTGAAAAGTGGAGGTAGCGACATCCTCACATTATACTTTACTCTCATCACTGCCCATGTCAAGAAATAAAGCTCCAAAGCATAGATGAGGAAAAAGGAGACAGTAATGGAGGAGAGGAAGGTCTAGCAATGAAATAGGAACCAAAGGATTTGTGAATTGTCGTTCCTCCCTTTCTTCTCTTCCTATTTTTATTTTATTTTTTACTGTGACAGCAATTTTATGTATTCTAGTTAGCTCCTGAATGTCGGCCTTAGGCTCTGAATACAAGATTGCTAGTGCAGCATAACCATCATAATTACAAAATTGCTGGAACTTTGAATCCTGGTAACTGAAAACTGTTTCCTTTTCCCTCATTTTTAAAATAAAGATATTGTAAAGATATCAGAAAAATTTTGTAGTTTAATGCTTTTCTTGTAAATGAGTTTTACTGTTGCTAATGGGATGAGATCAAATGTCAGCATCCCTATATTATTTGCTTCTTTCCTAGTTGTATATTTTCTCTTTCCTTCCAGAGCCTCCATTAGTAGTAACAACTCCTGCACGAAGGAAGGTTGCGTGCGCCCTGTACTTACATTTGTTATCTGAGTAGTTTCATTTCTTTAGCATTAGCCAAATTATTGCCAGAGATCCCTATGGAGTTCTGCTTTTAATCTTGTTTGCAGATTGTTCCTAAAGCCTCTTCTCCATGCCTGTAATTGAAAGAAGTGATAGCAAAAATTTCTTCACCTGAGTTTTCACATCTTATATTAGATACACTGTCTTCCATCGATATAGCTGCAGGTTATTTCCTGGGGGCTTCAAGGAGACCCACCTCAGTTATTGCTTACTGTCACCAAGCAGGACCCTGGCTGTGTCCTCCCTTGAAGCTGCTAGAGTTTTCTGCTCAGTTTGTACCATCGAGAATTAATGGCCTTTTCTTTACACTGTGTAGGTGCAAGGGACACAGGCTCTAACTTTTGTGAGAAACACTGGTAAGATGCTTCTCTCAGAGTTGCTGATGCCTCTGTATAGTAGTGTTTTTAAATATTGCTTTAGGATATATAATTCCTTGGTGAGAGTTAGTATGTTTCATTATCTGTCACAATAAAGGATTTTTAAGTGTTGCTGCTGCCAACACTTAAAGCAAAAATAGATGTTATCCTATCTGCCAAAGCTATGCACCATCCTCAGAAGGGGAATGTTTGCTTCAGAGCTGATTGCTTTTTTCTGAGGAACAGTTAGTTAGGAAAAATAAGAAGAAAGAGTAAAGACAAGTCACAGTATATCCCAGAGTAAATATGACCAGACAAGTGCTTTCTTCAGTGAAACGTTGCCTCACTCTTTCGGCAGCTGGTTCCCAGCCCCTACATGAATGTTCGCAGCGACGGCAGCCTGCACCTCGAAAGAGTCCGGCTGCAGGACGGGGGGGACTACACCTGCATGGCCAGCAACGTGGCGGGGACGAACAACAGGACTGTCACTGTTAACGTATACGGTAAGCGGCACTGTCCCCTTTCTTTGGTGCCCGTTTCAAGATGAGAATGCATTTCTTACCATTAGTAGTTCTGGCTAGAGCTTCTTCTTTAAAGTTACACTGTTTCCTCAAATTTCCTCTTTGCACTGATGATACTTTGTGAAGAGATGTGGAGAGAATCAGGGTCCAACACACAGGAACCCTCTGCGATTGAGACTGATTTTAAAATTTTTAGAAAAGTGAACACAATTTAGTGGTCTTGAAAAATCTTCCCTTTTAGGCGTCTGCAAAGGTTGCGCTTTGCAGACTTTGTCTCTAATTTTGTTAACAAAACAGGCACAAGTGGGAGTTTGTTGGAAAGCCCTGCCAAGTGCTGTCAGAGGGATTTCATAACTGATAAAAGGAAGCACAGCTCATGGGAGTATTGCACTTAAAATAAATTATGAGTTTGGCAAAACTCCTTTTTTTTAACAATATCCAAAATTACACTGACAGCAAGACAAGTGTGAGCATTGTGGTAAACCATCTGTATTTCAGCTGTGGATACTTGTGTTAACTGTGTGGGGGATCACAGCCACTTCATTGTTTACAGCCTGAAATTTTCTCATGTGTCAAATTAATCATGGGAGGCTTATTTTAAGCTTCACATGAGATGTTGGAACACCTCTTTATGTTAAAATAGCTCATTTTTATTATGCTAGTACTCAGTCTCTGATAGTCTTTAGTGAATAGTAGTTTGGGAATTTTTCAGAACTTGAGCACAGAAATCTATCTGTGTATAGAAAATCTCTCTCTTAGGTGTAGGATATACAGGTTGTTTTACTGAGAGCTTTTTTCTGTCTGTTATTAATTCAAACCTAGTTTGGGTAGACAGTGGAACTGAAGTTCTTGTTATCTTGTTTGTGGTGTTGTGAAATGATTTGGTCAGCTAGGTGAAATATCTACAGCCAACTTAAAACTGCATGTACCTAACACAGTGATTCCACCATGGCTGACATATCTTGTAATGAGCAGGCAGCTAGATTTAAAGGAAGATTGAATAGTGGAAGAGAAAGCATTTGATCAGTGTCAATTTTGGACTTCAAAGACAGAAAATTTCCCATCACGACTGTCTGTTAGTAGTAGTAGTAAAGTATGTAGACTTTATATTAAGAGATGTACCATAGTTTGAAATCTGTCTTTTGCCTGTGCTTAATATATGTATTTGTTTTTAGTTCTGCCTGTTATTCAGCATGGACAGCAGATATTCAGTACCATTGAAGGAATCCCGGTCACACTGCCGTGCAAAGCCAGTGGAGTTCCTAAGCCGTCTATACTCTGGTCCAAGGTAACTTCTCATCTTCAAGCTGTTCATGGTGAAAGATGAAATGAGCACATCATTTAGCTATAATAAAAACTACATGCAAGAAAGGCAGCCAAAACCTTTGTCGTAAGGGACCTGGAAATCTCTGTTTCTTCACATCTGCTTTTGTTTCTTAGAGCAATTCTTTCTGACCATGGTCCAGCTGTACATCAAGGGTCTATTCTTGGGAGAAGCTTTGCTGTATTTTTCTATATAGAAATACTTAATATTCTTGTTGTGAGTTGGTAACTTGAGATTTGAAACCCGCTGCAGATTGAAAGTTCACTTTTGTTTTGGAAGTTTTCTTTAATGTGACTTTTTTCCTCCAAGGAAACCACTTACAAAAACTGCACTGTGGAGCTAGCTGTTAGTCATGCAAATGTAACTGATTAGGACCTTAGCTTACAAACAATTTTGTTTAAAAGCAAGGACAGAACCCAGCAAATGGCTTGATTAGGCAGAAAATAAAACACAGTAGGAATAAGATGCAGTGAGTGGTTATCTTTCTACTTATCAAATCCAGCTTCCTGTAACACAAGGAAGAATCTGCTGACAGAAACGTGTTATACAAAGTCTGTTTGCACAGCAGAAATGCAGTTGATTCACAAAATTGATTCACTTAAAAACTTGGATTTTTTAAAAGAATTATAGTCTGTAAAATACGGATTTTTTATGCTTGAGTACCTGTTCTTCTACCCTTTATTCTACTAGAAAATGAGGATAAAAGAGTGGTAAGTTGGCCAAAGTTGTTAATTTATAGGGACAGAATTTGGGGGTCAGACCTCTTAGTTCAAAATATTTTTTTTTATCCCAGCTATAAACAACAGTATTGTAATATAAGTTAGAATATTGCTCAATTTAGTCAGACTGTCTGCTAGTTATTTGGTCTGCAAAACTGCATAAAGCATATTGCACAGTGAAAAATCTGGCCCTGTGTGATATTAAAAATGCTGCTGTTTTCATCTGAAAGGGCCACAACAGTGAGTTAAATTAGGGGAGCTACTCCAAGGGCTGACAGTTTAACCCTTTAACAGGGTTTTGTTTTCTTTAGATTTTATTTTCTCTCTGTAAACTTTAACTTTCATTGAATTAAAAGCTTATAATATATTTTAGTTTAGAAAATTCATGCATTGAGGGTTTTGTTTTGTTTTTTTGTTTCCACAGAAAGGAGAACAAATTCTTGCCAGCGACATGAGATTTTCTGCAGGGTCAGATGGCAGCCTCTATGTAGCTTCACCTGGGGGTGAAGAGGCTGGGGAGTACGTGTGCACCGCAACAAATGCTGCTGGTTTCGCTACACGGAAGGTCCAGCTCACTGTCTATGGTATGTATAAGTTAAAGCCAAATATAGCATCATTGTTCCCCCCTTCTGACAATTTAGCTCTGATTTAGGCTGCACAACTGGCTCAGGTGAATGTTCTGGAGTAGGAGTGCAAAGAGGATTTAAGCTAATCTAGAATTAGTGCTTTTGACTTTGACTCCAGTGATCTGCTGCCTACGAGGTAGTTTTACAAAGTGCTAAGATTAAAAGCCCTATTTTTCAACCATTATGATTCCCTTAAAACCTCCTGGTACCTGTTGCCATCTACTTTTGGACTAGGGAATTTGGGCATTTCATAGTTTTATCTTGTATGGCAGTGGTTAGGAAGCAGCACCTGTACAGAAACGGAAGTTCCTGCTCTTAAAAGAGTAGCGTGAAGATGCCTTAGTCCCATCCTTCTCAAATCTTCCTACAATCTCCCAGTATTATCAAAAATCTGGTTTAGATGAAAGTTTGGGCTTGTTGCACAAGGCTATTGGCACTGCAGTACTGGTTGCAACTGACCTGTGTAGCACAGAGCTCAGCCTGTGTGGACTGCAGGCATTGACAAATTAGGCAACTTCTTGGGCAGAAGATGCAGCTTGCTCACATTTGTACTAGAGCTAGTTAGCTTGGGCAAATCAGCATCATGGTGATTCACAATGGCCAGTCTAATGCAGACATCATTAGAAATAAGATTGTAATGCTATATATCTGATACAAAAAGCAGATGTTTAATCTGAAGTAAAATTGTGTGGTATTAATTTTGTACAAACATATGTATTCACTGCAGTTTCTTAACATGTTCCATGCTATAGTGAAACCTAGAGTATCCAGACCTGGAGACCAACAAGGAAATGCCTATGATAAACCCATAGAGATCTCAGTAATTGCAGGAGAAGATGTGACACTTCCTTGTGAAGTAAAGAGCTTGCCACCCCCTATAATTACGTGGGCCAAAGAAACGCAGCTCATATCGCCATTCTCTCCAAGGTAATGAGATTTGATAAAAAAAAAAAAAAAATGAATTGCTTCGAATCTTTCAAGGTTTTGGAAGAATGTACAATTTTTAATTGCCTCATAATCAATCAGAAGGTACAAAGTTATACTTTTCTTTCGTAAGGCCCTGTTTCATTACGTCTTGAAATTCTTTTCCCACACTGAGCAGGTGTCGCTTTTGGAGAGATGCTGAAGCTATGTATCCCAGTAGAGACTCCATTCCACTAAGTGTTTATAAGCAAAGACAGAACTTCAAAATTCAGTCTGAGTTAGCAACCTCACAAGGCCAAAGTCAAAGAAGATCCCATTATAATTATGCTGCTGTGATATCCTAAGATCCACATAATCTGTGTCTGATTTAAAATCTTTAAAAATGTATCTTTCTTAAGCACTTCATATTTATGCCCAAGGGAGAGTAGTCTATTTTTCGTATGAGGTATGCTCTGCCAGTAGAATATACAGATGATGATAAATGTTGGTGAGTGCTTACAAGGGCTCCTATATTGCTGTGTTTTGGATCCAGTAACTCTCCAGGCATTCATGAAAATATGAAAACATAGTTAAATGCTTATTAAAATGTTGAGCTGACAGCTTTGGAAACTGAAGAGTTGGGAACAGGCTTGTCTTGTCTCCAGGGTGGACCATGGTATTTGAGTCTTTCCTTATTATTTTGGTGTGGTGCAGAATAGGAGGTGAAAGGAAAAGAGGAGAAGACTAGGTGATTCTGCCTCCCCGTGTCTCCAGCTAAAGTGCCAGGCACTGTCACAGAGCCTGCTAATGCCTTCTAGTCTCCAGCCTCCCTAAGAAGAGGTAAAGGCCATGGCTTTATTCCTAAACCAGGAAACCGCAATCTAGACATTCCTGTGCCAGCTGTCTAGTGTCCCTCAGCAATTCCAGTGCGATGGTGAGGAATCAGACAGACCTCAAAGTGAGCCTGTTGCCTTTGTAGAAAAGTTATCTACCTATCTACTATAGGTAGTTATCTACCTATTCCGTGATTTGCGACAGCACTGGCAAGTGATATTTGGGTGTGCCAGCATTTATTTTATGATGAAGGGTCTAGTGTGCAGAAAGCTAATTTGTTGGCAGTGTTTCGTGAGGATGTTTCTGCTGTGTTCTGTGACCACATCTCATGCACTAATGAACCAGCATTCTTGATCCATTACTTGTCCTTATTTTACCTCATGAGACATAGATAAATTAGGCTACTTGCTCATGGCTGTTGTGGGAGGGGTCCAAGAAGTCCAGTTCAGCCCATTCCAAGATTGTTTACAGATGTCAGTAAAAGTTAAAGAATTAGTCCAAACAAAACTTCTTGAGACCACCCAAAGACAATGTTAGAAATGGGACCAGTAAACAAAAGAGTGAAGTCAGAAATGAAGGACTTTTGTCAGGAAGTAAATCTAATAAGTGGACTGCATAATGTCAGGCAAGCTCCTCCAGCCATCATGTCTTCTGGGGCATGCTTTAAAAAAAATATATATAAGATATGGGCAGCGGAGGAGGAATCATGATATCACACAAATATGGGTGACCTGAAAGAAATGAACTTCACTTCCTTGCCATTCATCTCTCCAAGCTGTTGTAATTCCCACATTCACCATTTATACCAAATATGCAGACAGAATCTTGATTAGAGAGTGCTAGGGAAAGGAAGACAAGTGACAGCACCAATTCCCGCCAACTTTGTCTAAACTGAAGATAACATCGAGTCCAAGACTTGAGTTTCTAGTTGTGAAACCAAGTCATAAATGTATGTACCTCATTTTATTTCTTTCCTGACTAAATCTTGTTACATAGATCTTATATTTTTGGTATTTGCTCAGTGTTCTGAAGGTACTGGTTCAGTAAAGAATTTAAAAAATGAGTAAGTATAAGTCATAGTTTAATAATGAAGCATGATGCAGTGTACCGTGCAGAAAGGTGTCATTTGAGTTTATGACAATCATTAGTAATGTGTAAGTAGAGATCATTCCACTTTCAACAAATATTTATTCAGTGTTATCTGCTGCTTACTTTTCCAGACACACTTTCCTACCCTCAGGGTCAATGAAGATCAGTGAGACACAAGTTTCAGACAGTGGAATGTATATCTGCATAGCCACAAATATTGCTGGGAATGTGAGTCAGTCAGTGAAGCTAAATGTACATGGTAAGGTTTAACTCGGATAATCATCTGCAAGACTCCGCTTGGAATTTAGTGTCTTTTCATGCAGAACATTTTTGTTATGTACATTTCAATGCCTTTGACCCGTATTCTTTCAGGTCATCTCATCTTCTTATGCAAATTGTTGTTATTGCTTATCTGAAAAGGAAATAATGCATATATGTGTGTGTGTATCTATCTGTCTTCCTTTAATGTTGTTCAGAGTCATGTAGGAAATACAGCACTATATGACATCTGATTTTTCCTAAACCGTACGAATTTTGAGAGCTGAAAATCAAAGTTATCTAAGGCTTGTAGATGCTGAGTTCTTACTGATCTGATGAGAGTTAGATATCCGAACTATTGATAAAGGCTGTCCCAAGTGTTCTTGTACATCATAAGTGGTGGTAGTGAGGCCAGTGTGCAACATCATCGCTTGTGGATGGGCACTTGCTCCTGTCTTTCTACTGAGCTGTATGCCTATAGATTTTTCTGTGCCTATGCAAACCAATACCTTAGCCGTCTTCTTATTGCCCTTCCTCTCCTGAGCCCAACATGATGTTCTTGTGTCCAGTGTTCCTACCCCACAATGAATATGTCTGATCTCCCGTGCACAAGCTAGGACCTATCTTGCTCTGCTCACCTTTTGCCATAGATGGTCACGCTCTCATGATGAGGTTGATCAGTAGTAGCTGCACATGGTTCTTCCGTGGCTCGTGTAGAGGCTGAGGAAGCCAGTGCCCGTTGCCAACATATGGCTTTGAAGTGGATCACATACCATGCACGTACCAGATTGGAACTCCTGCCCAAGCAGCTCTGAAAACTTCAGACGATGCTAATTCAATTACAATGGCTCTGGCCGACTGCTGTCTAGCTCTGTGTATAGAGAGATGCAGTATCAGTGCACATCTTTGTTTATCTATACTTGTACATTAGCAGAGAGTCTGGAAAAATGGCACTTGTTATTGTTTCAGACATTCTTTATAAGTCTTTTTATTGTCGCTGATCCCTAGAAATAAAAACATTGTAGCCAAAGAGTTATGTCAGATTTATATTATTCTTTGGGACCAGCAGAATCTCTTCTAGCCATACTTTATTTTCTTGTCTGAACTCGTGTTTGGAAGCACACAAAGATGAGGGATTAGGGGGAAGGAAATTAAAATGTCAGAGGGAAAATGTGGTTAACTTTATCATAAAAGCTTTTGAATTGTTTTGTGTTGTGAACAGCCTGTATCCATAGCTCCTTTTGGATATGCTCAGTGGAATAAGAGTATGCTACTTTTAGGGAAGTAAATGCAATAGAATTGGAAACCTAGTCTGTCCAGGTATGTTGAGCAATAGGGAATTGTGCTTCCAGTCGGTAGAGAGCACACACCTCTGCTTCCTTAGTCACTTGTGGGAATTCAGCTCCGTTGACATCTCCTAAAATGACAAAACCTGACAAGTATTTTCTTCAAGAATGATCTTGCACTTTTTAAAAAAAAAAAAAATTACTGTGAACTTTCTTGTGTTGTTTAGTTCCTCCGAAGATACAGCGCGGGCCTCGAGTTCTGAAAGCACGTGTTGGCCACAGCGTGGACATTCCCTGCCGAGCCCAGGGGATCCCTCCTCCCACAGTCACTTGGTTCAAAGGCGGAAGCACCGTGCTCATGGGTGGTGGCCAGCTTATTCACAGCCTGGATGGAGTGCTAAGCATCAGCAACGTCCAGCTCCCGCATGCTGGAATCTACGAGTGCGTCGCTAGCAACTTAGCGGGCAGCGACACATCAGAGATAACGCTGCAAGTTCAAGGTATTTCAGCTGGCCTCCTGCCATGGCTAAATATAATTTCATGTCCGCTTTATTTTTTGGAGGACAATATTATTTGCTGTTTTAACTGATATGTGGTACAAAATTCAAATGTTTCAATGTTTAGATGCTGTATTTTAATGTCAATTAAAGAAAATTAAAATAAGCAAAAGATCAGAAGGCAAGACACTTTTTTGGATCTAATTTTCTTTCAGAACCTCCTACTATAGATGATCTTGACCCTTCATACAATAGTCCATTTCAGGAACGAGTGGCAAATCAACGTGTTGCTTTCCCTTGCCCAGCAAAAGGTGTGCATCGTTATTACTGTGCTAAGTTTATCTGTACTGCCTGTCGCTGTAAAAATGTGCATTTTTTTCCTAGATGTGCATTTTTTTTCTAGTCTATGCTAAAAATTGAAATTATTAATGATTGAAATAACCACTAAATGTAGATAGTATTGAATTTTCAGAAGTCATCTCTTCAGAAAAGAATGACTTTTCTGTAAAAAGCCGTTGCTTGCCATCAAGGGCATTAAGATGTTTAGGGACTTCCTGTAAATCTGAAGGCCCTTTGCCTCTGTATGGTTTGTCTTTACCAGTAAGATTTTCAGCAAGTAATGGGAATCCTCCTAATTCTTAGCTTAGTAAAGAATTTCTTGCCAATTCACCTTTTTCTTGTTAGGTATTCCAAAGCCTGTCATCAAATGGCTACGTAATGGCAGAGAGCTGACAGGCAGCGAACCAGGGATTTCAGTTCTGGAGGATGGAACTCTGTTGATCTTAGCTGCTGTTACACCTTCTGATGGTGGGGAATATATCTGTATGGCAGCCAATGAAGCTGGAAGTACAGAAAGAAAATATAACCTGAAAGTTCATGGTAAGTGGTAAAACTAGTCTTTCCTTTATTCCCTGTATAACTTCTATTATTTCTATTCATGGTAACTTTATATGCAGACCATATTTGTTTTGCTCAGATAACTAGGTGAGTCTTATTTGTCAAGTGTTATATTTAAACTTGATGACTTTGACAGAAATAGCAATGAAGGCTTTTGTACTGATGAAGTTAAAAACTGGAGGATAGATCCATATTTCAAGTATAAATGTGATACCCAGGCAGTATTATAGCTCTGTCTTTTATCCAAGAAAAACAGGAATTCCATCATGTGCCTGCAGGGCTTGTCAGTGAGGCTGGAACTTTTTCATCCGCCACATAAGGCCATTTTCCATGCATTCAATGTGGGAGATATAGTAGACAGATCTTCCTGGAGAAACAAAGAAATTAATCTCTGGAATCCAATTCCTTTATGTAATAAGCAGATAACACGGGATTATAAATTACTCTTTTGAAATATTGATGATGGTTGTGTTTTAAGTAATTTTATCTATCAGTTTGTTACTTGGGCAATAGAAGAGTCTGTTCTTTGAGGAGAAGAAAGAGGGGAGGTATGTCCAGAGTAGAGCAGGAACATCTAGGGGTAGCTGAAATGGGTCAGGGAAATTTTGATGACAGAGATTCTTCACTGGGAGGAAAGGAAAAAGTGGGAAATCACTGGAATAGAAAACCTCATGGATTACTTCAAACTTTCTTGCAGTTCCCCCTGAAATTAGGGACCAAGAAACAGTGACAAATACATCTGTAGTTGTTCAGCATCCTTTAAGTCTCTTGTGTGAAGTGTCTGGTAACCCCTTCCCAATAATCTCCTGGTATAAAGAAGATATTCAGGTATGTGCAGTTAACCTAAGTGAAGTAACATAATCAGCAATTCCAGCTTTTTTATTAACTGTTATGTATTAACTTCACTACTGAGTGCTTGACGTGAGAGCTCATTTAAAGTAAATATATGCTTTAATGTATATTTAAACTGCACTAAGAACACCCACACAGTGAGCTAGCTAAATATGGCTGATTTATAGTGGATATCTTGCAGAAGTTTTTGAGATTAGTGCTGTGACTGAATAGGAAAATGGATTACCCCTTAGAATAAAACTACCATTTTCTTATTAAAAAAACAGCTGTGATATTTGGCTGATGTAACTTGGATCACATAAGGCTAATCTCTTGGGTTCTTTTAAGGTTGTGGAAAGCAGTGCTCTCCAGATTTTGCACAATGGGAAGATACTGAAGCTCCTTAAAGCTGCTACTGATGATGCCGGACAATATTCATGCAAAGCTGTAAATGTAGCAGGAAGTTCTGAGAAAATGTTTAATGTAGATGTACTAGGTTAGTACTGTATTTTTTTTAAGATGGTGATCTGAAAAATAATTGATACTTAAGACACCGTTATGTTTCAGCTTAATATAATTTTTTTTCTCTCACTGTCCATTGAATGGTGATTGTTGTCTTCACAACGGCTCCTAAATACTTAGCATTTGCCATTTTGATAATAACAAAGAGTTATTTTTCATTTCTGGATTTGGATCTTTGATACTTTGTTTTATATTTTGGGAGTACAGTACCAACATAGATGAGAAGCTAGAAGGAATCTTCTGCAATAGTCACCAGCACCAGTGTTAGTGCTTGTTGCAGTAGAAATGTTTTGGACTAGCAGGACTCCGTAGAGAAGACTGAAATTGCTTTTCTTCCTGTTTCATAGCATATCTTCCCTCTTTAAATTCCAGTTCTTATTGTAACATTTGTCTTTTTAAAGTTCCGCCAAGTATAATAGGTGCTGCTACAGCCAGTGAAATTGCAGTCATTCTCAATCACGAAATCACTCTGGAGTGCAGAGCGAAAGGCTTCCCCTTTCCTGACATTCTCTGGTTCAAAGATGGCAAGTAAGTTGTTGCTGCTGTGCTCGATGTCTGGATTATTCCTCCTTAAGAGCAGAAAAGAAACAGATGTGTTGCTTTAGCAAGCTGTTATTGCAACCATTCTCGGTGTTAAGTTATTGTCATCAGACAAAATTTGTGGTAGGGCGATGTGGTAGAGTCCTTTGGTCAAAAGTTAGCATCCCACTTTTCTCTGTGAGTTGTCACATTAATCACACTGGCACTTGCAGAGCAGCTTTACAGTATTTGAAATCAGACAGTGTCTAAATGAAGACAAACACATAACCGTTTTTTGAGTTCTTTACATGTAGGTTATTTTATATTTATTATTAGTTAAAATACAGATGTTCTGCTGACATTTTTTTTCACAGGTAGACAGTACCCATGTCAAATATTTTTCTAGCTAGTGCCTTGTACAATTCTTTATATATACACTTAAGATTTTAAAAGCATTTTTACCATGCATATTTCAATTCTTCATGCCATCTTTTCAGGAAAGCATACAAAGAAAAGAATTTTGGCAGCTTATGTTATTAGCCTTAGAAACGAAATGGGCTGTAAATACTTCAAAAAATAGCATTGGTGTTTAGTAATGCAATTCAGTTTCGATATTGGCTAATATACCCAGGTATCTGTATATGACAATTGCTTATTCTTTAGTTGAGAGTTTGACAGTCTTACCTTGTATACGTAGACATTTTGATGTCAGCAAATGCTGTCATGACCTAGTAATTAGAAAAGGGAACTGACAGCAAAAATAGGACTATATTTCTGCCATTGGCATCCTTGTTCATCTGAGTCAAATAACTTTGTCCTGTGCTTTCTTCTGCAAATGGGGAATACTGTCTTCTAATAGCTTGTCACCTTAGTGTGGTTCTTCCCATGAATAGTTCTGTTCTGGTGACCTTTAATACAATTACTGACATTTAAGTAGCCTTTGCTATTATTGTCAGTTTAAATTGATGTTGAAAGGAAGGGGTCAGAGTTCCGTGAAGTGAAATAATCTCTATTCCAGGCCCTTGTTCTTGGGTGATCCCAACGTTGAGCTTCTGGACAAAGGTCAAGTTCTGCACATAAAGAGCGCTCGAAGGATTGACAAAGGTCGGTATCAGTGCAGTGCCACCAACAGTGCCGGCAAGCAAGTTAAGGAGGTCAAGCTCATCATCCATGGTAAGTCTATAGCATTCCTGATCCTGGAATATCTTTCTGATTTGCCCAGTAAAAATAGGCTTACTTTTTCAAGGGAGGTGCTCAGATAAATATAAATTAAGACTGATCTTGCAAAATTTGTGTGTAGACCTAACTTCATCTGTCAACATCATGGTAATTTGAGCATCTGTGTGTGTCACATTCAGCATGGGTGTAGTCTGAATCTTTGCAAGTTCAGCATTTGAATGACTTTTGTGTCTCTTCTTTATTGGTTTCTAATTGCTGGAAACCAAAAAAGTTTCATGATTTTGTTATTAATTGGTTTCAAGTGAATTGTTTTATTATCAAGTTGACTTGATTCTGTTTTAGAGAAAGTGAATTAAAACAGTTTTAATACAGCCATGGTCTTATTTTCCTTTATGCTAGCGTTAGGAGTAGATTCATGAAGCAATAGGTTAAAGTTAGTAGACTTAGACCAGTGCAAAGCCAGTAAAAATCAGACTTAAGTAATCTTTGAAAAAGGTATGTCCCAAATGATCTGAAGGTTCTGTGGTGTGTTTGCTTGCCTAACTTGGTGTACAACAAGGACATTTTGCAGCAAACAAGCATGAATATGGGTATCTATAATAACAGTATTCTTTTTGGCAAAGTTTACAGCACACTAAATGTACTTTTCATGTTTTTGCAAGCACCGGAGAGATGCTGAACACAGGCAACTGCTGTGATTAGTGTAGATAAGTTTAAGGCAAAGGAAAAGCCTAGAAAGGAGGTTAAAAAGGAGGAGGAAGATTCATGGAAGAAGGAAGGAGCTTTTGCAGGGGGACTTTTAAAGGAGAGAAGAGTTTTGCAGTAGGGAAGACAATGAGTGTGCAGAGGCCTGGTCTAATCTGGAAACTATGAGCACACGGTGCTAGCAGAAATAAGAGAGAAATAAGCAGAAATCTGCAGGTGGAATAAGACAATTGGACCTAGCGCGTGAACTGCGGGAATCTGAAACCATGGGTACACAGGCTAACAAAGCCTCATTTGTCGTGGATTTGCTTCTGAAGGGTCTTTAGCTGTGACAGCTGTGGCCTTGTGCCACGTTATACTCCTCATGTGGGACGTTACTGTGAACTATCTCAGTCAATCAGAGATGTGAGATTTAGAGGAATTAAAAAAGCACAAAGCAAATGCCCCAAATCCAGAGTAGACCATACGAGCCTTGAGGAGGGAGATGTGAATTGGTGATAGTGGAATGGGGTATCTCATTACTTTTAAATGCCTGACCCCTAGCCAGACAAACAGAAGCCCAGAGAATGAGTGGGGAACATGGATGCTGATTCTCACTTGTTCTTGTGTTTTCCTCTTTACTCTTACTTTTGGCTTCCATATTTTCGCAGAAGAATATGCTAAAATTGTTCCCCATCTCTATGGACAAAAGCATTTGTTGAGAGACACAAGTATTTACATTTAAACCAGGGAAATCTCAGCATATTGTGTGCATTTGCATACACAAATTATTTAATTAGGAAAAGAGTTCAGCATGTTTTGATAATCTGTAAGACCCATCCCTTAGGTGTAGATCCCTGCGCTGCCACCTCTTTCTGTGTCGGTGTTGACATTTTCAATGAACATTTTGTGGAAGTCGGTGGAAGAGTTGGATATACTGTGCATGTTTGGTACATGCAGAGGGGAGTTAATGTGTCTGCCAGATGTGTCTGGTACCTTCAGCGGCTGTAAATTTAGCTGTTACCAATTGCAGTGTGTTTTTATTACTTCTGCAGAGATTTACGAACTCTTTATATTGGCTGATTTACACGAATGCTTGTTTGCTAGAAAAAAAAAATCTGAGCACTGCTGCCTAGCGAATAAGGGAAATGACTGTGAGCCAAAAGTTTCAAAAATAGGAGTATAAAGCTAGACTTGCTAAGCTCATATTTAGTCTCAAAGTAAGTGACTTCATCTTCAGAAGTTGTGAGTACCCAACAGTTCCCATCCAGTCAAGAGGCTCTTGGATGCATTTGATATTTCAAATAGCAGATTATTGATCCTGGTTTCCTGGTCAGAAAAAGAGTGACCCTAGACCCTAGAGTGACTAGAGAGTGTAGGGCCTGCTCCTCCTTCACCCATCAGAGATAGGGAAGAGGCAGAGATGTACCCAGAGGTGTTCTAGGAAGTGCTTCAGGGCTAGTTGGCCTACCACATTGTAAATCCTAGAAGGTAAAAGTTTTCCAGGTACCTGCAGTGAAGCAGCACTGCTCTGCACTGCTTTCTTGTGGCAGTTACTTCTTAGAGCCCTTTCATGCTGTGTTCTCGTGCTGCCTTCACCTCTCAGTATGCTCTGGGGAATTGTACAGCCACTATATAACTAAACAATAAATCTTCTGTTCTTAAGACTTTCTAATATTTAACCATTTTAAACTGCACAGACTTGTATCTTAAGGTTTTAATGCTTTTATTGTCTTCTGAAATAGTCCCACCTAGCATTAAAGGAGGAAATCTTACTACAGAGGTGTCAACTCTTCTTGACAACCTTATAAATCTGGAGTGTGAAACGAAGGGAACCCCAGTTCCTACCATTACATGGTACAAAGACGGACACCCAATTATTTCCAGTCCCCAAGCTCAGTATGTGGACAGAGGGCAAATCCTGCAGATACCTCGGGCTCAAGTTTCCGACTCTGCGATGTACACTTGCCGGGTCACGAATGCTGTGGGAACTGCTGAAAAGATCTATGAAGTGGATGTCTATGGTAAGTGAGAGTTTACTGAGCCTGATTATTTGTCATCTTCCTAGAAGTGTTTCCTGAAGATTTTTCTCCCTTAATAATATAATCAGGTTTGCAAAGACTGCCTTGAAAAACTGGCCTGCACTAGCAAACAGAGCTTTAGATCTGTGTTTTATACTGTGTTTTATTTTTGAGACAACACCTAAAAAGCTCATGACTTCTTGATATCATGTTTTAGTGAAGTATAAAACTATTTCTCCCCTAAAAGCTATTTTCTCCTTGTATCCCTCTCCTTCTCATGCATGAAAAAATCCCACGTTTGTCTGAAATAACCCCTATGGGTGGGGTTGTGCTTTAACACCTCCAGTTTTAGTTTTCCCATCTCAAAACCCTGCAGATGCTCTGTTTCACAGCACTATTAAACAGTCGGCTACAGCATTTGAATTTTCTGGTTTCCCTTCATCTTGGCTTGCCCCCTGGCAGCGCATTCTCACATGAAATTGTACGTGACGTAATGGCGTGTCGAGCCAAAGCGGGTTGGAAGAACTAACCTGTTTTCTGGCTGCAGAATTAATTACTTGCAATATATTTTTTCCTTTCTATAGTTCCTCCAGTAATCGAGGGCGATGCTGACACAGTGCAGAGCAGGCAGGTGGTTGCTGGCGATTCCGTAACGCTGGAATGTAAAGCTGAGGGCAACCCACCGCCGCTGCTTACCTGGCTGAAGGACGGGGTGCCGGTGAGGGCCAGCGCCAGCCTCCGCATCCTCTCCGGCGGGAAGCAGCTGGAGATCCCGAACACAGCTGAGGCCGACAGGGGCCAGTATGTGTGCGTGGCTACAAGCATAGCTGGAGAGCAAGAAATGAAGTACGAAGTTGAAGTCTTAGGTGTGTGGAGCAACAGAACTACTGTTTTACTTGATTCACATAAATTGAATGTGTCTCATTTTGTTGGTATCATTGTAACAGTCATGTTGCATATTTAGTTAAAATGCCACTTCTGATGCTTAAACATTTCTGTTGCTGTTTTTTTTTTTTTTTTCCCTATAGTCTCACCATTTGTGGAAGGTGGAGGCGAGCTCTCAGACTACATTGTGATTCTCCATAGCCCTTTAGAGTTGGATTGTGTAGCAACAGGGACACCCTCACCAACTATCATGTAAGGGAATTGTATTCCAGCTAAAAAGAAAACAAATCTACTGATTTTTTATATGCTCTCCTTGCTACTTAGTTATGGTTAATAGGTGGAGGATGAAATGCTGGCTCCCCTGAAGGCAGCGAAAGGCATGTGCATCACAGGATCAGGATTTCACTATGTTTTGTTTGGCCTGTTGTACCTAGGGATTAGAACAGACAAAAGGAAATGATGAAACACTTCTTCCCTTACTAGTGCAGCCATATCCTTTTCATCTGGCAGGAGTGATTGCTTTTATCTTGGAGACTTCTCTCTCTTTCATCTGGAGGCATTTATTCCCCCTGCTGCCTCCCAGCAGTCTCACTTTAGTGAGACTGCCTCCCACCTTTCTCACTTTAGTGTCTGTTCCCCTGTATTTCTTTTCCAAGATAACTGAGTGTGTGGCACTTAAAAAAGCAGAATGCTAGCTAAGATATCCAAACCTTCCTAGAAATGCAAATATAGTTACCAAGACATACCGTTAAACAAAAATAGGCATGTTTAGGACTGCCTTTGGTATTGTGGTAATGAAAATCTGAGATTGTGCTCTCTCTTTGCTAGGTGGCTGAAGGATGGCCAGCCAGTTGAAGAGGGACCTGGACAGAAGATCTTGTTGAATGGGCACAGACTTCTCATCTCTCGAGCTCAAGTGTCAGACACTGGTCGCTATAAATGTGTGGCTGCAAATAAGGCTGGAGAACATGAAAGGGAATTTGATGTTACTGTGCATGGTACGATATTCAAGGGAGGAAAAGAGAAGCATACTGCTATTTTTTTTTAAAATTGCTAGCAAAACAGTGCTCACATTTTTTGAAATGTTTGTTCTTTCTGGTGGTCAAAAAGGTTGGAGATGACAGTACGTTAGAATTCATCTTGTCTGATTTCCAGATTAGATTTCTTCTTGTCTGTGGTACATTACTAATATATATATTTAAATATGCATTTTCAAATGATATTTCATTTTTGTTTATGGTGTTTCTTGCAGTTCCTCCAACCGTCAAATCAACAGGGCTCTCAGAGAGAGCTGTTGTGATATACAAGCCTGCAACACTGCAGTGCATAGCCAATGGCATTCCCAGCCCTTCCATAACTTGGTTAAAAGATGGGCAACCAGTAAACACAGCCAGAGGAAATATAAGAGTAAGTGCAACTCTTTTATGAGGTTCAAATCATGAAAAATGATTACAATAAGTTACATATAGACTGTTAAAATAAGTTACATATAGACTGTTAAAATAAGTTACATATAGACTGTTAAAATAAGTTACATATATTAGACTTCTCTTTTTTTTTGGTTCCTTTGTATTATGGTAGAAAGATGCTAAAGATCCATCCCGTAGAGTAATGGCTTTTTACCTGAATAGGATGGTGTCCCGGACTGAGTAGCATTTAGTAGACTGAATCCCATTAGACACCTCCATAGTAGCAGAGTTTGTGACTGGAAATTCAGCATCTGCTCTGCTCAGTTGTACCTTAATCTTCAAGGTGTTGTCATCTGCCAGTTGCCAATCAGCTCTATCCACTTGTCTCTGTGAGGCGGGAGTAGAAGCACTTCTGTAAGTGCTGCCACTGTAGCACAAACGGAGACATTTCCCTCTCACTGTGAGCCTCTGGCTTTCACAGAGCAGCCCTTCCTGGTACCTGCCTGTTCCAAGGAGAAGGGTGCTTGTAATGGCTGTGATTTGCTTCAGGGTGGAGCAGTTCTTGCTGTCTTGCCCAGCGGCAACTCTCTCGACCTGCAGCATCCTTTTTGCCTTGCTCGCCTGTCCCTCTGCAGTTCAGCTCCCCTCTCAGCTGTACAGCTCATAGTTCTCACATCCGAAGAGCACTGAAGTCTCTGCGCTACCGGGACACCGCTTGCATGAATATTAACTGCAGGCTGGAGGATGAGGCTGGCTGTTTTCAGCATAAAGGTCTACCCCACTGGGTAAAGTAGTTCCCTGCTCTCTGTTTTGGTACAGCTGGAGTCTTCAGGCCGTGTTCTGCAAGTTGTCAAGGCACTGCTCGAAGATGCTGGCCGATACACTTGTGTGGCAACAAATGCTGCAGGAGAAGCCCAGCAGCACGTTCGGCTTCATGTGCATGGTAATGACATTTCTGTCTCTAATTAGAAGCAAAACGTGGCTGTTTTGAGGCAGCTTTTTTTACATCTTTGTTCTTTGTTTCCTTTTGTCTATGAAAAACGTGTTAGTCAGGCGTTTTTGTTAATCCTGCACTCCAGTCTTTCTTCTTTGTTTTTTTTTTTTTTTTTTTTGTCCCACTCACTAAGAAGTCAAGACAAAAACTATTTCCTCAGATTTGACTTTATTAATGTGGTACTAAGGGCCACAAAAGGAATGCATCTCTTCAGTTTTTTTGTTTAGACGTATATCAAGAAGCCAAGCACATTTCCACTAAACCACCAGGACGCTCAGAACTGTATCCTGTTGCTGAATCAAGACATGATGTTCCACCATTGGCATTACCAACTGCAGCCAAGTCTTGTGGGGAAAACAGCATTCCACACATGAGCTTGTGTTGGGGAAGTTTTACAGGAATGTCTTTTCGGAGAAGGAAGCATTCTCTTATGAAGGGATCTTTCAGACCGGGTAGAAGAAATTTTATTTTCCAGCTAAAAACAATACAAAAGGAATCAGAGAAATGTCAGAAGTTGTGTGAATTTGCTGTGTCAGAAGCATGTGAATTTGCTAAATGCTCTTGCCACGGTTTAAGACTATGTGCCTTAGAAGTGCAAAGTATTGTACATTGTTGGTGTGATCCAACCTGAAAGGACACAAGAAGTGATGGAATGGACTGTGGCAAAATGCTTCTAATGATGGTAATGGCTCTTATTCTCAGACAGGATCAGTAGCTGGAAAATGTGAAACTGAAAGGAAAAAAGTTTTCACTTTCTCCCTCCATGAGGCTCAGAAAGAGAAACCTCATTCCTCTTGCACTATAACTGCGTCATAATTAATGTTAGTGTCAGCTACACACTGCCTACTCATTTCTTTGACTCTCCATCTGCTTGTTCAGGGTGTTATATCTGGCATATATCTGATTATAATGTGTCATTTTGCAAATTTATAGAGATTAATAAAGTAAGATATCTTGCTTTCTAAAGCCCCTACTATGTTCAGCTTAATATTGCCAGCTCAAATGAGACAAGCTTGCTATATTAGAAAAAATGCTGTTCTATGTTGTGAAACATTCCTAAGACCATTTTTAAATTCCACTGTTCCAGGGAAAAAAAAGAAAAAAAAATTTAAGCACTACTTAGATTCCATAATTAGAGGACATTCAGCTTTCAAAGATGAGGTTCCTCAGAATTTCCTCAGTCATCGAACAGTTAGTTGAAGCTTGTGTAACTGATTGCCCAGATTTTCTCTGAGGGCAGATTACTTTTTGATGAGGGATTCTGCCAACTGAGTGGCTGAGTTAATTAAACCCTGATGCTTTTTCTCTTTTCCCAGAACCACCCAATCTGGAGGATGCAGGGAGAATGTTAAATGAAACAGTGGTGGTGAATAATCCCATCCAGCTTGAATGCACAGCATCTGGGAACCCGCTGCCAGGTATGTAACTGTGCCTTCGAGAATGTGCAGCAAGTGTGATAACAAGCTTTCAGTTTTATATGTCCTTTGAAAATAATTAATATTCTGAACCTGAAATTAATTTACCAATATCGAAGTGAGGTAGTAACTGCTAAACAGTATGTGTGATGGGAAATGTCAATGTATAGTGAGTGATGTGGAATAAGTATTGGGGAATTCAGTAATACGAATATTTCTGTTCAAATGAATGAATAACACAAGAATAAACTATTCCCTTAAAGCAGTGCTCTGCCCATAGGCAATAAAACTGTTAGACTTCTATTAAAGAAGGCCAAAACACATCTGCTCTTTCCACTCTGTTAGGTCAATATGGTGTAGTTTAGGGCAGACTTGCAAATTCTTGTGCATTGGGTGTGCAGGTTTGTCTCCTGTTAAGGCAGGTAGTTCTAAAACAGTCTGTATTTTAGTTACTTCATTGCTGGGATTCAGTTGTAGGAGTTTTGGATTGGGTGTTTCTTCATAGGTTTTTGTTTGGTTTGTTTATTTTAGATGTACAAGAGAAAAGATTTATTTCCTTTCACCAGATTGTTTCTGTGCTACTTATTGTCACAGAAAATCACGGGAAATACTGTGTGTCTAAGAGGATATACCTGGTGGCTTGTATCTAGAAGTTTTTATTCCTGTGCTATGGATAGCCCCTTTTTCAGAAGGAAGTTCAGATGACCATCTTGGTTCAAACATCTCTATCCTTAGGAATTGATTTTCCACAAAACGCTGTTTTCTAAAATCATTTCGATCTGTGTAAAACAAAATTTGAAATTACTGAAGATATAGGTAAAAAAAATCTTTTTTTTTAAGATTTGGTATCCATTTTGCACCATTTTTCTTGTAATTTTTTCCTCCAACTTGGCAATTGTTGTGCTGCGAAAAAGGCTCAGTCCACAGCCTGTTGGCTGCATGTTGAAGTGATGCAAGGGAAGCAACAGTTACAGGCTCTGCTGCTGGAGGGTGCCATCTTTTGGCTGAGGTGCAAAGAAATTCTCAATTTTTGTTGCTTACTAAGTTTCTGTGATTTTTTCCTTTAGTGTAGTAACAGCTTTCAGTTTTTCAGCGTTTCAGTTGAGTTCTGTTTTGGTTGCATACGTTTCACCTCTAAACTTCTGCAGGTAGTTTGTATTTATATTGGTTTGTAATGCTGCCTAGATGTACCTGGAGACTCAGATGGAAAGTTTGAAGCATATTAGCTGTTTATGGTGGGGATGCTTTGGCAATTTTTTCTCCCTCATGTTTCCTTATGCAGCTATCACATGGTACAAAGATGGTCGTCCCATCACGAGTGCTGCAAGTGCCACGTTGCTGCACAGGGGGCAGATTCTGCAGATTGAGGATGCTCAGATCTCCGACACTGGAATTTATAAGTGTGTGGCAGTCAACACAGCGGGAACTGCTGAGTTGTTTTATAGTCTTCAGGTTCATGGTAAGTATCATAAAACATATGAAAAACACCTATATTCCCACCTTTGCTCCTTTCTGATTCTATTATCTGCACTTAGCAGACCCCCCGTCATCATTCCTCCTCCCACCATACTGAAAGAGATGTGGCAGGAATGGTGGAGAAAGTTCTCTCTTTTGCTGTTAACCACTGTGAGAATCCATGGTTTGAAACAGGGGAATGTGGTAAAGGTTGTCACCGCCTGGATGAACAAGCAGAGGCACCAGGTTTTTGGCAAGGGTATTTAGAGGCACCATAAGTACCTTTTTCTGACTTTGTGGAAAAAGGTACTTATGTTGGCATGGTCTTGGAACTGCTGTGTTTAGCTCTGATGGCCTTGAAGCCAACAGCAGATAAAGAAAGGAAACAGCCCAAATACTCATTCATAATCCAGGAAATCTACAGAAAAATGTACTTTGTCTAATGAGGTGAAGTGGAAATGTGGGTGTTTGCAGACAGGAGACACCTGGTCAAAAGCCAAATTGCAGCCTTCTCACTGATTGCACTGGATTTTGGATCTGCCCCTCTTTCAAATGCTTTTCTTTGATATGTGTCTATTCCTGCATCTGGTTTTCTGGGGAGCCTTCCATGCAAAACTATGGGCCAGGTTTGGCACAGTGTCCCTAGCTGAGGTGCATGCACAGTATATTGTTCCTATTGATGTTCATTAACGAATAGTGAGTTGGGCTAGTTGGCCCATTTCCTTGGGATTAGTGACCATGTTTTGAAAAAATCAAGAAGTGGCTGAATGCCATTGACCCCACCCAGCCATTCATTCCCAGCAAATGCTTACAGCCAAGGTCAGCATTCTGGTTAAACATAAGAGTGAAAAATAACATTTAAGCATATGTTTGTGTCTCCATGGGCAACAGAATTCTAGCAGATATGTCCAGGGTGTCCTAGGGAGTTAATACTCTCTGTCTTAGACAGGGCACACAAAATTTGGTTGCCTCTCCAAAACAGATTCTGTGCAGTTGTAGCAAGTACCAAATTGCATCAAGGGCAGCTGAGACACCACCCTGTCTACCTACATAACTCCGCTTGTCTTGCACAGGCCTTACAAAGGATTATGCTTTGTATTTATGCAGGAGAAAGCTTAGCATCCAGTTTATTTGGTGATTGAGACACCTTGATTTTTTCTACTAATAACAGAAGCAAGAGTGATCACTGAAAAGAGAGTAGACTCTGAAGTATTTCACACTGGGGATACAAACCTACGAACCTGCTCAGCTGCAGAAAACTACACTGCATTTACTGAACACCTGCTCTAGATTTGTGTATGGCAGACAGTCTTGTAAATGAGCGTTCCTCATGGTCCATTGCTGGTTGTACTCAACAACGTGTGTTGTTAATAGAGCGTGGTGTGTGTAGTATCCACGGCAGAAATTATCACATCATTTTTGCATTAATTGTTTAGAAAGAGCAATACTTGATGCTCCTGGCTTAACAATAAATGGAGTTGCAGCTCAATTTAAAGGAAGCAGTTTGTGTTCCAGTTTAGCATATTCACATATTCTCATTGTGCTCAGATTTTTTATACTACTTTCTCCCCTCAATATTTTTTTCAGACATGTAAGAATAATGGAAGCTATTGAAACGAAATGAGGAAAGTGTCTGTATATGTGTGTAAAGAAGATTATAAAATAACACTAGCTTTATTGACCACTCCTTCTGTTATTACTGTAATTTATCAAAGAATAGCAAGTCTGAGTTACATATTTTTAGAGGTTGCCAACTTTATTAATACGTCTGTTTTCCAGTAAATACTTTTATACACTTTTTTCCATGTAGGAGAGGTATGAGTAGATCATACTGTTCTTCCCTTTTTGTAGGAGTGATTTGAGTATTAAGTTTTGTGACTGATACTGAAAACAAAGGTGTATTATTAAGCTGTAGGTTATAAAGCAAACACAATTGTTTTGATTCTCTTGATAAGTGAAACACCTCCCTTTTTAGCACTTCTGCATTAAGATGCAAATGTGTGTGGAAAGCAGCCTTTGGACTTTGAAGCTTTTTTCTCACAAGAATGTGTCAGTGCTGCACCCACATTTGTTTACTCATGCAAAAAGCAAAATAAAGGGAGCACAGCAGGAGCAGAGCAGAAACGTATAGAAAATTGTAGGCACATTCCTGTCTCCCTTTTTAATGTAGCTCTACAAAACTTTCTAGCTTCTTTACCTACAGTAAGTGTTTTGAGATGTTCCATTAAGGAATTTTTTGAGACAGGTAGATATTGTACATGCTAATCTGCTTTAGCGTGATAAATGATCTGCTTTGCAGGCCAGTTTATTACTCTGCGTATGTATTTGTTTTATTTAGCTTATGTGATTTTTTTTTTCTGTAAACCTCACTGCTATTAGTGGCCTTTCCTAAGATCTAATTGGAATATTACAAAAGCTGGAGGCAGAGTTTCCAGGTTTGGGTTTTGCAGTCATCTGGTGGGCCATAGGCCCAGTCTTGCTTACCGTTGCCCAGCGGTTTCACTGAAGTAGAGAGGTCAGGAGTCAGCACAAAGCAGTCAAATGGCAAGAGCTCGGTAGTGGTAACTTTAGAAATCTTTCCAACACTGTCCTGCCTTTCAGGAGGAGGAGAAATTGTCAGTTGTTCTCCTTGTGATTAATATTCCTACATAGTTGTTTCATATTTGCGTTTTTTCTGTCTTCTTTTTGCCCAGTGCCTCCGTTCATCTCTGGCAGCAGCGACGCGGTAGCGGTGGTAGTGAATAATCTAGTGAGGCTGGAATGCGAAGCGAGAGGTATCCCTGCACCTATCCTGACGTGGCTGAAAGATGGTAGCCCCGTTTCCAGCTTTAGTGATGGGCTCCAGGTGCTGTGTTTGGATCCTGCTCTCCAAGTGCTTTCCTATTTAAAACTAGTGCAATTTAAGGGCAAGGGAGTAAGTTAAATGGTTTGGAATGAGATTATAGGAGATTCTGCTCTAGGGTAGTGGTGCACATTTAGCTCCAGAAATTAGTGTGCGAAGTGAGCTCACTGTGAGGATTTTGAAATAAGTTGGTCTTTACAACTGATTTCCTGTTGAGCAAGAGTTTGCCTCAGCAAATTTGTCGCTTATTTACAAAAAGGAGAAGTTGGACTGGATTTCTGTCCTGAAGACATCCATACAGTTTAAGACTGGGTAATGCTGGAGAAGCAATGTTGAAAGATTTGCACTGCAGTTACTTTCAGGGCCATAGGTAAGGAGAACCTGTCAGTCTCATGGGTTTCCATCGTAACAAACATGACTAGCAAACAAAAAGCAGGTTTAAGACGTTTAGAGAATTTGATGTTCATGGCATTAATAACAAGTGACATTGTTACATTCAAAACAAAACAAAAAACTCTTTCCAGACATATGTGATTCCTTCGTTAACACGGTCATTTGTGAGGATAGACCTGGACATATTTCCTACCTACTTCTACATCAGTTTTTTTTTTTCGGGATAAAACAGTAATTCAGAAAAAAAAAAAAAAAAAAAAAGGGAGGTATTCTTAAATACTTAAAAGGAGAGGGTGTGATTGCTTTTTGAATGTAATTTTAAGGTCTGAACGGAGTCAGAGGGAATTTTATGTGATATAGGGATAACGTGGGCACAGATAGAGGATATATTAGTTCCCTATGAATTTGCATGAAATTGGATTTCTGCTTTTGCTGAATATTGGTCAAAAGAGAACAGCTGAGTGAAAGGAAGAGTGTAGACAAAAAAAGAAATGTTGGTAAGCAATGGGAGAACTAATATTTTGCTTTGAAATAAAGCAGAGTTTTCTGTTTTCAAGTCATATGTGCTGACTGTGTCTTGCTTCTATTGCAGGTTCTCTCCGGGGGCCGTGTCCTGGCTTTAACCAGTGTTCAGATCAGTGACACAGGAAAATACACGTGTGTTGCAGTGAATGCTGCAGGCGAGAGTCAAAGAGATATTGATCTTAGAGTGTATGGTGAGATTTTTCTGGCAAATTTCTATGTTTTTTCATGTAAAAACTATTTACAAAATTTTAACTGTATGCAAAATGGCTCAGGTCTTGGTCAACCATTGAAAGAAAATGGTTCCAAACCATATTAAAAGGACAAGTGAGGATTACAAATGTATGTAACTTACTGTTACATAGTACGTAACTTACTGTTTCTTTTTTATTTTCTGGATCCTCTGTCCCTTTTAGCTAGATAAAATTAAGGAAGTTAGTTATGAGTGTGTTTAAAATCATTATTGTGTGATAGAAGCTGTCCTGGGTTGAACTCAGCTGCAGGGCCATTTTGAATGAGGCTGTCACCAAAAAATAGTATCACCCTTAGGACTTAACCTCATCTGGGGTATGGGACATTAATAAGTCATGGGAGGAAAATAATTAGGAATAGTGCTGGAGCTGGAGTGAGTAGAAATATGCAACATCCTGGGCCAGACTACGAGATGCAACAGTCTAGATCATGTTTGGTTGCCATGAGCATAACCTTGTTCCTTCAAAATACAAACTCTTTACTGTCTGTCTTTTTGCATTTCATGAACTCAGTTTTCTTTTGAACGCAGTTCAGTTTGAGAGAAAAAGCAATTGGTGGGAAAATAATCAAAAATAAATTTGCCTTCTGCAATAATGGGTCAGCTTCCAATTTTCAGTTCTGCAGCAGTCATAAAGAATCTAGGCCTTTTGTGAAGTCTACAAGGAAAGTGAGATAAACAGATTTTTCTTTTTTCTTGGTTACTGTATTTCTTATCCACGGGGACCAGACTTTTCCCTAAATTATTTCCAAACTGTGAAATCAGCTGCTCTGCTAAGTACTTCCTCTGAAAAAAACAAAACAAAAACAAAGCTGTATTGTTAGTGGGTTTTTGATAGCCATACTGCTGGCTTACTGAGCAGTGCTCTGGGGCATTTTATAATCTCAAATTTTCTAATTGATTCAATGTCTTTTTGTTCAAAGTGAAGTCTGGAGTATTTCTCAGAGACAGCCCCCCTTCTTACTCCCGTGTATTGTGCAATCAGACATGAGACTTCTGGAGTAATGGATTGCAAGGCTAAGTGTGAAGGAAAAGGGACAATAAAGGCTCTTAAATTTGGCTGTGTTAAATTTTTAGTTGTGCAAACTGAATTAGTACATGCCAGTCATAAAAGTCCCACTGGATATAAGCAGCCAGACCAAGTAACCTCCAGGACAGATTCAGTAGTGCGCAGGAGTAATGCAGAACACTGATGGCCCACACATTCCCATTTTCCAAGTCAGTGCATGCCTGAGACCTAAACACTTCAAAATTCTGAATGTGGCAACATCCTGGCGAGGGCAAAACACTGCTTAGGGAATCTCAGAAAACTTCAGTTGGCCATGAGAGAGCACGATGTTCCCCACGGACATCCAGTTTGGTGGGGGATGCTGAGGCGAGGCCCGGATGGTAAAGAGTTTAGGGGCATTGGCCTGCTTTTAATTTAGCGTCATCAAGCCACGAACGCCAGGGAATACTGCTCGCCAGGGAGTACTGCTTGCTTGCCACATGCTAAGGTTTTGTTCTCAATCACTTTTCCGTTGCTTTGTTTTCTGGCTATGAAAAAAACAAGGAAAAAAAAGGAAGAAAAAAGTATACATTTTTCCTATTCAGGAACAGCTAATAGACTTCACTTAACTCTCCGCAAGCATTTGATTTCTACAGAGAAAACTTCATTCCCAATGAATGAAGTTCATTCATTCTGATTTTTACACACTAGAAATTTGGAGAGGTATGAAAATGAGATAATCACTGAAACTGGTGTGCAAATTAAAAAGCATTCAGTCCCAACTATTGCAATAATTAGCTAGCAGATACCACACAAAACAGCTCTTCATTTTTCTTATCAAGAAGAGTTAAAGATTTTTGCAGCTTCTCGATCAGCTAGTTGCTTCAAGAAGCTTCTCAGTACTTCATTAAATGAAGAGTTTCAATCCCCGCAGTATGTCTTACTCCGGGCAGTCCGCGATGCCCACGGTTTCCTTGTTTTGGTTGGTTGTTCCAGTCCCGCCGAACATCATGGGTGAGGAGCAGAACGTGTCGGTGCTGCTCGGCCACCCGGTAGAGCTGCTGTGCCGGAGCGAGGCGGTTCCCCCACCGGTGCTGGCGTGGTTCAAGGATGGACGGCCCTTGCTGAAGAAACCAGGTCTGAGCGTCGCGGAGGACGGCAGCGTGCTGAAGGTAAATGAGGTCGTTTGGTCTTGATTGCTGCCCAAGGGGCAGGTCCACCATGAAGGCACTAGATTTGCCTGAGGCTGGACAGCGTTAAACCCTCTGGTGCAAAAGAGTAATGGGTAAGGATGGAAGGAGGTCCAGGCAATAAACATGTGTTTGAGTACAGGTTTTGCAGTAGTACTGTATTATGAATATTTAAGGAGATATATGTAAAAATAAAAGTTGAAAACTGAGAAGCCCCTCCCTGTTGCATTTCTTCACAATACTGTGAAAAGAAAAATCCAGAGTTTTCATTTTCTTTCTAGATTGATGGAGCTCAAGTACAGGACACAGGCCGTTACACTTGTGAGGCGACAAATGTTGCTGGGAAAACTGAAAAGAACTATAATGTCAATGTTTGGGGTAAGATTTTAAAAAAATATTCCTAATACAGGAACGGGGCTCAAAGTGAAGTTATGATGCCAGACACTCAAACGCTCTGTATTTCATAAACATTCAATTTCTAAGGTTCATGCAGAGAGACGTTATTGTATTTGCTGTCATTTAACATTCCCAGGAAAGCGTACACATTTTTAAATCATTGCAAAAAAAAATTTTATAGTTCAGAACTGCGTCATTACTTATTAAAAAAAAAACTCTTCCAATGTTGAAGTGGAGTTTGGATATTGCAGTTGTATTAGACCATGCAACTTACCCATGCCGAAGCACATGCCCCCCTTTGCTGAACATTTCATCTTTGGCTCCTTAATTTCCCTGTCCTCTAGCTCCCCACCCAGTCCTGGAAGACCTGTACTGTTGCAAGAACTTTGGGTGCTGGAGAGATCTGCATTTGTTTTTTAGTGCAGTGAGACCAGTAGTATTTTGAGGGAAGGGATAGTTCTTTCTAGTTAGCAGCTATGATGGAACTAGCTTAATAGAAACCACGAGCTGCCTGTGAAAGTCATTGTGGATGACTGTTTAGAATTACCATCTTTGTTTACACACTGGAAGCAGAAGTCCTGCCTGCCATATTTTTAATTTTAAATCCAGGAGATGTATTCTTCTGAGGATTGTTGAGATCCTGAGAGCTAGCTGTGGTTCCAGAAACTGGTAGAATAAGCCCATGTGTTAAATGTAAGATGGACCTCCTTAGAGAATCTTTCTGATTAGAAACAGAGCAGCTAAAAGGTTGAAACCAGTACAGTACCATAAAATCCTCTCTGGACAGTCTTTCTGAAACTCTGTACATCCATTTGCTGCTTAGCAAAGCATTAGCCTGAAATTTCAGAAGAAAAAGTGCTCTATTGTCGCGTGCATTAGAAATGGGCTGGATAAGTTAATTCACAAGTGAGCTTTTCTTCTCTGATTTCAACCTGTGTTCTCTGGTGGGGTTTTTTGGTCTATTTTCAAGTATTACCTACGCTGTTCTCATCTAAAGAAAATGGTTCCCTCCCTTCACGAGGGCAGTTATCCCTTCCCCAGTGATTGAGGCAATGTAGTTTAAGACCTTGAGAATACGAGTGAGAGGAGACTGGCCCCTTTTCCATGCAGCTGCTTCGCAGTCACCTAGGTGTTGAGCAAAGCTGGTGTTCTGCTCTGGCAGGACAGCTGAAGGGATGGGATTTTGAGTGTAGGATGCAGCAGCTAGGGGACTGTGTTGCTGAAGGAGATGCTCAAAGCAAAAAATGTGGCTGAATTTTAAAAATCATTTTCAGACTAATGATGATATCTGTAGGTCTGTAAGTCTCTGAGTCAGTTTTCATAACACACAGAAACCGCTTTGTAGAGTGAAGCCCATTCAAAAGCCAGCCATAGCTGCAGCCTGTGGCTACACTGCCTCAGAGGCTGGAGGGATGGGTTTGGTCATTCCTAAGCGGAGTATTCTTTGCCAGAGTCTGGTTCACAACTTTGGGGAAGCAAATACAATCCTTGTAATTCTTGCCATGCTCACTGGAACCCATCTGCACAAGGCACAACAGGGTCTTGCCTTTGGCTGGTAACATTTTATTTCACATGATGAAAATAGTTGGCGTTTCTTTTCAGTGTCCCCAAGTATCTATGGCTCAGAGGACAGCTCTCAACTGACAGTAATTGAAGGGAGCCTGATAAGCCTGATATGCGAGTCCAGTGGCATCCCCCCACCCAGTCTGACCTGGAAAAAGAATGGTGAGTTACCACCTCTTGTCCATTTTATAAAGCAAATGCAATAATTTTTGCAGTTTTTTACTTCTTGTGATCATTTTAGACAGTGTTTTCCAAGGAGTTCAGGAGATTCCAGAGCTGACTTAAAAATGGACAGTTTATACATACTGCTGGTGAAGCATGTGTTCCCTCTGAATATTCTTGTTTACTACAGCAGAGCAGGACTACATCTAGACTTGTTTACAAGTCCCAGGTGGCATGGCCATGAGTTGTGAAATACTGTGGTGCATGGGCATCTCTGTGATCCACAGTGTGACAGAGAAGTGTCCTCTAGGTTCTTTTAAAATTTGTAGCCACGGCACATAGCCAAGTGTTGAAACTGCACCTAGCTGTGGTAATTGCCTTTGGATTTGCTGAACTTTTCTTTCATCTCAACTTAATATTTAGAGTAGTATGCACGCCCATTGACAAATACCTTCTTAGCCTTAAATATAGTAAAGTAGCTATTTTTGACACCTCCTCTTAAAGAGGATTAGACTAACTAAGATACCAAACTCTTCTTATATGATAATTGCTGTGCTTTTAATGAGTTTTGTTTGTGTTGTTCTGTAGCATTCAGTGTGCTTTACACCTACCTTAATTAATTTTCACTTCTGGAAAGAGCAGATTTGATTACAAAACACTTTTCCACTATGTGAAAATTTCCAGGAAAACAGAGCTTATCAAGTTCTTCTTAAAGCCTTTCTCATGGCAGCAAAAAAGGTGAGGTGTTCCGGTATTGTGCAACAAAGCCAAAGTGTATGCACTTAAATGGCAAATAATAATTGAAACTATTTGCATGTCTAGAAAGACATTTAGAAAGCTGTGCAAATTTGAGTAGTGCTAAATAATGAAATTCTTCAACATTCTTGAAATATAGTACATACATTCAGAGACAAGATTTTTAAAGATGTAAGTGGGAATGAAAACTGAGTTTGTAAGGATTTTGAGTAGGAAATGCACATTTTTTGATCATGAAGTCTCCCCATGGTTTTTAAAGGTGAGCAGAGATGCCTAATTTTAGGTCACGAAGTTTGAGAATTCTGCTGAAAGAATATGATATTATATTGCTGTACTATGACTCTCATATTTCTCATGAGGATTTCTTGGGCGGACGGGTATGTACGCGTGCTGTGTGATATAAAATACACAGGTGGTGCAGGTGATGAATCACCTGAGCAACCTCCCTACCCTTTCCATTATTTTTATCTGGCAACCTGTCTCTTGCAGGCTCCCTGCTGGTGGCTGACCTTTCGGGAAGAGTGAGGGTACTGTCTGGGGGCCGGCAGCTGCAGATTCCCGTTGCTGAAAAGTCTGATGCCGCGTCTTACACGTGCATGGCTTCAAACGTGGCCGGAAATGCAAAGAAAGAATACAGTTTGCAAGTATATGGTAGGTTCATAGTTCACCACTCTGATGCAGTTAGGTTATGAAAGAATTCTCGGTATGGAGATGCTAAGTTGCAAGTTTTCAAGAGTCAAACTCATGTTTCCATTTTTAAAATGCCTGTAACCTATATTTTAAAAGTTCTTGTGCTTTTCTCGGGTGGAGGGTTATCTGTCCTTTTGCAGCCCGTGGAAAACATTATGAGCTGCAGAGTGCCCCAGCTGAGTTGCCAGAAGTAATCCACAGTAACTAGTCTTTTATTAAAATGCTGATGGTTAATTTGGCTATTGTTGTGTTCAGATATCAGTGAAGATCCTGAAATACAGCATCTGTTTGACTACTGTGTCTTTTTCTTTCATAGTTCGCCCAACTGTATTGAACAGTGGTAGCCACCCATCAGAAGTTGTTGTCACCCAGGGAAGTGAAGTTTCCTTGGAATGCAAGGTCCAGGGTATTCCAGAACCAACAATAACATGGATGAAGGATGGCCGTCCATTGATGAGTGGAAGGGACTTAGAAATACTTCATGATGGGCTCTTTCTTCAACTAAAAAATGCCCTGGTGTCAGACACTGGCCGCTATGTCTGCGTTGCTGTCAACGTGGCAGGGCTGGCTGACAGAAAGTATGATTTAAACGTTCACGGTGAGTGTGTAAGAAAAATGGAGCAGGCATATCAGAAACAAATTAGTCCTTAAACCTCTCCCAGGGACATTAAAAAAAATAGTAGCGTACTTAAATATCCTAGATAATTGAGAGAGAAAAATCAGAGTTTAAACAAGAATACCCTGCTGATGGCCCTTGCTTGAAGACAGTTGCCTGAGCCAGGACCTACCCATCAAATGCTCTAATTTCTGCCCTCTGGATAATTTGAAGATGGTGACCTCAGCGATAATGCATATCAGTCATTGAATTTGGTGGCATCTGTTATGGCATCACATTATATTACAGCCACTTGCATTCAGAGTGGGACTTCTCTTGCATATGATTTTTTTTTTACCCTTCACCAAACATTGAATGCTTGTGTTTTGAAAGGGTAAAGCCAGCAAAGAATGGAGCTGCTCTACCACTAAACCAGGAGAGTGGATTATAGGGGTTTAGTGACCAGATTCTTGGCAAATCCCATCGTGTTCCAGTGGTGGACGAGTAGCTCTCTATAGAGAGGGGTGTCGGTCAGGACTTGCACTGAAGTTCTAAAGAGAGGAAAGGGTTATAGAAACCCAGGTTATCTGTTTTGTAGTATGAACTACAGAAATACTTCCAAATTGAAACTATTCACACTAGGAAGGAAAAGACAAAAATAAATTTATTTTACTTACTTTGATCTGCAAAAGAGATTGTTGTGTGGAGTGATAATCAGAAATTTTTGTTCATAAACTGTTACTCATTGGAGATCTTAAACCATAATGTAAAGTTAATAGTTCTGATGAAATTATTTTTAATTAATTAATCTTAAGGTACTTTTGCCTGCTGGCTTTGTGATCTTTTAATTTTTTCCTTGTAGTTGCACAAGCTTGTCATTAATGGAACAATTGTCTCAGTTTTGTAGCTTCTCACTTATCAGGCCTGTCTTGAGTAGATTGTTCTTTGGATGACAGGATGCTTTGAGACCAGAAGTCATTTTATTTGATGTGAAGTGTGATTTTTCTTTCCTTTTGGTCCATAGTTCCCCCGAGCATTGCTGGTGACTTGCAGATACCTGAAAACATCAGCATTGTGGAGAAAAATCCCATCTCGCTGACCTGTGAAGCTTCAGGAATTCCCCTGCCCTCGATAACATGGCTCAAGAATGGATGGCCTATCACTGCAAACAGCTCAGTGAGGATCCTCTCAGGTACAAGAAACTTTGAAGCTGTAGGAGGGTTTTCTGATTTTTTTTTTAGGGGATTTTAGTGAAAGGCCCTCTGCATCTGCAGATCAGGCATTTTACATGACCAAAAGTCTGATTCCATGATCTTTAAAGACATGGAGAAAAAAAGAAATCCTTCTCTAGTACCAAATTGTTCAGCAAGTGAAATCGGATTGGCTGGAGTGTCTGATAATAACTGCATATTTTACTATTAAATACATTTTAAGTCTTTACCAAGCTTTACTTGGAGAGGACAAAAGTGTGATAGCTATTAGGGCATATAGTCTGTGGTATAGTGTACATGGTAATGTAAATATTGTCTGGCTGTGGAGCTGACTGAATCTGATCTTTAAAATATCTTCTTTTAGAAGCCCAAAAAAGGTGTCAGGCAGGGAAGGACAGCACAGAGCAGTTCATTGATAAGAAGGCAAGAACAGTACAAAGTTCAGTGAACACAGGGTAACTTAAGATAGGCAGAGAAACAGCTCCTGTTCATCAAGGATCCTAACTTCCAAGTTCAGATGTATTTTATGTCCGTAGTGATCGACAAAGGTGGGCAAAATAGGAAGGGCTCAATACTACACAGTCCTGTAAACCACAGTCCTGCAGGGAAGGGAGACTGTGTTCTGAGGAAGCTTCCAATACTTGGACGTAGCCAAGCCATCTAGCAGCGTGGATGTGAGAAAGCCATGAGAGAGGGAAATAGGCTATTTCAAACTTCAACTAAGCCAGGATTTGCAGCTGGAATTCATGAGGATTTTTTTCGTCTGTGTAGCTTTTAGTGTTGCAGGTAGTCTTGCTTTCCAGTCTTACAGAAATGTGGATAAAAGGATATGGAAAGAGGAGTGTCTGTCTCGTTGTTATCTGATAGAAATCTGCTTTGCCACCTACAAAAACAGTTTCTTTGGGGGATGATAGTTGCTCTTTCTCCTGTTGATTTCTACACCCACACTAACATCAGCACCCTGATTGCAGGCTTGGGAAGGGTGAGGCACAGAAAGATGTTTATTGTCTCTGAATGGTAATGATAGTGGGAGGGGGGAAACAGGCCAGAACTTGGTGCTGTTTTTTTTTTCCCCAGCAAACTCTGTGCTTTTGTGCAGTTCTTTATTAAACTACACATTGCTGTAGTGAACTCTGACCAATATGGCATTGGAGCTTTGTTTATGCCTGTACAACTGTTAAAAAAAAATAAAAACAAAGGCAAGCAACAAACAAACAAAACTCTTCAGCTAATATTTAAAAGGTAAAATACTTTGCCAAAGCAGCATTTCACTGCTGTTGATTGAAAACATGCTTGGCACTGCAGATGATTTAAATGTGTGGACATGCTGTTGGCAGCTTGAATTAGCTTGGAAACTGCTTATGTTCCTTGTTGATGATGTTCCATCCTGAGCCCTTTGCAACAAAAGTAAAGGAAAGTCTCCACCATAGCACATCTGTCCTCCTCACCAGCACGCACCAAGCTGCATGCCAGCTTTGGGAAGGAGAGAGGCTTTTATTAAGTTCCAGGGACATGTAGAGAGTCTTCTCCTGCCTTGGCACTGGACTGCTGCTCTGCAAATGTGTGATCTCAGAGAGAGCTGCACAGTCTCCTGCAGGTAGATATCTCTGCTGTGTGGCTTCTTAAAGGGCTTTGCTCAGCCGTAGGAAGGATGAGGGTGATACAAGGCTGTGGGACCTGAGCCCTCCCAAATCTTACAGTGCTCCCTGGAGCAGGTGTGAGTCCTTGGGCTTAGGTACATCCAGGAGCAGCTTGGCAGTTTTTTTCTTCGAAGTACATGAACAGAAACATAAATTTGGGAGATATATCTCAATAATGAGACCCAGGAGATCTCCATATGCAGGAGATGTGCAGTTCAGAGGTGCTGTACTGTGCAGTGATGATTGCTAATGCGAAACTGCTACTGAGGAAGTGGAAGAAGGCTGAAGGATGGCCATCACATTTGTTTTTATACTCAACCGCTCATCTTCCCTTTGTTTTGCTGTTCCTTTGCCAAAAAGGAAGCAAAGAGAAGATACTGTGCTAGGGAAAAGTGAGGATATTCCTGGTCCTTTGCTCAAACATGCTTGCACGTCTTCCCTCCTTTAAACCAGCATACTCTAATGGTGGTGCATTTTGTGGCTTTCCCCTCAGGAGGCAGGACACTCCGTTTGACACACACGAGTGTAGATGATGAAGGTCGATATACCTGTGTAGTGATGAATGCTGCAGGGGAAGCAAGGAAGGAGTTTGACCTTTCTGTTCTAGGTAAGTGTGATGATTTTTCTTATAGCAGAATTAAAGAAACGGGGCTTGCTATATACTTTGGTAGTACTTTGAAAAATACTTGGCCAAAGCGTGCCTGCTCAGGAAGAGAAAAATTATGGGTGATAATGTGGTCTGGAAACAAGGTTCTAGGTGATCTGGAAAGGTTGGGGTTTGGTGGTTCTTGACAGATCAGTTCTCATCTGGTGCACTGCACAGCTCATAAATGCCATGATGACAGGACCAAGGGGACAGGGGAATAGGGCTATTTCTTTTGGCAGCAGCCTGAACTGAAGCTGGCTTAAAGCGGAAGGAAAACGACAGCTGCAGGAAGGCAAATGGAAGTCATTCTGGGAATTGGATGCACCTCATGCTGGAAGGCAAGGAGCTGCAACTCCTGTGATAGTTCTTGTGCATCAAAATCCGCAGTATCCTGCCACACTCAGTAGAATATTTATAGTTTAGCTCTGTAATGATAATAATCTGTTGAAATGAAGAGGTGAAAACAAAGCCAAGACCTACTGTGAAATTAAACATTGGACGTGGAATTGTTTTTTGCACAACAGAAATCTCTGATCCAAGGATAATCTTCAATCAGTAAAGCTTTTGCTACTGTCAGGCACTAAACAAAATGTGATAGTGGATGCTCCTGCTAATGTATTTAGACAAGCACTAATGCAGCAGTCTCTTTACATGAGAACATTTAAAAGTATATAGAGCCTTCAATGTGTAATGTTGTCTGGTGCCTTACTTTCAGAAATAATATTTTTCCCAGAAAATACTTCTCTTTGTTTGAGTCACTATTTATTATTTCTGCTAGTAATTACCAGGCCTTAAGCAGGTTGTCTTAGAGCATTAGTGTGTAGAATTTGACTGTAGGTCTTTTCTCTAAGATGTAGTGCACAATTCATTTCCTTTTGCCTTCAGCCGACGTAGGCATATATAATAACTTAGATTCATGTCAGTTCGTGTTTATTTGATGAGCTCATGGAAGTGTGAATATGGCAGAATGGAGGAGATGGCCAACCACTGCAAAGCCTGCATTGTTTTACTGTTTTCTTTGGAGGGTTTTAGCAGAAGAGTGTTCACGAGGCTTCTGGGAGCCTCTCTCGCATGGGCTTTGTT
This sequence comes from Tinamus guttatus, assembly GCF_059628265.1. Classification (NCBI taxonomy): domain Eukaryota; kingdom Metazoa; phylum Chordata; class Aves; order Tinamiformes; family Tinamidae; genus Tinamus; species Tinamus guttatus. The sequence goes on from NW_028288749.1 coordinate 103,556, forward strand.
TGCCTTGAAGAAGAATGCTCAGCGAAGTGGGCTCAGTGGAAAATTCCACTGTTGGCTCTTCCCTGCCCTCCCCCCGGTCATTTTTTTTGTCTTTCTAGAGGAAAGTTACTGGAATGTGGGCTGAGAGCGGCGCAGCGCACGCGGCGGCTCACTGCAAGCACACAGCGTGCGGGAACGTTCCTGGGCCGCGGCTCCAGCCTGCGTGGAGAGCTCAGAAGTGCAATACTGCTATGCTTGCAAAGTGCTTGGTGTCATACTTCTGAAATTAATGTGTGCTGACAATTTGCTCAGGAATTTTGGGGCCAAAACTATGAGTTGTGCGTAAATAGGTGTATTTATGAACAAGGACTTTTGGCCTGACTTGGAAGTCCTGACAATTATGATTTTGGGCTGTATTTTCTCCCGTCTAATATTGTATGTCTTTGTCCAGCCACATTTGAATGCTAGAACCCCCAGGAAAGTCTGTTTTGCATCGCTTGCACAGTGGCAGCAGGGAATTTGACCGTGACTGCATTACAAGTTGGTGAGAGAGCCACATTGTCTGACCACCAGGTTTTGCTAGCCATCATCCCACCACACATCCTGGTCAGAAGCCGGCGTTTAGCTGCTCTGAAATAGTTTTGGCACCATTCCAGCCATCCAGTGCAAACTTGTAACTTTTCGTTTTCTTCTCTTTCCCTTTTGTTCTGTTCAGCACTATCAAAGATCTGATGTGACACAGCTTTTTCTCAGTTGACAGTGAATTCAGCAGATCTTATTTTACCTTGATTCTGCTTGTGATTCTTATTTTTTAAAACTTTTGCTTACATCTTACTGGTACGTCACAAATAAGCTGTGAAATATATTTTCCTTTCTTGTGTCATCAAGTGGTGAATTCTGCAATAGGGTTTTTCTTATACCGAGTAAACTATTTTGAGTGTGGGTAGGTGTTTTAATAGTATAGTTATGTCTTTTATTTCTCCGCAGAAACAGATTTTATAGCACTGCTAGATGCCATTAGATTCATAATTTGTTTGTCTGCCTCTGTGGAGCTGTATCAGTATGAAACACAGTTATGCCTTTACACAACATCCACCCTTTGGTAATCTACTATAACAACAACAAAAAGTTTGTGAACAAACAGGCTTTATCTGTCTCTCCCTCTTTTTTTATCACTTCTTTCCTAGCATTCTGGATAGATACTTTCAATTACTTCGAAATTACAAGCAGCTCTTAAACTTAAGCAATGGTTTTGAACAAATAAAATCGCTAGCTTCTTAATAAGGGGGATAGAATTTGCTTACAAACTTACAAAATGTGCTGGTGCATAAAATCAATCCTGGCACACTAACGAAGAGCACACTACCACTGCTTGTCATCTCTTGCTGTGTTGATTATGCTCAAAAGTGTAAGGAATGCACCTTCTCAGCACCCTGAGCATCCTCTAGCTCTACAGAGACAGCAAGGGGAACATGTTGTGGGGCAGTGGTCCCTTTGCATGGAGCAGTGTGGTTAAGGATTGCAGAACTTGGCTGTCCCATATCTGGACCTGACTCTTGGAGGTCTGGCTGTGCTCCTTGTTGATCTGTGTGGCTGAGGGAAGCATGGGCTCAGGCAGTGCCTTTGGTACGTAGTGGTTGCAAGGAATATTCTGATTACAGAATGGTTGAGGCTGGAAGGAAGCTCTGGAGGTCATCTAATCCACCCAACAGGTTCGAGGAATGTCACCTAGAGCACATGGCCCAGGACCCTATCTGGACAGATTTTTAATATCTCGAAGCATGGAGAGATTTGATATTGATGTTTTCTTTTTGTCTGTCTGCAGTGCCTCCAGGGATCGTCGGTGAAAATAAACTGGAAGATCTGAAAGTGAGAGAGAAGCACAGTGTTACCCTCGCATGTGAAGTGACAGGTAAAAGTATACAGTATTATTCATCTTTCCTGATCAATTCCGTGGTGTCAGTCATCACTGGTTTTGTTTTAAATGGAACTTTCAATCCAGTAGAAATTTTTAAGATTCAACATGTAGCAGAAGGAAGAAATTCTTGTATGTAGCTTGTATACAATGTAGCCAAGAGGACAGTGCCATGATATTTTTCCTCGAAAACCCTGTAGAATTTAGGAGGAGGTGTATATAGAGCCTACAGAATATTATACTATAGAATAGAATATAGAATATGTATTCCAAAATATCTCCCTAAAGCATATATTTTAAGAGAACCTCTGAAACTGTATTTTTCCATTATTCATTATATTCATTTCCATTTTATAGAAAGCTTGGACTGTTCTAGAAACTATGGAACAACTAATATTTGCAATTTTCTGTAATCCATTAAGGGAACCCTGTACCACAGATCACTTGGATAAAGGATGGGCAGCCTCTACTTGAGGATGAAGATCACCATTTTCTGTCCAGTGGGCGTTTTCTGCGAATCACCAATGCCCAAGTCACCGATACAGGGAGATACACGTGTATCGCATCGAATGCAGCTGGGGATAAGAGCAAAAGCTACAGTCTTAATGTACTTGGTAAGGCAAGTGCTGCTTGCTGCTGCAAAAAAGTACTGATCTCAAGGCGACCAGGCAGTCACACTGAGATTTTCTAGCACTTCATTTATAGCAATGTTTACCAAACAGGAGCCAAATTCCTAGACTGGCTATTCAATAGAAAAGTTGCTTTTCATGACATACCCTTCTCTGATTAGTGATTTTTCTGCTCCTAGTGTCTCCAACCATTGTGGGTGCAGATGGCCATGGAATTGCAGAAGACATCACTGTTATTCTCAATAGCCCAACCTCCCTAGTTTGTGAGGCTTACTCATACCCTCCAGCCACAATCACCTGGCTGAAAGATGACAATCCTATGGAATCAGACAGAAATATCCGAATATTGCCAGGTAAATGCTTTCTTTTTGTCTTTGAGAGGGAAAGTAATCACAGAACTTTTTTTGATAACATCAAAGAATATATTTTATTAAGTCCAGTGTTTTGTACTTTCATAGAGCTTTCCATTCCAGTATCTCTGAATGCTTCACAATTAGCTGATCAGCTACTTGTATTTTTTCGTATTGAGGTATTTATCCTATTCTTCCATAGAGCTAAATAATGTTCTTAAGTTCACTGCAGTTATTAATGAGCATAAATAGTGTGAAATTCAGTGTGGAAATGAGCTAGGTGGAAAGAGATATAATCAAAAAGTTACTAAAATATGAGGTGGTATTTTTCTAAGTTATTAGTAATTTGCCATTTTTCTCTCTATAGAATAACTAGCACATCTATGAAAATGAGAAAAGCTCCACTAGTAACACTAAAGTACTGCAGGAGAACAAGTAATTTAGTCTTGTCAACTGCAAGTGCTGAGAGGAAAAATGAGTAGTATTATTAGCTAGAGGCTGAATTACTACATTGGGGGACAATTTCTGGGAATGCAGTCTGAAGAGAGTTGCAGCCAAATTAAATAGTGACTCATCTTTGAGAATGCAGACAATATAAATCATAAATAAACAGGGTGCTATGGGAAGGAAATTGCTGGATGTCCAAGTTGTAAAGGCCACCTGAACTGTTAAATCCTGGTGATTCATTCTTGCTTACACTTCATTTCATATAGTGGCTGTTGCCTCTGTCCAGTCTTCAGAGAACATTAAGGGCTTCTCTTAAATCAAGTGCCACACATCTTAGAGGCTCATGTCAAGCCCTGTATGTTCAATAGTTTACCTTTACTTAGTCACGGTGCTTATGTTTCATCCTCTTCATTCTGCTTAATTCTTTTTTCTGTGACGTACAGAACCCTAAATCTAAATATCTCCTAGAAATTTCTTGAACAGAACTACGTTAACAAATTCTCCAGAAATCCAGCAGCAGAGAGTTGGGTATCAAAGCACTCTGTAAATTACATGCTTGTTCATTACATCGTCTACCTGGTGATGTGTGTTTAGTTTGTCGTGCTTGTCTAAGAGCAGAATTTGGCTGCAAGGATGAAGAACGCCCTGCGGACCATTTAAATAATTGGCAAGCAAGAGTATGATGTGGTTGTTATTAAAGAATGATCTCTTGGCAGGAGGTCGAACCATGCAGATTCTGAATGCCCAGGAGGACAACACAGGAAGATATACCTGCATAGCCACAAACGAGGCTGGAGAAAGTTTGAAACACTATGAAGTGAAAGTCTACAGTAAGGAAATACTTCCAGTACTGATGGTTTGCATTCTCCCATTTCTGTCCTTTGCAGTGTTGGCTGTCCTAGAAGGGGGGTATTTTCAAAGCGGTCGTTAGTAGCCTTGTTTAGCTAACACCTGCCTTGGCTGATTGGGTGCTCATGACATTGACTGGGGAGAGGCACTGGAAGTTTGTTTCTGCATCCTTTAAAAGTGCTTTTTTGGCCAGAAATCTGTGTATCACCCGGGGAAAGACATTTAATATACAACAAAGTCTAGTTTCCGCTGTAATTTTTTCAGTTATGAATTTCAAATTAGTTAGAAGCTGCACAATGGGAAACCAGAAGAAAGAGTCTCAAGACCACTTGAGCTCTTTTAAAGAAATGGAGTGGTATGAGGTGTGTACCAAAAAAATGCTCAACCTCTAATGGGAAACTTTCTTGGGTAGGTAAAAGGGGAGGATACTATTTTTATATCCTTCCATAAAATACCATATACGTGGAAGCTTTCTTGTGCAAGATTTCCTGACACTACTTTGTCCTTTGGGCATCTGTGCCTAATATTCTATTGTAATGCTCAACTTCTTCAGCATGGGCTCAGTCAAGCATGGCTTCTTATTTCTTTTTTTATTTGCTAATCTTTTAGTCAGAATTTGGATTGCTTCCTCTCAGTAACTGTGCTGTTATTTTAATTACACTAAGTTCCTAATAAGGTCCCACAGGATTAGGAATAATGAGAAGATTATGAAAGAGCTCATTATCAGTGTATAACTATATAGCAAAATAAGTGCCCCCTTTCTTCCTCCCAAAGGCCATTACAACTGCCAGTCATTCTGATACTGTAGACTTCAGGGAGAATTTTAAATTTCCTGTTGAGAAAAGAATGGGAAGCACTGGAAAAAATAGCTTAGGAGACTGACGTGGGGGGTTGTTTAAGAATTTGGAAGTGTTCTGCTTCATTCTGATTCAGAACAAAACAAGATTTTGCAACACTGGAGTTTTCAGCAGAATGGAAATTCTGAGTTTTGACCAGCTACTCTGACTGTGGACTTCAGCTCAAATGTGTTTTTGAGGATATTTGTTCCTTTTAAAATGGTTTTTAGTGGTTGCACCTCACAGAAATTTGTAGAGTTCAAGCCAAACACCTAATAATGTGGCCATGGCCAGATTTGCATGTCAAAAAAATTTTTAACACAACTGTATTAACCCAGCTATGGGAAAGAGGCACATTTGAGGGCTATGTACTTGCCTGCCCTGAGCTTATCATCACTGTTGTCCCTGTATCCGACTCAACTTGGACGTGCTGCCTGTGACAAAAAATGTCTCCCACTTGCTTTGTTCATGTGCAGTTCCACCCACCATTATCAAAGGTGATATCTCAGGGATGGGTCTCTCCCCGAGAGAAGTGAAGATCAAAATAAACCACAGCCTGACACTGGAGTGTGAAGCTCACGCGATTCCTGCTGCTGCCATCAGCTGGTACAAGGATGGAGAGGCTAGTCACCAACTTAATTCCTTTTCATGGGCTGGTTTCCTACTGGAATGACTGCATATTCACTGTCACCACTGAGGAACGGTTATGTACTGTGACAGGCACATTCACACTGCTAAGTCAGTAGGAATCATCTTTCTGCTGTCTTGCTTGCAGGATCTCCCTTTGTGTTGTCTTAAGAAACTTGCTGGTGGCCAGACCCTGCCACCAGGGGCAGGTGGTGAGAGGGCCCTGCCTAGAAGTAGCACCCAGGGCATTGCCACATGTTGCTTTGCCTTTGGGTAGATTCCCCCACAGGCCCCACGCTCAGCTCTTCTGCTGCCCTTGCAGAAGCTGCCAAGAGCCTCCCACTTGGTGCTGGCACAGCTCACAAAGCTGCAGAGGCATCCAGGTCCTCTGCAAGGGGGAATTCAGAGTGGTTCCTGCCACACACAGTCTTTGCAAGAGTATCAGGAGAAACAGTTGGGAAACGTGATGCCACAGAAACTAGCTACCAAGATCAGAAAGATCAAGAACTACCGTTTTTGACAAAGACAAAAAGAAAATTGTCTCCTGAAAAATAAGGGTTTGATCAGGGTTGCTCAAGGTATTTTGAAGCAGGAGAGAGGTGACCTCATACGACTTTCGTAAACACGTCTCATTGTGGTATAGGTTTTGTGTGGTATTAATGTATATGTAAAATTGCCTTTCAGCCTCTTAAACCAGATGATCATGTCATCATCCAAGGCAGTGGTCATACTCTGCACATTAAGGAGGCTCAGGTGGCAGACACTGGTCGTTACACTTGTGTGGCATCTAACATTGCTGGAGAGGATGAAATGGAGTTTGATGTAAATGTACAAGGTGAACAGCATTCAGTTTACAAAGTCCTTATTTTCTGATTATCTCATATGCGGAGGTGTCGGAATTGTTGATAATTTTGTATCCTTTAGACCAAGTGTGCTTGATCCAATCCAATATTTTGGGGTCTTAAAAAAGAGGAAGGGTGATGAGAACTTCAAAAGCATTGTAAATATCACATATGAATGAAAGAAGAGTCAGACACTGTCTTTCGTGAACATACATGGGATAAAAGTCGCACCAAATATTTTATTCCATAAGAGTTTTGAGATAGCTTGAAGCTAAAACTTGATCACAGCCAAGCAGTTTAGTGTTTAAATTAATGAATGTTGAGCAATGCTGTTTGTGGTTTGTTAGCAGATCTTCTCACACTGGTATTCATTAGTCTCCAGAAAACATTCAGCAGATTGATCTGTTGTTCATTTTTATGGAATTAGTTTGGCTCAGTTATATTTGGGGGATAATTTAGTATATATAACTTGCTATTAATGTTATTTAGTGATTACAATGTGTGTTTATTTATTGATTTTAAAATTAGTAATTTCCGTTCTAATGCATTTTTCCCCCCAATCACAGTTCCTCCGAGTTTCCGAAAGCATTACAGAGAGTGGGAAGCTGGTAACATGGTGAACGCAGGAAGAGGAGAAAACAAAGACGTGATTATCAACAACCCCCTTTCTCTGTACTGTGAGACCAATGCAGTTCCTCCCCCTGTGCTCACCTGGTATAAAGATGGCTACCCACTAAGCTCTACTGAGAAAGTACTGATATTACCTGGTGAGTATTGAAATATGTCATTTAATCACTTTAAGAAATAATGTTAGCACTAGAATTTTCATGTTCATAACAACTCTTCCTGTTCAAAAACTATATTGTTCTCAGGCCGTTTCGTCTTTCTCTAGTGGAAATGCTTCTCCCCAGTGCTCAGACCTAAGCACTTCATTTAACTTTCCTAAGACAGGATAGTTTTGGGTGGCGTGTGTGAAGAAGGGTATGGATTGAAGGGCAGTGGTGAAGGTGACAGTATTTTCCTCCCTACCATTCATCTGTTCAGAGACTAGTGCCCACCACTCCCCAGATGTATTCCAAATATATCTTCTCTTTATAAAGCTATTTAAGGGCCTATCCTTGAGGTTGAGAAGAGAGTGAAAAGTAGAACTAGTATGCACCTCTAAGCTTTAGAAGTGAATTTCTGAATTACATGTAGCTCCCAGTACAAAGCAACAAGGAAATAAAAAAATGTTTAGTCATTTATAATCCAGAATAGATGTTGACCACTCCTAACTTTGCTTGCTGAGATCTCCATTGAAAGGTGGTGTGGAAGTGATGGAAACTGCTTGGTTTACATCTTGCATTCTCCTTCCAGGAGGCCGAGTGCTACAGATTGCACGAGTGCAGGCTGAGGATGCTGGGAGATACATGTGCGTGGCTGTAAATGAAGCCGGGGAAGCTTCCATTCATTACGATGTCCGCGTGCTCCGTGAGCATTCCTGCTTTCCTTTCTCTTTCTAAATGAAAACAACAAAAAGTTCTGTAGGACTTAATAAGGCATTATATCCTACTCTTACTTAACTTCTGAAGTTCTCTATATTTATAAATATAACAAAAGGCATATGTGGAAGTCCTGTTTTTACTCTTGGTGTCATTTGGTCCCAAACCAGTCTCCAGTTTGTGTATGGTTTTGCTCTTTTGTCATCTTAAAAATTGCCACTGAGCCATCCTAAGTTGTGACATTTTGCTCTTCGGTAGTACCGCCATCCATTGAGGGAGCTGCCGGTGACCTGCCTGAAGAAGTGACTGTGCTTGTGAACAACCCTGCAGTGATGGACTGCTTGGCAAGTGGTAGCCCTGCCCCAAGTGTCACTTGGCAGAAGGAGGGCTACCTTCTAGCAGAAGATGACAAACACATGTTTTTATCCAATGGAAGAAGATTACAGGTAGCACCAAGTGAATAACTGATTTTTAGCATCACAAGCACATAGACTACCCATAAAGTCAAATCTGTTTAGATTTGCTGAGTGTGCAATCCTGTATTTCTATTTTATTCATCTTGGAGGTGCTGCCAGCCTAAGGAGCATCTGTCCCTTGTCCCTGCCCCTCAGCAACTTATCCCCACTCCTGTGTCATTCCTCCGACTTAAATGTTTGTGGGGCATGAACTGTGTGAACTGCATCAGGGAAATCAGTTGGTTAAAAATAATCTTACAAACAGAAGGATTATTGTTGAGAACAACCAATGTTCTTGGTTTTGTTTGAGCTTCCTTAACGGTGTTTAATTTTTTCAAAATTTACTTTTCTTGGAAAGTAATCTGTTCTGAAGAAGAAAACCCCACTTACTCCAATTGCTAGATGAAATCAGATGAAATTATTAAAGCAGAGAGCTGAGCTTATTTCCATCTCTTCTTGCACCATGAATTAGGAATGCAATAACATACAAAAAACATACAGAACATTAAGATTTTTATTTTAAATATTTTGGGAATAATTATTTTGTTATTAATTTTGAATTAGCTTAATATGACAGATATTTCATTGGCTTTTCTGGAGGTCTGAAATGTGCAGGTTTTGAAAGGAATTAGTAGAAGTTTTTCAGGTTGGTTTCCTAATAATGCAATTTATCCTACAGTAGGGCAGAAAAGTCCCAATGGAACAAAAAAACATCTGGAGCCTCCCAAAATTGATGCTTTAATTGTTAAGCTGTCTGGTATATCAGCTCTACTAAAGTTTTTTTTCTTTTTCTTAGATTTTGAATTCCCAAATAACAGATACCGGCAGATACATCTGTATTGTGGAAAATGTAGCTGGAAGTGCCAAAAAATACTTTAACCTGAATGTTCATGGTAAGTGTATTAATCCCTAATTTGCTGATTGTTTGCTTTCAAATGTTTAATTTTATTTATTTTAGTGTAGTGCTTTAGTAGCTTTGTGTGTGTTAAGTCACCTCATTGGGTGTAATGGAGCTTCTGACATAGTAGAAAATAGAGATCAAGTAGGAGTTTAAAGTGTCTTGGTACCACACCATTAGCGGGGCTTTTGATACCCCATGGCCTAGCTGCACAACTAACCCCTGTAGCTGCACGTGAACACTGAGGGAACCTTGTGTACTGGCTGCGTGCCCCGTGTAGGCTTCCCTTAGCTCTGAAATAATTACTCACAAACAGGCTGGATAGAGAGCTGCTTGAATGTGGAAATTAATGTTGGAAAGCATTAAACAAGTAGGTGAAGGTGGGGTTTTTTTTGTATTTCTGTATGTTTCTAATATAACTGCTTTCATAAATGGAAATATAATATGAAAGGATACCTTCTTTATCAAGTTGATGTATACATTTCTTACCTTACAAGTAAATAACAAACTAAAATAAAAACTTTTAATACATGGAAAGTAAACATCCAATTTTCAAATCTTAATAGACAGTATGGATAGATAGGTAGTTTTCATACTGAGTGCTAAGATTGAACCCGTTAAGGTATCTGTAGTCCTGTACAAATACATTTGTGTATGTAAATTAAATAATTCTAAAACATGTGGCACATTTGTGAGTCTTTTTCACATGAAGTAAAAGGCTGCATTATTTGAATATATACCACATAAATAGTCTAAGCAAAATTCATTAAAAAAACAGCTCAGATTTGGCCCTATATATTTAGTTTCCCACTGCCAATAATCACATCTGTGGGAAAGCAACTAAAAGTAAATAAATGTAAATAGTGAAAAAAATGTCATTGCATCAGAATCCCCCATTGATTCTCGTGAACTGTTTTATACTCATTTATATCAGAGGGAAAATAGCCCTTGCCTATTCCAAGTTGAAAAACATGGACAAAGTCACCTGGTGACATTGACTTCACTTAGTTTCTGCAGTGCCACAGAGGAGCCATAAACTTGGCTTAATGACTGCACTGTGTCATTCAAGTGACAGAAAGCAGCTGGAGTATTTTGGATGGATTTGGTCCAGAGTGTTTTAACATTTCATTCTTTGAGGAAGAGGATTCCATGTTCTTTGGAAAGATTTTTCCACCCAGTGGAGCCAAGGACATGCCTTTGCTTTCCTCTTAAATGTTTTATACATCCATACTGTAAAAACATGGAAACTAAGACTTGGGATGTATTAAAAAGAAAAAAATATCGTTTATTTTAAATAGTAATTGTAGGAAGGTCAAATGTTAAAATATTCTTGTATTTAGAAATACTAGGATTTGTAAGCCTAAAAATATAGCCTTAGAGCAATGCACTTGTGCCAGACTTCTAAACTGGTTAACACTACACAACAGGTTTGTCTGGCTAACAAAAAGACTGTGATCTAGAGCAGAAAGAATCATTTGTGGTTCTCTAGCATGAAAAAAAGAGATTATTTAAGAAAGAATAGGAACAGTTCAGAGTATCAACAAGAAATGATAAATGCTCCCATATATTCTGACAAGGTAAATTTAGTTGCCTTATATAGCAGAAGTTCTTGAGAGTATAGTGTTTTGTAATTAATAATTCGTTAGTCAGGAATTGCAGAATGTGTGATAGCTTAATTAGCCTTCCCAAATCCTAAGCAGGGAAAGGATTGCACATAAAGTTTTTGTGAACTGTAGGAAAAAGCATGACAGCTGAACTAGCTTTGGTCACATTTCCAGATACAGCCAGAAAGCGGAGATCAGTTCATAGGATATGAAAGATGTTTTCAACTCTATCCTATGGCGTATCTCAGCAATTTAACCTTATTTTAGTAAATCAGCTTCTTGTGGAATATTAGTTGCTGTCACCCTGATGGATACTATTAATGTGTTTCTTCCTGCAGTTCCTCCAAGTGTTGTTGGTACCAATCCTGAAAATGTGACTGTGGTGGTAAATAACTTCATCTCTCTGACATGTGAGGTCACTGGCTTTCCACCTCCTGATCTCAGCTGGCTCAAGAATGGGAAACCTGTCAGCTCGAATACCAACACTTTCATTGTGCCTGGTGAGGAATCTGCTGCTTTGGCACCCCTTGGACTTAACCTCTGTCTGTTTTGCATTGATAAAGGTGGCAGACATTTATTAAGCCAGTGTATTCTCACTATTACTCCAGTGAGTAGACTTACTCCAGTAAGACTCTTGGCCTACTCTGCTTGTAAAACATTTAATATTTGGGCTGTTGTGTGGGTTCGCTTTAAAAGGAAACTAGCTCAGGCAGAAAAGAAATAAAATAAACTTTTTGTGTGGGAAAGCTGGAATAGCAAGTGACGTAATCGAGGTGCCCTAGTGTAGGTATTGATAAAAGCTGTGTCACTTTGACTCATCCCTCAAAGGAATGATCAAAAATTGAGGTGGGAATTAAGATAAATTCTGATGGTTTAGAGGCAAAAAAATACAGCCATACCATTGAATTCACTGAGGAATTAGATTAATCCATAGCAAACTTTCGATCTCTCAGGTCAAAACCCTTGTATTCTGAGGTCTTTCTACCCATCCCAAGGCCTTTTTCAATAAGGCCCAGGAGAGTCTGCATCATTTCTACTCCTCCTGATGATGTTCAGCCCCGTACTTTTTTTGAATATAAGGTTAATACAGTGCCTACACTCAGTCTGTTGCAATTTCAAAATAACATTTGAGATTGGTTTAATAAGCAGGAATAAATCTGAAGTCTCCTCTCTCTACTTTAGGTGCTCGGACTCTGCAGATTCCCCGAGCCAAACTGTCAGATGACGGTGAATATACTTGTATTGCCAGAAACCAAGCTGGGGAAAGTCAGAAGAAGAGTTTCCTAACTGTCCTTGGTTTGTTTGTTTGTTTTTTACTCTTTTCTGAAATAATATCTACTGCTGTGAAAATGCAGTATTTTATATTTTTCCTTAGGTTGTTTTTCCCCCTCTGACAAAACAAAGGCAGAAATAACTCTCAGCTTGTTCTTCAGTCCCCCCAAGCATCAAAGACCATAGTGGGACGTCGCTGGCAGTGATGAATGTGAGAGTGGGCAGCCCGGTGATATTAGAGTGTGAATCCAATGCTATCCCACCACCAGTCATCACATGGTACAAGAACAGGCGCATAATTTCAGAGTCTGCAAATGTGGAGATCTTAGCAGATGGGCAAACGTTACAAATCAAAAGCGCCGAGGTAGGTGAGACTTGTGAGATGCTGTATCTGCACCTACTCCCTGACTGTTAAGTGATGGTTTTGCCTTTTTTGATGTGTTCCACTAGGTGTCAGTAGGCAGCGTATTTGCAGGAGGTTTTTCATTCTGTAAAAAGGGTTTAGAGTTAAATTCTGGTTAACTTCTAGCATTAAATTACAAGGGTATGTAGCATTAAAATTAAATAGACATCAGAATTTCTGTTTTTTTCATTTCTAGGTTTTTGACACTGGCCAGTATGTTTGCAAAGCTATAAATATTGCAGGGCGTGATGATAAAAATTTCCATCTTAATGTTTACGGTGAGCATATGCTACGTCATCTACAGTACCTGTTATTATACAGCAGACATTATGTGGTGAATAGTTCAAAATAAGCTCCCAAAAGTATTGGTAACCAAACTCTTCATATTGCTTCCATTCAATTTGCAGTGCCACCACATATAGAAGGTCCTGAGCAAGAGTGGGTCAATGAAACTATCAGTAATCCTGTTACCTTCATTTGTGATGCCACTGGAATTCCTCCACCAACATTAATATGGCTCAAGAATGGAAAAGCAATAGGTAACGTTCTGTTACAGTCTCTTGCTGCTCTTTTCTCCCCCTTTGGGGTACAGCTGTGCTATTCTTAGTCTATTCTTTGTTTCTTCTTCATCTGTCTCTAAATGGGCTCTTTAATTAACTGATCAAAACCCTTTTGTTTTGAAATTATAATGAAAAGTTTTTACAGTCTATATTTGCTCTCTTTGGCCTATTTTGAAGTGATCTCTTATTGTGTGTTTTCAGAAAATGCTGACTCTCTTGAAGTGCACATTTTATCAGGTGGCAGCAAGCTTCAGATTGCTCATTCTCAGCTTCTAGACAGTGGGACCTACACGTGTGTTGCCTCCAATGTAGAAGGAAAAGCTCAGAAAAGTTACATCCTTTCCGTTCAAGGTATGGTATGTGAGTGCAGTGAGCAGGGATTTGTATGGAGAAACTACAGTGAACATTATTACTCCTCACCTGTGTTAGTGCAATGTCTCTTGTTATTGAATCTTCTCTCACCTCCATCCCACGTTCCCAGTTCCTCCTACTATTGCTGGTTCCGAAATGCCCAGTGAGGTCAGCATACTCGAGGGAGAAAGCATCCAGCTTGTCTGCGACGCTGAGGGAGTGCCTGTGCCTGTTGTGCAGTGGCTTAAAGATGGACAAGCTGTTGCCAGTGAGGAATCACAAAGAATAAGGCAAGCAAACATTAAGCAGACTCTCCTTGTGTAATTTAAAGCCTAAAGAGGGGACTTAAAACACTGAGCCTGAACAGTCTTAGCTTAGCCAGGTTAAGACATCTTCTCTCTCTTCAAGCTTTTATGATTCTAGCATGTTTTTTGTCACTACTTTGATTTCTGTGCTATCCAGATATTGTTTAAAATGTGTGGAATGGCTTCCTTACAAAGAGGAAGTCTATAATATATAAAATGTTAGTGAATGCTCTTTCTCTTGCTAAATTTCCCTGCAGCCTAGCACAGGGAGCTCAAAGTGCCAGGCCCTCATTGCCCACCACTGTGCCCAGACCGCATCAGGCAGCTTTCCCTGCCTTCTTCTCTCCCAAAAGGATGAGACACAGCTGAGCCCTCTACTTTAAAACACTGGCTCTACTCCAAATGCTGCTTTTTGTTTTGATCCAGAAGATTGGAGGGTCTGAGAGAAAAGCCAAAAATGTTCTTGGTCTAATGTAGGGGTTGATGCAGGTGCAATAGGTAGTACGGCTAGAACTGAAACCTGATACAAGCTAGAGCACGACATCTCTAGGAAAAGCTTTTTAGCCTATCTTTAGTAATAGTACTTTGCAGAGAAGAGTGGTTTTCTAGCCAAATTTTCCCAAGAGAATAGAGGTAGTTGGTTTAAATGTACAAAACTGACTGTTTATTTGCCAGGTCAGAGGAATATATAAACAAGCTCACTGTATTTTATGACCTTTCTTGTAGAGTAACTCCAGATGGCAGCACATTAAACATTTTCAGAGCTGTCCCTTCTGATACAGGAAAATACACTTGTGTGGCTACTAATCCTGCAGGAGAGGAAGACCGAATTTTTAACTTGAATGTATATGGTGAGTTTTTGCAGATGTGAAACTGAGATCTTGCCCACAATCCTATCTTTGTGAGTGCTCCCCAGAGAGGGCTAAGAAATGAATGCCTGTCTTTGGGGTGATACTGCACGCTTGTGTTTCCAATTTCATCTCAATAGATGAAATAGATATCACAGTATAGATATCATAAAATGTCTGAAATGGTGATCTGGAAATAAACAGAAAGTAGTTCCTTTAGTGTAGCTCATAATAGAGGAATTCTGCTTGGGTAGAGGAAGATACACTTGGGGCCAAATTACCACAATACTACTCCTTTGTTGTATTAGGTAATCCCTGGGAATTCCAGCCAAAGTACCAGCTGTGAAAAAAGAGATGAAAGTCACCCTTCTACCGTGCCTTTGATTTTGCATATTAAAATGGATATTAATTAGTGCTCAACATCATTGCTGGAGAACTTAAGTTTGCAGAATTGGGTAGCTGCTTCTTGTTGCATTGCCTGTGGGGCATTAGATGCTAGATTTTTCCTTGCTTTGGGTTGCTATCTTGTTTAATATCTCCCTCTTCAATTTTTACAAAATACAGTTGCACCAGCAATAGCCGATAATAAAGATGAACCAGAGGACCTCACTGCCCTTGTGGACACCTCCATAAATATTGAGTGTACTGCTGCTGGAACGCCAGCCCCACAGATAAACTGGCTAAAAAATGGGCTTCCTCTTTCAGTCTCCTCCCAAATCAGATTGCTGTCTGGTGGAAAAATTCTGAGGTACGTTTTCAGTTATCTTAACTAGATGAGTTTTCTGCTTTCTTCCGCTATACCAACAGAGCTCTGCTAATGTTGTTGAAAACGAGAATGAACTTTGATCCAATCCATGGCATATTGGAAGCATAATAATATATTCAATTTACAGCTTAATTAAAATATTTTCTTTTTCTTCAGAATTGTCCGAGTGCAGGTGTCTGATGGTGGTGTGTACACCTGTGTAGCATCCAACAGAGCTGGAGTGGACAACAAGCATTACAATCTTCAAGTTTTTGGTAAGTTGCTCTGAAGTGGTGTATACAAAAAATAAGGTGGTATTTCTTGATTCATTTCTTAACCTAATCTGCTTTCTTTCTCACAAACATAATGTTGCAGACTTTCACAAATGTATCTTAGGTGATAACCTTTAGGAAAAAGTTTGCTTTTCTAAATATTTTTAATGTGGAAACTGTTTTAACCTTCAGAGTCCTACTTGAACAGGCACCTAGGCCACAGATATTTTAGGTTGAATAACAGTGTATAATTTCCAGTTGAATTTCAACACAGCTATTAAAAATAAGGGTAATGAGGTGAGGAAGTGCAGAACAGTAGCTGCATTCCATTTGTTTTATATGGAGTATTAACTTTTGGGTGGACTTTGTATTAATCAGCTGTTTGTTTTTCTGCAGTGGCACCAAGTTTGGATAATGCAGGAGGAACAGAGGATGTGACTATAGTAAGGGGCAATTCAGCTTCAATGCAGTGTGTAACTGATGGCATTCCCTCCCCGACTATGTCATGGTTTAAAAATGGACATCCTTTAAGCCTCGGAGATCACTTGACTTCAAAAAACCAAGGGATGGTCCTTCATTTTGTCAAAGCAGAGACTGATGATACAGGCAAATACACTTGTGTAGCATCAAATGAAGCTGGGGATATCAGCAAGCACTTCTCTCTAAAAGTGCTGGGTAGGTGTCAACGTTTCAGTCGAACAAAATGTGAGCAGGAAGTGTCTACCCAGGACATCAATATACATATAATAACAATATACATATAATGTATAGTTTTCCTTAAGATTTTGGAAGTACATAAAAGTAAAAATAAGAGTATTCTGTTTTACAGAGTAACTTGATTTAAATAGGTAACTTCGGTAGAAATTCAGCTTGGCAGATTTATAATCAGCTATTGTCAACTGGCTAGACTCGCTAACTTGTCAACAGAAAATAGCTGGAGTTAAAACAGCCAAAGGGCTAATAAAAATCTTCATTTCTTTAATTCAGAATTATGAAAACATTTTGCAATTACTAATTTAAACTGGCAAGATACAGAAATTACTAGACAGACACATGAGCTGCTTGGTGAATTCGTGTGGATCAACTGTACAAACCCTAAGCATAAGGTCTGCGTACCAGGTGTTAGAAGCTGCTTGAGTCCATGAAGAACTTGGTGTCTTTCTGTAGAGCCACCTCATATCAACGGTTCTGATCGACCAGAAGAGCTCTCTGTTGTTGTCAACAACCCCCTTGAACTTGTTTGCATCTCCACTGGCATTCCAGTCCCCAAAATCTCATGGTTGAAGGATGGGCGTCCGCTTCTGCAGAATGGTAATGTTCATGTCCTAGGAGGAGAAGTGCTTCGAATAACCAGTGCTCAGGTAAACTACTTATTTCAAAACGTGCTCTGTTGGGCAACAACCCCAGGAGAGTTTGCAGAATTGCCTCCTGTGGGAGTCCTAAAAAGCTCCCCCCACAAAAGCTTCCACCTGCATTTGCAGGTCTCAGCGGAAAACAATCTGTTCTGTTTTCATGTATGTGCAAATTAGGAAAAAAAATAAAAGATTAAACAAAAAGCTTTAGATCAATTCAGGCTCTAATAGAGTTCTACTTAAAAATAGTCTTTATAAAACTGCACTAAGAAAATAAAACTCTTAACACCTACAATCAGCCCGTGAAGTTCACCAAACATAAGTGGGGCAGTGCTTGGGGAAAAGGATGAGCAGTCTGATTGTTGCTGGTCTTGTTTGTAAGCAAGCACTCCTTATATTTGCAATGAAAAGTCTACAGAAAAGAGAGAGCATGCAGGTGTTAATGAGAGTGAGAAAAGATTTCCTTAGTACCCATAGCTGACCCTTGCAGGCTGATACCCATCATCAGTTCCGGTTCCCTGATAACCGATCGCAAAAAGCAGCACAAAGAGAAGATTCTAGTTGGAGACAGGGTTTTCAAAGCCATTTTGGGGGGTCCTGCAGCTTGCAGGCCACCTCTGGACAATTATTTCCTGGGAAAATAGACCAGTTTTGAGATCATTTTTTATTTTCAGACATTCTTTGTCCATTATCTTTGCTTTTAGTTGCTGCCTGCCAAATCTTGCTGCCGAAATTTATATTTCTTGTTTTTCTGAATTGTTCCCATGTCCTGAAATTTCTCCTGATGTGTTTCTTCTGGGTGTTTCTAGGTGGAAGACACAGGAAGATACACATGTCTGGCATCTAGCCCAGCAGGAGATGATGATAAGGAATATTTAGTAAGAGTGCATGGTAAGTCAAATTTAGGAAAAATACTATTATTTGCTACTATAAGCTACTTAGGTATGTATCATTTTTCTCATTTAACTAGCTACATACTATCAAATACAAATATGAAACATTGTGCTTTGAGAAAGCATAGTTTACGTTTTTGTGCATAGGCCAGTTAAAAGGGAAAGTTTCAACTGGCGTAACTTCTTTTCTGTTTTAATTTCAAGCTTTATGCTTTGAATGAGTAAGTTATAGATAAATCATTTTTCTGTTGGCCTGGGCTTTTGGAAAAAGAGTGAAATATATATGTATATAATATGGTTAGTTGTTTAGAAGGAAAAGATAGTCATAGTATGTAAACATGAATACATGAAATGAAGTGAGAGAAGATGAAATAGAAACAGGACTTCTACAATTCTACAGTAAGTATTGGGATTTTTGCGAAGTATAGTTATCAGGTTTCTTGATGAAGAGAGTAGGGAAGGTCTGCTATCCCTGCTCCAGTCAGTTTAAATGTTGGAATCCTCGCTAAGAATGGGCTTTGAATTAATTTCTCACAAAATGCTTTCCAGCGTGTGACTTAAAAATCAGATTCATCAGTTAAACAAAGGTGATATGCTTAATATAAGTCTGGAAAAGTGAAACTACTTACTAGGCACTATAGCCTTGCATGCATTTTACATCTTGAGAAATAGAATGGATTTTTCCAAAGAATGATTTTAATGAGAGCTCATATGTGTAGTGTTAATTGTATTTCTTAATTTTTGCAACAGTTCCTCCTAACATTGCTGGCACCAGTGGTCCTCAGGACCTCACTGTGTTGCAGAACAGACAAGTTACACTGGAATGCAAGTCAGATGCTGTGCCACCTCCAACAATCTCGTGGCTTAAAGATGGAGAACACCTAAAGGTAACGCAGCGATGTTACTTGCAGTGGTCTGTTGCTGACTTTATTTTGTGCACACAGTGCTTGAGGTTTCTTATTCAGCTCACTTGCGCCATCAGTGCAGTCAAGCTACAGTTCCTTGCTTTCAAGAGAAGCTGAGTAGTCCCAATAAAAACACAGTCCTAAATGAGTGCCTGAAGTGGCCATCCCGCTGTTACTTGTTCTTTTTTCCTTTAGGGGGATCCCTTGCTCCTTCTGGATCCTCTGAACAATCCTAGAAGCCTTCGGTATACTCCTGAATGGCTTCCCAGGAAAGGTAGCTTCCTTGGGTATATTATGCATCCTCATATTCTAGTAGCATTTGGAAAGGCATTTAAATTTATGTTGAAAACAAATAAGTAGATTACTGACTACCTTTTTCACTCCAAACTCCAGGCAGAGTCATGTAAGGCTTCAAGTCCTTGCCAGCTAAGAGATGATCAGCAAGATGCAGATAGCTCAGTAGGATCACTTATACTTTTCAGTCAGTAACCTGGTGCTTTCCAGTTGATCTCTTAAAGTTCAGTTATCGATTGAACTCAACCAATCAATAATTGTTCCCCAGTTAGATCTTGTTTGTGAATAAAGAGGAAAACAATTTGGCTTAGGAATTGCCTCTCCCATAATTGTAGTGGATACAGTAAACTGCATCCAAAAATTTAACTGTAATTTGTTTATGGTGAATGCAGAAATTTGTTTTACACAGACATCTCAAATAGTTCCGTGGAAGATACTTCTGTAGTCAGACTGTTTTTTTTAGGTAACTTGAACTTGTTAGTCTTACTAATATGTTAGCCAAGCTTACAGAGTGGTCATATCAGCCTTGCAACTGGTTCCAATTTCACTTCTCCCTAGTGCTTATTAGAAAAATAGTAGAAAAAAATAACAGCTGCTTAGGGAATTTCCAATGTTTCACTGGCCAAAGTCTTTCTCAAAAGATCCTGCTTCTTGCTTTAGCTACAGCATTCCTCTCTCAGGCTCTGTCTTTTTTAAAGTTAAGATGCATGAAATACTAGTAGAAAACACAAGACTATTGAGAGCTGCTAGGGAGTGTCACCTTGAATGGAGCAGAAAAAGTGGCTAGGAAGAACTCTAAGAGAAATACTTCTTGCCTGAATGCTCTTCAGCATGTGACTGAAATACTCCTATCACTTCAATTTTTAGGTCTTTAATTGGATAATGATTCTTTATAAAAGTTTGAAAGAGATTTGGAAGTTAAATTTGTGAATATTTTTGGACTCATTCTTTCTTGAAACCCTTGCATTTTAACTAGTGCTTGATTTTTTTACTTTTTCCTCAACACTCTTAAGTGTTGAGGAACACTTAAGACCACCACTTAACACCACTTTTAGAAGTTATTTGCCAAAAGAGAAGGAAGCAAGAGAAAACACAATGATAGTCACAGGAATTTATCTCTGTTTGAGATACCTTGGTTGAGCAGTATGGTAAATCCTCCTGTCTTTGGATTTATAGCAAAGTATTATCTAGTCTATCTAGTTTATTATCTAGATTTAGCTCTCCTCTAACATGAAACTTGAGATATAAATTTCACACAGGCCTCTTAATTAGTCATGTGATCTTTGAAGTAGCAGATCTAGGTTTATCCCTACCACCTTTTCTTTCTCCAGTGTAGCTTATATAAGTACATACTACAGATGTCAGGAAAACATTAGTGCCTACTGAGTGTGTGGTTTCTTTCTAAACCTCAAAGAAATGTATTGATTTAGTAATATTAAGCAGTTGGAGAAGAGCTGTCCTTGGGCATGGAAAGAGATGCTCTGTGGCATATGCTTCTCCTTATTTTGGAAAAATTGAGGTCTCACAGTGATGAGAGAGGACTGGAGGAAGTCAGACTTCCAAATTGCAACCTTATTTCAATTTAAAACATCATTGCTTTTTGAATCAGTCTCATGGAGGAGAGCACCTTTCCCTTCTGACTTCGTTGTCTTTATTGTCACTGTGCACATTTCAAGGCTTGCTCAAGCTCTCTACATGTTTCGTGATGTGGCTGTGAAGCACCACCAATATTTGGTAGCAGCAAATAGTAGGAAGGTCTGGCCCATAGGAGCTTTTTTAGGCACAATCCTTGCACTTTGCATTTCACTGGAAATTTACCTGTGAGGCTCCAACACTACTCCCAATTCTACATCGTAGGCTGGCTCAGCTGGGTGCGAGTACAGAAAAGTGCAGAGATGGAGGAGCTGTTGTAGCTGCTATCCTCAGATCCACCAGCCAGAAGACTAGATGAGAACTGCAGATCTCATTTTCATTCAAAATATGGCTGACACATATTGAAGATAGAACAAATAAACGATAGTTTTTCTAAAACACTAATGAATTTTTCAGGGATACGTAATTGGACGTTGGTCATCCTGTTACCTTCACCACTGTGTGAACAAAGTTAAACAGGAAATTCAGTCCCCCTGCTCTCTGTCTGCTGTTCTGTTATGAGTCTTTTTACACTGCAACAAAAGAAGGCTCTGGCCTTCTGCGCAGAGAAGAAGGGTGAAGTTAAATCTGTCAAGCTCTGTCTCCGCAGGGGACTCCTCGGGTCCGGATCCTGTCCAACGGGCGATACTTGCAAATCAATAATGCTGACCTGAGCGATACTGCGAGCTACACCTGCGTGGCCAGTAACATTGCAGGAAAGATGACCAGGGAGTTCGTGCTGACAGTGCATGGTAAAAACACGGATCTCTTCTGGAATGTTTCAGTCTTTGCATGGCATTCCCACGGGAGTCCATATTGCTAGAAAGAATTATTTACTGGTCTCTTTGGAGCCAAGTGCAGCTGCTTAGGCTGTGTTTACCTGCCGGTCCAGGTCTATTTCCTCACATGTGCCAGCGTCTAGACAAATTATTTGAACATTTGACTGGCATCTTGGGGGATTTGGGTTTGTCCCTGTCTTGGCTGCCGCTTTTGCAAGTTACTTGAAAACTGTGGCTTGGTCTGCGCTGAGTGTGGGAAGGGCTTGAGGGAGCTTATGTGTTGTGATAGCTGTGCTATACTATCCTAGGTATTTGTCTACTTTTAAAAGGTTTTTAAGCCTATTTATTTTCTCATTTCTCTACTGATTAGAAGCTGCTCTATTATGACATTATGGTGATGATGAGAAATTTTCTTCCTGTTTGTATGCTTCTCAATACCCAGGCGTATGAACTTGCTGCTTCTTTCTTCTCCATCACTGCCCTTGCCCTTAAAAATTTGTTTTTCCTCCTTATTTTAATTGGACAACAAGAGCATCAATTCCAGTCTTTGTTTTGCTGAAGCAAATATGCCTTTTCTACTTTTCTACTGTTTTAACTGGATGATAATATTTGCAGTAGCTTGCAAAGGTCAGCTTTCTAGTCATCTCAGACCAATTTTGTTTTTCATTCCCAACTGTATCATGGCAATTACTACATGCTACACAAAATGGTAAGAAACTTGTTTGTGTGATGCCAGTATTGTTGCAATCATTCCCCTACCTCTTCTTGTGACCATTTCTGTGTGAGTAGTTTCAGTCATTTCATGAAGTTTTGTGATGTAACATCTGGGATTTTGCCTTTCCAGTTGCTCCTACCATCCAAAGCAGCCCTCAGACAGCTGTTGTGCATATAAATGCTTCTGCTCTTCTGAAGTGTGTTGCAGAAGGAGTACCAGCCCCAAGAGTTACATGGAGGAAGGATGGAGCTCTTTTTTCTGGAAACAACACCAGGTATTGTCCAATAGTCATCATAAACAGTAGTCTTTTTTTTTTTTTTTTTTTTTTTTTTGAGTGTACTAATTAAAGTTTGATGAAACATCTTGCATTCCCAATTAGTTCTGTGGCAGAAACTACTTTAAAGAAATTATTCTGCAGAAAAATAGCATTGCCAAAGGTTTCTGTCTTTTATTATTAAGGAACAAACAAACAAAAACTCCTTTGGCAACCTAAAGGTAATGATTTCTCTTGTGATACTAAAGATTTTCAACTGTGAAAGATTTCAGAGTGAAGGATCTTTACATTTTTTTGAAATGCCTGAAGTTTGGAGGTGCAACCAAGCAGTTTCCTGCAGATCCAAAGCCCCCTGAGTTTATCTGTGATAAGAGGTATGTGGCCAAATTAAGATGCCACATGTTTAGGTTGTTCCTTGTGTGCCCTAAGTCATCTGTTTCTTCCATGCTATCATAACTGGCTGTGATTTTCTCTCTACTGGGAAGGGGTCAAAAATCCGTGGCTTTGTTTCAGATACTCCGTATTAGAGGATGGATCCCTGCACATCCACTCGGCGCATGTGACTGACACAGGAAGATACATGTGTATGGCAACCAATGCAGCTGGCACTGAACTCAAGCGAATTGATCTGCAAGTCCTTGGTAAGTATTCTGCTTTTAGATAATTTCATGTGTTCAAGTAAGTCTGAAGTATAAATCAGCTATGTAATTTTTTCTATTTGGACAGTGTCATGCAAGCTGGTCTTATTTAATGAGGAGCCAGGACCACAGAAAGGAGTGCTGTCAAGTTAGTGTAGCTCTCCACAGTGATCAGCACCCTAGGTTTCTTACCAGGATCACCCCTTACGGAGCGGGCAGTCAGTTAAATTTAGTTTCTTGCATAAATTCAAGTTGATTCCAGTTGGTCACACTGGCGAAATTCTGTCTGCCTTAACTCCTTGTTATCTCATGTGTGTGAGACAACTGGAAATAGAAAGAATTGGCACACTTCATGCTCCATGTTTAGTACTCTGTAGTTAATCCTTATTTATAAAGGTCAAGTGAATGTTTTGAAGTAGTTAAAACTGTGTTTATAGAGATTGGCGTTTCTGTATTTAGATACAAGGTGTTGGTGTCCATGTGTTTATGGTCATTCTGAATAATTTGACTTTGTTTGCCCTCTAGTTCCTCCAACTATTGCTCCAGGACCTAGCAATATTACAGTGACTGTAAATGTGCAGACCACTTTGCCTTGCGAAACCACTGGAATTCCCAGACCAGCAGTTAGCTGGACAAAGAATGGGCATCTGCTTCGTGTTGACCAAAACCAGAATATGTACAGGTGAGAAATGTCCTTTTTTCGTCAGGGGTTTACAGTTTTCAGAGATTCATTTTGACACTTAAAAATCTAGCCATATATGATCTGATATTGTATGGTGGCAAATCCAGTGCTTGGATGACCCGAGGAGAAGTATTTCAGTGACTCTACTTTCTTCTGCTTTGTGCGTGCAGACTTCTGTCTTCAGGTTCCTTAGTAATCATTTCTCCCACCGTGGATGACACTGCTGTCTATGAGTGCTCTGTATCGAATGACGCAGGAGGAGATCAAAGAAGAGTTGAGCTCACTGTTCAAGGTACAGGGGATATTGCTATTACACATGGATAGCCCAGAATTTCCTTGGGGTATTTCAATGTTGAGATTTTTTTTAATGTTTCTTTAATGATCTCAATGCCCTTCAGTCTGTTCTTCACAAGTTACATAGTAAGTTATTTCTAAGAATTTGTAAAACGAAAATTGGCAAGTAATCCTAACTCAGATCTTCTTTTCTTAGTGCCCCCATCCATAGCAGATGAAGCCACAGATCTTTTGGTAACAAAACTATCTCCAGCAATAATTTCCTGCACGGCTTCAGGAGTTCCTGCTCCCTCAGTTCACTGGACCAAAAATGGCATAAAATTGCTTCCCAGAGAAGACAGCTACAGAATTCTCTCTTCAGGTACTGTGCATGGTTGGAGCTTAGCCACAGAAAATCAGCGAAAGGAGGTCACTGTGCATCTCTGGGATTAAAAAAATAAATAAATATAATCCCCAAAACAACCAGCTCTCCCATTTTTTAAAATAAGTATGTAAACTTCTAAGATACATGTTGTAGGGGAGTTTTTCTTTGAAAGTAAGACACTACTCTATGTGATGGCAAACTCTCTCCCTATACTGCAGGTGCTGTGGAAATCCCTGCCACTCGGCTAGAGCATGCAGGTCGCTACACCTGCCTAGCCCGCAATGCAGCTGGCTCTGCCCACAGACACGTTACTCTTCACGTCCAGGGTAAGGTGGGAAGCAAAACAGAAAATGCAGCCTGTCAGAAGGCATTACCCATTTAATACATGCCCACACTTCAGAGTAATTTTGAGGCTAGATTGGACCATCACAACTAGCAGCTTACTCAAGTGAATCGCCTTGTGCATGCACTTATTACTCAGCAGGTCAGTCACTGCTCTGCATATTACAACTCTGATGCCTTGGATAGAGCTATCCAGAAAACACTGGATTTTTTTGTTTGTTTGTTTGTTTGTTTTGGGGGCTTTTTTTGTTGTTGTTCCTAAGGTTTTTGTTGGCTTTCTAAGTTAACATGTATCTGTGATGGCAAACTGCATGAAGTATGGACAGCCATATTTTGTACCCAAGCTCACATTGAACATACTCGTTATATGTAAAATTAATTCCACTGAGCTCCTCATTAGGACAGCAGAATCCAGCTCCTACTAGTTCAACCTTCTCTGACTTCCAGATTATGCAATTTTTGTGTCTTCTCTTTTATTTTCTAGCTATGAAAGATATTCTAACCTGGCTGCATTTTGATTTCTTTGCAGAACCACCAGCTATTCAAACTCAGCCAGGGACACTGGATGTCATTGTGAACAATCCCATTCTACTCCCATGTGAAGCAACTGGTACACCTCGACCTGTAATAACATGGCAAAAGGAGGGCATCAATATCATCACCACAGGTATCCTCGTAAAACCTGTAATTTCAATCTACTTTGCTGTATCATAAAATTTATTTTCTATCCCCTGCATATTTAAATCAAATATAAGGAAACCATGTGTGTATATCTACCTACATACCCACATATATGTACAATTATATATTTGTATTTATATATATAATTTTTTTTGCTCTTATTCTTCTTTCAGGCAATAGTTACATGGTTCTTCCCAGCGGCAGTTTACAGATTGCAAGATCAACTGTGGAAGATGCTGGCACTTACATGTGCGTTGCTCAAAACCCAGCTGGCACAGCTCTGGGAAAGATCAAACTGAAAGTTCAAGGTAAGACTTGAACTCTTAAACTCTTGTTGAAGAGATGTTTTTAATGACTGATGGATGAGGAATTTATGCACGCTTTCTGTTGGTCAAAACTGAGTTTCGACCTGCACAAATGGAGCTAACATTTTCTGAACTGATGTCACGCTGAATAGAGTCACTTTAGTAGTCTGTCTACTGTAAGAATGAAGGTTGCTTTTAGGATTATTTTCACTAAAAGTAGAAGTGTTACATACTTCTTACAACATACAATTCTTTTCTAAATTTTGTTAATTCTTTTTCAGTTCCTCCTATTATCAAGTCCCAGCTCCAGGAGTACATTGTTCCTGTGGATCATTCTGTCACTTTGCCATGCGAGGCTGAGGGCTACCCCGGGCCAGAGATCAGCTGGCATAAAGACGGCCAGCAAGTAACCGAGTCCATCAGAAGGAGAATCCTGAGCACTGGCGCCCTGCAGGTCGCGTTCGTGCAGCCTGGCGACACGGGTCGCTACACGTGCACAGCGGCGAACCCAGCGGGCTCCAGCAGCTCGAGCACAGAGCTCGTCGTGCACAGTAAGGGCAGCTGCAAAGAAACAACGTAAATGGGGCCTTGATGAGGCATGGAACTCCAGGAGCTGGGATTTAAGGGAGAAATTCAGCAAAATTCTGCTGCTTAGAGTATGATACTTAAAAAGGGTGTTAGGAGCATGTGATTCGTAATAGCAGCCAATTGCTTGGATCTAGGAATGTTGTTATGTTTGGGTTTTTTTTTTTTTAATTCGGTTTCCACTTTGTTGCATGTATTCCACACCTTTCCCTGGCACAGTCACTGCTAGATTCAGGAATCAACAAAACAGAAGATTCAAGCAATGATTTCTTTATTTCAGTATTTTTACATTAGTGCTTGGCTGAAAAATAGAGCTAATGCGTATTTTGTGTATCTGTGTGTATATATATATATGTATATGCACATACATATATATAGTATATTTAACTTTCTCACAGTTCCACCCAGGATCCACAGTACAGAGGCCCAGTACACAGTCACGGAGGATTCCCAGGCTGTCCTGTCCTGTGTGGCTGAGGGGATTCCAGCACCAACAATAAACTGGAAGAAGGACAGTACACTGTTAACAGACACAGCAGGAAAATACAGGGCTCTGCCGGGTGGAGATCTCATTTTGGACAATGTTGTTGTAAGTTGCTTTTATTTAAACCATAGTGGGGAAGTATAAGTGGCCTTTATTTAAACTGTGGTTTGGAAGTAATAAGAAAAAAATGACTTCTCTATGCTTTCACCAGTTTCTGGATTAGTCTTTTTTGTTCTGTTGTTTTTTGTTGTTCATGTTTGTACTTGTATCTTTTCCACCAAGGAGGAAAGTATCAGAGGAAATAATGATGTTTTGTCCAGAAGGGCAAACATGAGTGTAGGTCGCCTTTCAAACTGAGGGTAATCAAAGGAGTTCAGATGAGCATTTCTACTGAGTGCAGATTTCAAACCTTTGGAGATTCTCATGTCGTTACGAGTGATGATGTGGTATGGGAATATTTCCCTGATGAAACTTCCCCCAATTTTTTTTCCTCTCAGCCTGAAGATTCTGGCCATTACACCTGTATTGCTAACAACACTGCTGGGGAAGACACACACACTGTCACCCTGGTGGTTCATGTGCTCCCAGCTTTTACTGAACTGCCTGGAGATATAGCTCTGACTAAAGGAGAACAGCTCAGATTAACTTGCAAAGCAACTGGGATACCTGCACCCAAAATAGCATGGACTTTTAACAATAACATAATTCCAGGTGGGTAACACAGGATCTTACCAGTCGTTCTGGTGTAGACTTTTCCCCACATAACACTCCATTAGTTTGAGGGTAAAGGGAAAATAATATGAGAGATCATGAACTTGCTAGGCAGTGATTACATCAGGAAAAAGTTTGTTTTCAGAATTAGGTCATCATGAAATAAAATAATATAAACTGTAAAGAAGATGATTGAGGAACTGTTGATTCTGTGTAGCTGTAGAACACAGATGTCCAAAGCTTGAAGTTAAAGGTCAGAATAAGTGAATACATGTGTGTAGACCATGGAAGACTGCAGTTGTCATAGCAGTGGCCAGAGCCATATCAGAAATGAAATGCATAGTGCCACTGAGCCATACTGCTGAATAACACGTAATTTAAACAATCCTGTTAAGTATCAACCATTGAGATGTATATTTTTAAAAGCCTTGAAGCGGCAGGTTAACGTCTGTTCTCCCTTCAGCACAATACGATGATATAAACGGACACAGTGAACTTGTTATCGAAAGAGTAACTAAGGACGATTCCGGTACCTATGTATGCACAGCAGAAAACACAGTTGGCTCAGTCAAAGCTATTGGATTTGTGTACGTCAAAGGTAGGTAGAAATAGCAGTGAGAACAGAGAATTTCATGCAGCCCTCTGTTTTCCTTGTATTTGATACCGTGTCTTAAAATTATAGATGATTGATCCCTACCAGCAGTTTCATTAAGGGCCTCTCCTTTGGCCCCGCTCTTTGACTGCCATCCCTTGCTTTTGCAGAGCCCCCAGTCTTCAAAGGGGATCATCACTCCAGCCGAACCGAGCCCCTGGGCGGCAACGCTGTGCTGAACTGCGAGGTCAGGGGAGAGCCACCTCCAAGCATCCAGTGGAGCAGGAAAGGAGCCGGCGTGGCGCTTAGCGACAGGATCCGTCAGCTCAACAATGGCTCGCTCGCCATCTACGGCACCGTAGTGAGTCACTTATCTGTTACAATCAATTTGGGCACTGCTATTAGTTAATTAAATTCCATGTCACAGACTTTTGAAAGAGCAAGGTTACACATTCAATCTGCTTTTGCTTTTTAACTTTAGCAAAGACTATAATTCTCTACTCAAATTATTGTGACGAGAAATGCAAGACTGTGATTCCTGTCAGTTGTCAGTGGCTTGTTCAAGTTTATTTAAATGGATTTGGAGTTTTTTGCTCTTATTAGGGAAAAAATGAAATAATAGAAGCAAAAATCTTTCACAGTACCAACTTTAATAGAAAGAAAATGTTGGAGTATTTGCTCTTAAGATCCACTGCATGCCATGCTGCAGTGTGGAGAATTTTCTTCTGTGAAATGCACTAAAACCAAAGAGCTTCATTACATGTATTGACAAATTCCATGGCTACTGTTCCATAGAATGAAGATGCCGGCGACTACAAGTGCGTGGCTACCAACGATGTTGGCACGGTGGAACGCAGTCTGACGCTGACACTCCAGAGTAAGACTCAAAATGCTAAGTTTAATGCCACTAGATTGGAGTGATAGTCTACCTTTGGATATGTGTGTGAAGCTCCTGTTGAAGTTTTGGGGGAAGACAGTCAGTGGAGGCTGGGCATCTCACTGCACATTAGATGAGATTCATCTCATCTGACTTTGTAATTAATAGTTAAGGGTCTAGTGCCAGCTAGTGGTTGAGGGGAAAGAAGAGAAGCAGGTAGAGGTGATTCAGCCCGTTCATCCTAGAAACCGCCTTAGAGTGGAGTGAGTCACCTTGTGAACAAGCTTGTTGCTCTCAACTGACAGAGAGCAAGTCTGCACAACTAGAATTAAACTAGACTCTTAACTTCTAAATTAATAAAGTTAGGTGAGATGGATCTCAGCCTTCATTGACAATGTAACATTTTTTCAAAAGTATTATTTTGGAATATACTATTTCAGTGATGTGTATTTTTAAACATTGCTTTCCTGTTATAGCTTCAAGGAGGATGAAATTTGCTACTTTTGTCTAGTTGCCTCAGGTAATAACATCTTTATAAAAAGCAACACATTTCAGCCCTGAAGGAAGACTGTGCTCCAGCAGTCAGGCCTCCATGCCACTGTTGGTCCACAGGTTTCTCTTACATTAAAAATAGCCCATTGCTGTCGTTTCAGCTTGCACGTGCCCTACCTTTTGACATTGGACTATTTGATCTCAGAAAAATCTTAAACCTGTACTTAAGATGAACAATAGTCCAAATTAATTTGCTAAGATTTTTTTTGTCCTTTCTCAGAGCAGACATTTATTTAATATTCATTACAGTGAAAATATGTACGAACCTGTATTATAGCAAGTTCTTGACAAACCTGGTAGGCTTGAAACATCGCCTTGCTTTTCCTTTTTTCAGGTCCTCCAGTCATTACTATTGAACCTGTGGAGACTGTCACTGAAGCTGGAGCCACAGCAGTGCTGAACTGCCAGGCAGCTGGAGAACCTCCGCCAAGCCTGGAATGGGCTCGCCAGGGGCGCCTGCTCGTGAGCAGCGAGAGAGTGACCGTCCTGTCCAACGGCTCCTTGCGGATTGTTGCAGCGCAGAAGGACGATACGGCTGAATACGAGTGCGTCGCCAGGAACCTCATGGGATCCGTGCTTGCTAGAGCACTGCTGACTGTCCAGGGTAGGTGCACAGTATATAGGATGGTGACTGTCAAGCTGGATGATTCCAGCCTTAATTCAGAATAAATATGAGCAGGATTTTGTCGTATTCCTTCCGTATACACATTAGGTGCACGTGAACCTAGTTTGAAAATAGGTATCAGTGAGGTTCTGCTTTATGTGATCTTGTTCCTTCTGATGGGCTGATATGGTCATCAAGCTGTAGGAGAGAGAAGAATGTGAAGGAATGAGGGATATAAGTAACAATGAGGATGTTGAAATAGATCCCATTCTCTAAACGGATGACATAACTTGTACCTCTAAAGAAAAGCATTTAGCAGCATAAACCATAACTATTTCAGAGCAGCTGCAGTGTTCTCTGAACTGCAGTAAGATACTTTTGCAGTAATGAAGAAGCGAGTTGAATTTCCAGCTATGTCTTTTGAAGTGTAGGTTTCTCTTTGCTTATGAGTCTAAGAGAGTTAAAACCAAAAGCACATGCTCCAAAGCGAGCATCACTTTTCCCATTGCAGTGCATGGTGGATTTTCCAGCTGGCTTGAATGGAGGCCTTGCAGTGCAACCTGTGGCCAGGGTGTCCAGAAGCGGATCCGACAGTGCAACAACCCTCTCCCAGCGAATGGAGGGAGGCCTTGTGAGGGGCCCGATGCAGATGTGCGCAGCTGCCACAACAAGCCTTGCCCAGGTATTTCTTCATGAGTTAATATTTCATTTGCCTTACGTTAAGTGCCCTAGTAATGGCCACGTGACAGCAGGTCTGCGTGACAGAGCAATTAGTGATGTGGAATTCACCCTGGCTTCTAAGGAAAGCCCAAACTTGGTAAATACTTTAAAAAGAATTTCTAATTACAACTGTGGTGTTTCGTTTTGCTTAGTGGATGGCAGCTGGTCGGAGTGGGGTCTTTGGGAAGAGTGTTCAAAGAGCTGTGGTCAAGGGAACAGGACCAGAACCCGAAGCTGCAGTAGCCCCCCGGCTCAGCACGGCGGGAAGCCCTGCGACGGCCGTGCCCTGGAGTCAGTCATGTGCAATGTTAGGCCTTGCCCAGGTAAGAGAAGCAGAAGCTGCTTTTTGTATGGCTTTCTTTTTGTTCTCTAAGCCTGTATTCTCTCCATTTTTTCCTAATTATTAGATTATAAAAGAAAATAAGCTCTCTAATGTTATCTGTATTAAAATATCTGTATTAAACTAGCCTATAAATTATTGAGCGGCCCAAGTTACTGGAAGCAGGAATCACAAAAGTAGATATAAGGAATGTTTGCAGATTTTCTTCCTCCATGAAAATGTTAATTTTGTATTTCAGTGTTTTACAAAATGTTTTTTAGCATGTGCTTACAGTAAAACTCACTTCTTAATCCATTTTTCAAGGCCAATTAAAATGAAAAAAAATAAAAAAGTAGTGCAAAACATGGTAATTAATAGCTTTAAGATATTATCGGTATTTTTTTTCCTTTAAACTTTCAATAGTGAATTTCTCCTCGCTAGCTGTATGTTAGGATTTCCTTCCTGGCTTGGTACTATTTGCTGTGTTTGGCCGGATGTGCTTTGTTTACAGCCCCTCATCAATAGCATGTTTCCTTCTATACAACTTCTGTTTTGCTCATTTTCCCATTCTCCCTGACTTTGCTATCCCCAGAACGTCACATGTTCATCTACAGGCCAATTGTCCTAGATGCTGGCAACCAAATCAGTTCTGCCCCCTGCCTCTTGGTAGCCACTGGAGCTGGTGGGGCAGCTGTTAGCTGAGGCCATCAGTCTAATACAACAAGACAGTCAGATTCAGGTAGCTTATAAAAACACCAGGGTTGCTCAAGCCCTTCTGGTTGCAGTCAGGTGAATTGATGTATTGAGGAAACAGAAAAGGAAGAATTACCTGCTCTTTGGAAACTGTTGCTTGACATCAGCTGTTTTTCAAAGAGAAGGTTTTTCAAAGGCTTATTCAGAATACTTAATTCACTGATGTTAAAGGAAGGGTTTCTTCTTTGGCCTCGGGTTGTGGGAATGCAGCTACAAGTTAAAGGTTCTGTGCAGTGTGAACAGTTTTCTGGCTCTGCTGTCTTTGCAGTTGATGGCGAGTGGAGCTCTTGGCTGCCCTGGGGTCCCTGCAGCGAGACCTGTGGGAAAGGGACTCAGAGCCGGCTGAGACTCTGCAACAACCCCGCTCCTTCCAACCGCGGGGCGCCGTGCGAGGGCTCCGACACGCAGCTGCAGCTCTGCCACGAGAGGCTCTGCCCGGGTAAGGCGCAGCGCCAGCTTCGGCGGCACCCTGCCAAACACTCCCTGCTGTCTGCCTAAAGCTGTCATCACTGATAAAATTCCAGTAAAACCTTTTATTCTCACTGGCTCGCTCTTTTAAATAGCTAGCCACAGAGCTAACGAGTGGGATTTCTTCTGCTACTCTTATGTCCCTTCTTTCTGCCTGCCACTGTGTAAAAGCTGCATTGTAAATCTATGGCACTTAAATTATAGATACCCTAAGCATTTTGGTTTTGAGTTTTCTACTTTTTGATATTCTTTTAACCTTTTCCTCCACATTTCATGGAGTACATCATTATTGAATAGGAAAGGGTAATAGTTTCAGAGACTAGTTTGTGTATGATTTGACTTTCTCACAAGTAAGTAGTAATCTGAGAAAGACTGAACATGAGGACTCACCGTGGTTGTAGTTAGGCTCACAGACTACTTAAATGACAGGCCGTGCCTCAGCCTTCAGTCCTACAAATCCCCAGGTATTTGAGATGCCCAAAAGATAAGGAGACAAAACCAAGTAAGTTTTACCCTGATGTAGCTCTGATTCCCACCTTTCTTTCCAGTGGATGGGAAGTGGGCCACGTGGAGCAGCTGGAGTGCCTGCACCGTGTCCTGCGGAGGAGGCAGCAGGCAGAGAACGCGCCCCTGCTCAGAGCCAGCCCCACAGTTTGGGGGCCACGAATGCGAAGGAAATGACCTACAGGTGGATTTTTGCAACAGTGATCCTTGTCCTAGTAAGTGCTTGGGGTGCAAGGGGTGCTAGGTAGCTGACCGCGGGAAAGCATCTCCTCAGTAACTGCCAGGAGGACAAGCAAGGTAGCAGGTAGCACGTGAGCTGCTGCTGGCCTGGCCATGAACCTCTGTGAAGTTACAGCTGTCCTGGCTGTTCTTTGTCTCTCACAGTAAAAAGTAGCAAGTCTCTTGGTCTATAACATAACCCTTGTGCTTTTCTATGTTAGTCAGTTAATGATTATAATGTTCTGGAGTTGATTACTGAATTCAAGAAGCATCTGAATGCTGGCCTTAGATCTTCCTCTCTCTGATCTTTGCCTGCCTGTCTCATTTGCCATAAGAATGCTTTAGGGAAAAAGCATTAGAATAAGAAGATCCCATCCAGCGGGAATATATTCCTAGCCTGTCTGCCTGTTTGGAGTATCAGTCACTAAAAGAAAGACAATAAAACCTGGCACTTTTTTTTATTTTCCTTTTTCTCTCTTTTCAAAGTCCACGGCAGCTGGGGCCCCTGGAGCAGCTGGGGAACCTGCAGCCGGACGTGCGGCGGCGGCCAGACGCGGCGGCACCGGACGTGCGACAGCCCGCGGCCGGCGAGCGGCGGGCGGGCCTGCGCGCGCGCCGACACGCAGCTGCAGCGCTGCAGCCCCGCGCGCTGCCCCGGTGAGTGCGCTGCTGCAGGGGGGCCGTTAGCACGTCAGCCCTTCATATTACAAAAGAGAAATACGGAACATTTCCGTTACTATTCCCTATTTCAGCGAACTTAACGATTCACTCAACTTTTAAACATTAAGTTGCTTTCTTCGCTCTTTCCTCCTCAGTGGATGGAAACTGGGGGCAGTGGCAAACATGGAGCCCTTGCTCTGTGTCCTGTGGAGGAGGAGAACAGACCCGAGTTCGCTTGTGCAACAGTCCTGCGCCATCAAATCATGGACATCCTTGTCCTGGCGACTCTTCCCAGATATCCAGGTGCAACATCCAAGCATGTCCTGGTAAGTTAATTTGACAACTGTTGTTTCCTCAGAGAGGACCATGTGTTTCTGCAGTGCGTGGGGTGATGCCTGGGTTATCATTCATCTAAAACCATACTTTTTTGCATGATGTGTAATTCTTGTAGTGTAATACATGTAGAAATACCCACAGAACTCTAATTCCTTAACATGCTGAGCACTGTTCTTACATGGATTTTTTTTCCTTCCTCTCTCCCTCTCCTCCCCTCCCCTGCCCAGGTGGGCCCCCACGTGCCAAAGGAAGTGTCATTGGAAACATTAATGGTGTTGAATTTGGAATTGCTTACCTGAATGCCACAGTGACAGAGAGCCCTGACTCTGAAGCTAGAATAATCCAAGCAGAGATTACCAATGTCCCACGGAGCCTTGGTAGGTTGCTGCTGCTTCGTGAGCTGGGCTGTTTGTGCAGTTCCCATTTTCATCACTTCATTTACTGTCACTGTAGAAACTGATCTAAACTCTCTGGCTCCTGCTTTTTATTTTAAGGGTAATACTAGCTCAGATATTTGTCTGCCTATGCCACTTCCACTGTCATGGTTTACACACTTAAGGGAAAAAAATAAAGTCAGATATTGTGTTCCATTACTTTCAGGTGCAGCAATGAGAAAGCTTGTGTCCATTCTGAGCCCAGTTTATTGGACAACTGCGAAAGAAATTGGAGGGGCAGTGAATGGGTTTACTCTCACTGATGCAGTCTTCAAAAGAGAAACCCAAGTGGAGTTTGCTACTGGTTAGTTACCTGGGATATCCCATCTCTTTTTCTATTTGATAGGCGTGATAAAGAGTCCATTTATTAAAGAATACCTCATAACCATTGCTGAATTTTGCATCTTCTGCTTATGACAGGATCTTCCCAAAAAACTATGGTAATCTGAAACCTAAAATACAGCTTTCAGAACTTAATGAGGAATATGTAAGGTTTATATTAGACGTTTGGTATAAAAGTAGGATAAAGTAACTGGTTAATGGATCCAGTTCAGATGTTGGATGATCAACACAAGCTTCTAGTCAGGATGTTTTATAAATCAACGTGCTCTTAAAACCCACAGGAGAGATTCTGCGGATGGCTCACGTTGCCCGAGGCTTGGATTCCGAGGGCGCCTTACTGCTGGACGTTGTTGTGAGTGGCCATGTCCTGCAGCTCCAGGCACTAGCTGATATCAACGTGAAGGTAAAGCTGCTTCTAGAAACCACACTCCTGTATTGATGCACACTTCTGCTCTGATCTGTGAGAATTCCACAGACAGAAGTCCTGCAACTTTTTTGCTATGAATGCTTTACTTTGTGTCTAGCTTAAGACACTAGGAGATGTCATGAGGAACGTAGTTATGACATACCCAAGATTTTAGGTATTTGAAGTGTTTTTGGGCTAGTTTTCACAGGCAGGCATGTCAAGTGTTGCCTTTAATCGAGTTAGGAAGCTGCATGTTAAAAATAGTTTGGGTTTTTTTTGACTTTTCCAAGAGGACATTGGCTCTTTATGCCATAGCACCTTGCAGAAGTTTTTGGCTGGTGCTGATGATGTTTTACTAGCTACAATTATTTGTAGTGCAGCAGGGAAACATACCTGTGTTCTGATGGAGAAAGATCGGGGCTTAACATGTTCTGGATCAGGTTTTGTCACAGGGGATTTTATGTGTTCTTACCAGGGGTGTTGTTAAAGTGCTGTGAACAATATCTTCTTTTTCCAGCCAGAGTGCCAAAATTCTGGCTTGTGGAGATGTCTGTTATGACAAATGGTCCAATTATTTTACATAACTTGCTTTTTCAAAGAACTAAGATTTCTTTAGGTCCTTTTTCAGGAATGGTTAAGAGAACTGCACTGCTTTGCGTGGCAACGTGATGAAAGGTTATAACCTCACTACGGAGTTGTTGCACCTGCTGGTTCTTAGAGAGACTCTCTTCTGTTTGTAGTGAGCTGGTTTCTGTCCCTGACCCTGTACTTCTAATAGAGTGATGAAGTTCCAACTGTTTTTATATCTTTTTGGTGTAGTGTAACCCTTAAATATTTGGGTAAGCCATGAAAGCACTCCAGTGTAATATAATACACAGTATCAAAGTTTGTTTGAGTGTCAGGTGTATTGTTACAATTTGTTTAGCTGAAAAATCTCTTTTTTTTTTTTTTTAGAATGCATCTCACACTGTAAATATGAAGAGAAGGTGTTGGCTGTATTTAGAGGCTGATGCCTGAATCTTGGTGTTTCAGGATTACACAGAGGACTACATCCAGACTGGTCCTGGGCAGCTCTATGCCCATTCCACGCGGCTCTTCGCGGTCGATGGAGTTAGCGTCCCCTATACGTGGAACCACACGATCACCTACGATCCCACGAGAGGAAAAATGCCCTTCTTGGTGGAAACACTCCATGCTTCTTCTATCACAACAGAGTACAACCCTCTGGAGGAAACTGTGGCTTTTAAAATCCACGCTTCCATTGCAAAAGGTATTGCCTGAGTCTTTCACAAAAATCAAACGAGGGAAAGACAGTGTCCTATTTTCCTAGCATTCAGTACCCAGGTTGCAAAAGCTGTTTGTTGAAAAAGAACACTGTGGAGCTCAGATACCAATTCCAATACCTGCAATAAAGTTATGTTTTACTCATACAGCCCAAGAACAACATGTAAAAGCTGTTGCAGGTCGCACTGCCTGCACCTGCCGTTCCCCTCGAGGATCACAGTCTGCTTTGGCTGAGCCTGCTCATGGTGGCGCAGCAGCCTCACGCAGGCTGCGCGAGTGCTGAAACACGTGTGCTCTTCGAGCAGCGTCTCCTGCCACAGGGTATTTTCCGCTACAGCTCATGAGTACGCGCCTGGGCTCTCCCACAGCGACTTGCCACCCTCTGTGACATTAGACTTGGTTTGTCTGGGGTTTATTTCCCTCTGGCTGGCTGGTGTGAATCTGGATGGCCTTTCCTTTCACCATGATGCAAACGTGCTGGAGGAACTGGGCAGGACACATGAGACTGGCCTGGAACTTGCAGTCAGAGCAAAAAAAAAATCTATATTTTCTTCTAAACATGAAATAAAAATAGGGAAAACATGTATTTGTACGTTTTAACCTCAAAGTTTTTTTAAAAAAAAGGTCCTAAAAATTTATATTGTATATGGTTATATTTTAGGGTCTAAAGGTATGTAAC
Source organism: Tinamus guttatus (assembly GCF_059628265.1). Classification (NCBI taxonomy): domain Eukaryota; kingdom Metazoa; phylum Chordata; class Aves; order Tinamiformes; family Tinamidae; genus Tinamus; species Tinamus guttatus. The sequence continues at coordinate 140,903 of NW_028288749.1, forward strand.
CTTTTGTAAATATCTAGGCTGCAATAGCGAAAGGAAAAAGGACTGCTTAAAGTAATAGTGTGGTCATATGTCCATCAACAAGTAACACATGGTTCCTTTATTGTGCAGGAGATCGTAGCAATCAGTGTCCTGCTGGCTTTGCCTTGGACTCAGCTGGGCCTTACTGTTCAGGTGATGACATGCCAGATTTTATATATATATTTACATATAGATGTGCGTGTAATCAAATACAGAGCATTGAGATCTAGCTCTTCAGAGCTTTAAAGCATGCGGTACATACTCTGGAAGGAGGAAAAGAGGGAAAAAGGTGTGGATTGGAAGGCAAATGTGCATGTTAAGAATGAGCGTTTTAGCTAGTCCTTTAGGCTGCACAGCCAACAACACTGAAGAAGTTGCAAACCTAGACCCATTGCAAATAGGGCTCCTAAAATGTTTTCCAGTTGTAAAATGAGTTCTCTTATTTAAATGTTGAAAGCTTCTTATAATAACCTTTCCAAGGTTATATAGGAAGTGCATATATATATATATATATATATATGTGGAATCCATCTGTCGTGTTGTACCACAGATTTTTCAGATTATCTGGGAAAAAGTTTATCTAAAATTAATTAGCACAATAGTGACCTCCTCCTGCGGAGGTAACTTGAGCAAAATTCCATTGAGGCGGTATCTGTGGAGATTTGGAAACAACTCTGAAAAGTAAGATCTTTAATTACACATAAAAATTCCAATCTCTTGAATTTATAATGATGTAGATTTCTACAGAGTGGTTGCTGTTGTTGTTACTGTGTTTTCTATAATGCTGATGCCTATTATTACCCCGCGGGAGTCTTTGGCCGCAGCATTCTCACGCTCTTATCCGCGGCGTTCCCTTGCTGCAGATGAGGACGAGTGCGCGGGACGGCCCCCCTGCTCCCACGGCTGCCATAACGCCATGGGCACCTACTCCTGCTCCTGCCCTCCAGGCCTCGCCATCGCCGCCGACGGGAGGACGTGTCAGGGTGAGAGGAGCGTGGGGTGGGCGGCTCGCGCGGCCCGCTTGCTTCTCTCTTCACTGACGTCCCTATTTGCTTGAATCGCTAGATGTTTTATTAGGTAGATGTTTTATTAGGTCAGGGCCGTTTTGTCACTCTAAGAACATAATTTATTGGTGTTATTCCTAGTGTTGCAGTGCGGATATGCAGATTATATTTAACAAGGAAGCGTTCGTACTTGGCCGTGTTTTAAGCGCTGCTCTTACTCTGTGTGTCACTCCCCGTGGGGATGCTGCAGCTGCCTTTCATTGCAGACATCGACGAGTGCGCGGCGGGCGGGCACAGCTGCCCCGCAGACCAGCGCTGCGAGAACTCCGTGGGCGCCTTCCGCTGCGTGCGCCGCTGCGGGCCCGGCTTCCGCAGCACGGCCGACGGGCTCGCCTGCCAAGGTAGGGCCAGGCCCCTGGTGCCGCCTCGCGAAACACTGCCCTGCTCCAAAAGTCCTTTTGGAACTCTCCTACACGCTCTCTTACTCTCTGTTACTCTTTTTTTTGTGCATGCTCCTTGCACATATTCTTTTACACTCGCTCGCGCACACATAGTTTTACTCTCTTCCGCTTTTTTACACTTTCACGTTCTTTTACATACTTGTAGAACGATATTCTCTTTCTTTTACACTTTCTTTATTTTCTTTTCCTGTTTCCCCCCCTTCCATTGGCTGTCCTTTTACCACCTTTCATTTACTCTTTCTCACTTTCCTTTCTTCTACATTTTCTTTTATGCTGTCTTCCTTCGTACAACTTTTCCTCTCTCCCTCTCTTTTTCCTTGCCTTTACACTCCTTCATTCAATTATTTGTACTCTACTCCTTTTACACTATTTCTTTTAGACTCCTAATTTTAACCCTTCCTAGCTTCTTTCACTGCCGTTCTCACCGGCTCTTTTCACGCCTCCCTGCTCACCGCCCCCTTGCCACTCCCTTTCTTACTCCCTCCACATCCCCTTTCACTGTCACCCCTGGCTTTGTCCCCCCACTGTTGTCCCCCGCTTTCTTCCTCCCTTTCTTCCTATCTCTTCCCACACCCCTTTTCCCCTCCCGCTACCCTTTTTCTCCCCTTTTCCCCCCTTTTTTCCTCTTCTTCTCCCCCTTTCCCCCACATCTCCCCTTTTCCGCGACTCTTCCCTTCGTCTTCTCTCTAGCCCCTCTCTTTCTCCTCTTTTTCCCCTATCTGCCTTTTCCCCCCTCTCCCCCTCTTCCCTCTCCTTTTTCCCCCTACCCCATCTTTCCCTCTCTTCCTCCGTTTTCACCCCCTCTTCTCCATCTTTTTCCCCTTCCCCCTGCTCATCCCCCCTCTTCCCCACCTTCATCGACTCTTCCCACCTTCCTTACCCCTTCCCTCCTTTCCCCCTCTTATCCCCTCCTTTCACCCCCTTATCCCCCCTTTCCCCCACCCCCCCACTTTTCCCCCTTCCTCCCATCCTTCCTTCTTTCCACCCTTGCCTGTTTCCCCCTTCCCTTTGCTTTCCCCTTTTCCCCCATCCTGCCATTACCACCCCTTCCACCCTCTAATACCCCAATCCTGTCCCCTCTCTCATCCCCCTTTTCCCCCTCCTTACCCCCCACTTATCCACTCCATTCTGCCCCCTTCCTTCCCCTTTCCCGCCATGCCCCCTTATCCCTTTTTCCCCATTTAACACCCCCTTATCCCCCCCCCTTCTCTTTCCCTTTATCTCCCTTCCCCACTTATCCTACCTCTCTCCCTTATCCTCCCCCATCCCACCCTTGTCCCCCCGCCGTTATTCCCCCTCCCTTATCCCCCCCGCCCTATCCTCCGATAAGGGGGAAGGGGGGATAAGAGAGGGGGATTAAGGGGGGGAGGGGGATGACAGGTGAGGCGAGGGGGCATAACAGGGGGATGGGGGGATAAGGGGATACACCTTATTCTGCCCCCTCCTTATCCTACCCCCGCCCTTATCCCCTTGCTCCCCGCTCCCCTTATTTCCTGGTAAGTGGAAAGGGGGGATAAAGGCGGGGGGAAGGGGAATAAGAGGATACCCCTTATTCCTCCTCCTTTTGTCCCTCTTCCCCCCCCCCGCATTGTCCCACTCCTCCCCTTTATCCTCTCATCCCACTCATATCTGCCCCCTTATTCCCTCTCCCTGCTTTATCCCCCAATCCCACCCTTATCCCCCAATCCCACCCTTATTCCCCTACCCCCTTATCCCACCTCTCCCCCTTATCTCCCCATTTCCCCCATCTCCCGCACCCCCCCTTATCCCACCCCTCCCCCTCGTCCCTCCCATCCCCCCGCTTATCCCCCCATCCCCACCAACCCATCCTTATCTCCCCACCTTACCTCCCCCCACCTTATCCCCACTTATGCCACCCCATCCCGCCTTATCCCCCCATTCCACCCTTATCTCCCCCCGTTATTCCCCCCCTCCCTTATCCCCCGATAAGGGAGATTAAGAGGGGGATAACAGGGGAGGGGAAAAAGGGGGGGATAAGAGGATATCCCTTATTTCCCCCCTTATTTCTCCCCTTCCCCGCCTTATCCCACCCATCCCACCTCATTTCCCCCCTTATCTCTCCCCCTTTTTCCCCCCTCCCCTAACTCCCAATAAGAAGGATTAAGGGGCAGATAAGGGGATACCCCCTTTTCCCTCCCCCTTATTGCCACCATCCCACCCTGATCTCTGCCCCTTATCCCCCCCATCCCACCCTTATCCCCCCCCGCCCCTTATCCCCCCATCCCACCCTTATCCCACCCCTGCCCCTTATCCCTCCCACTTTTATCCACCCTATCCCCCTGTATATCCCCCTTTGTATCCCCCCTTGTATCCCCCACCAACCTTGCCCTTTCCCCCTCATCCCCCAAGAAGGGGGATGGGGCAAAGGGACTATAAGAGAAGGGGATTAAGGGGGGGGGATAAAGGGGAGCGGGGGGTGAATACCCTTAGCCTCCCATCCCATGCTTACCCAACTCCCCCAATCCCCCTCTTATCCCCCGCATCCCATCCTTATCCCTCCCCCACCTTTTCCCCCCACTTTATCCCAGCCCATCTCACCCTTATCCTCATCCCTTTTTACCCCCATCCCTATCCCCCGATAAGGGGGATTAAGGGTGGGGGATAACAGGAAGGTGGGAGGGATAAGGGGATTCTGCTTATTGTCCCCCCTTGTCCCAGCCCTCCCCCTTATCCCCCTCATCTCCTCCTTATCCCCCCTCCCCCCTTATCCAATCCCTCCCTCTTATCTCCCAATCCCACCCTTATCCCACCCCTGCCTCTTATCCACGCCATCCCCCCCTTATATACCCCCTTACCGCCCCCCCCCCAGCCTTCTCCTTTCCCCCTCCTCCCTCATCCTCCAATAAGGGGGATGGGGCGAAGGGAGGGATAACAGGGGGAGGGGGAGGGATGAGGGATGGGAGGAAGAAGGGGATACCCCTTATTCCCCCTGCATCCTATTCCTCCCCCCATCCCAAACTTATTGTCCCCCTTATCGCCCCCCCTTATCCTCCAATAAGGGGGATGAGAGGAAGAAGGGAGAGGGGTGGGGGGGGAATAACAGGGGGAGGGAGAGATAAGAGAGGGGGGTGGGTAAGGTGGGTAAGGGGATACCACTTGTTTTCCCCCGTTATCCCAGCCCTCCCCTTTATCCCTCCCCACTTTATCCCCCGCTCCCCGCTTATACCTCCTCCTACCCTTATCCCCACCTCTCCCTTATTTCCCCCCCATCCCACCCTTATCCCTCTGCTTTCCCCCCACTTATCCCTCCCAACCCACCCTTATCTCCTCCCTTATTCCCCCCACTTTATCCCACCCCTCCCCGTTATCACCCCCCAACCCCTTGTCGCACTCCTCCCCTCATCCCCGTTATCCCCCCCATCCCACCCTTATCCGCTGCTCCCCCCCCCTTTTCACACCGCCCCCTCCCCTATCCCCTGATAAAGAGGATTAAGGGGAGGATAAGGGGATACCCCCTTCCCCCCCTTATTTCTCTCATCCCACCCTTATCTCTCCCTTATTCCCCCCCCATCTCACCCCTCCCCTTTATCCCCCCACCCCCCCCCCATTAGTCTCCCCCCTTATGCCCCCCCTCCACCCCATCCCACCCTTTTCTCCTCCCCTTATCCCCTGCTAAATGGGATGGGAGGAAGGGGGGGAAGAAGGTGGGGGGAGAATAACAGGGGGAGGGAGTGATGGGGGGGGTAAGGGATACCCCTTATTCCCCACACCAGCCCAGCCCTCCCCTTTATGCCCTTCTTATGCCTCCCATTACACTCTTATCTCTCCCCTTATCCCCCTCCCTTGTCCCATTCCTCCCCCTTATCCCTGCCCCTTTACCCCCCCCACCCTTTTTCCCAGATAAAGGTGAAGCGGGGGGGGGGGATAAGAGGAAGGGGGCAGAATACCCATTATTTCCCCCCCCCCCTCACTTATTCCTCCCCATCTTCCCATCCCACTCTTATCTACCCCGCCCCTTTCCCTCCTTATCCAGCCCCCCCATCCCCCTCTTATTGCCCCCTTTATTCCCCCCTTATCCCCCCCACCCTTATCTCCCCCCATTATCCTCCCTCCTTTGCCCATTCCTCCCCCTTATCCCCCCGACTAGGGGGATGGGGCAAAAGGGAGGATAACAGGGGAAGGGGTGGTGGGGGGAAGGGGATACCCATTATTCCCTCTCCAATCCCCCCACTTCCCCTTATCCCTGCCTCATTCCCCCATCCCACCCTTATCTACCCCTCTTATCCCCCCCATCCCACCCTTCCCCCTTTTATCTCCCCCTTTTCCCCCCCTCTCCTATCCCCCAATTAGGAGAGTTAGGGTGGGGGGATAAAGGGAGGGGCAGGGAATAAGAAGGGGATAAGAGGATACCCCTTCCACCCCTCCCCATCCTGCCCATCCCACCCTGATTTCCCCCTCTTATCCCCCCCATCCCATCCTGATCTCCTCCTCTTATTCCCCCTTCCCACCCTTATTCCACCCCTACTCCTTATTCCATCCCCCCCTGCCCCCCTTATCCCCTCCCTTATCCCCCCATAAGGGGGAAGGGGCAGAGGGGGGGATTCCACCCCTCCCCCTTAGCCCTCCCCATTCCACCCTTACTCCCCTCCTTAATTCCCCCTCCCCCCCCATTGCACCCCTCCCCCATCACCTCCCTATCCCCCCCCCCCCTTCCCCCCTGTTATCGGGGGATAGAAGGAGGGGACAGGGGGTAAATCTCCCCTTTGTCTGCTCCCTTCCCCTGTATCCTCCCCCTTCAGCCCCCTCTTTCCCCCTCATCCCCCTTTGTCCTCCCTTTCTGCTCTTTCCACTGCCTTATCCACTCCTACTCTCTCTGTCTCCCGCTTTTCCCACTTTCTCTATTTTCCCCACTTACCTTTCTGTCCCAGCTGCTGCTGCAGGGACAGGACTCTGGTGCCTGAAACTGGGGTTTATGTCCAGCCCCGGCTCCTGCCTCAGCCTAGTGCTGTCATGTGCGCGTGGCCCTGCTTGTTCCCGACCCCTCTTACATTTTGTTGTTATTTAACAGACATTAACGAGTGTGAGGAGCCGGGCTCATGCCCCCAGCACTGCTTCAACACCATCGGCAGCTTCCGCTGCGCCTGCGAGCCGGGCTTCCAGCTCCGGGGCAGGAGATGCTCGGGTAGGGAACCGGGCCTGAGGGAAAGGGGTTGACCTTTGCCCGAAACCCCGGGGACTGCACAGCCATTAGGGATTGCACTGCCTCTGCAGTTTAGTTTGTGAAGTTGTGTTTGAATGTCAGCAGGATTAGGGTGCTTAGGAGGAATGGAGTCTAAGGATGCAAGTTCATTCTTGTTTTCCTTTGCTTTGTTTTCTTAACTAAGACATAAATGAATGCAGGCAGAACGTCTGCAGAGCTGATCAGTTCTGCAAAAACACCCGTGGGGGCTACAGGTGCATCGATCTGTGTCCAAAGGGAATGACCAAGACAGAAAACGGAACCTGTGTTGGTAAGTAAGTAGGCAGGGCCTGTTCTAGCAGAATCCTTAAGGCACTGATCAATATTTTACCAAAACACTAGCAACAAAAACTACTGCTTTGTACCAGTCCCTATCTAGTCATCAAGCAGTACCACACTTATGTCATTATTTCACTTACAGGAGCATACATGTTTGACTTTTATAAGTCTGGTTTATCCATTGCTCCTAAGAAACAAGAAAAATGTTTTTTTTTTCCATTATCTCCTCCTCACCCTAATTCAATAAATTCATTATTGACTTCACTATTTGTCCCCACTGTCAATGTTTTATGAAGAGTTTTTGTCTCAGGAGTTCTGAATCAAGAACCTGAATCAAGACTGCCCTGCCTACTACCACATTTTCACTTCTTTTTAATGTGATATGATAAAGAGATGGATTATATCTCTTTGGAAAGATTAGCTGAGAGAACTGGAAAAATTCACGTCAAAAGTTGGAAAAGGCACGTGTAAATGCCCTTAAGTTCTAAGATGTGTCTGTACATCTGCTCACCCTTGATTTTACCTAACAGTATTTTAGAGACTAGTGTCCGATAGTGCCATTAGGTGAGAAAGGGGTAGCAGCAGAGGCCCAGTCTACCCCGAGACTCCATCACTCCTGCACTTTACACGCCAAGTCCCTCCCTTTTCCCATGAATTCACCCCACACACACAAACCTTCATTGCACCTTAGGATGTGTAAACTGTAACTGTTGTCCATGTCCATCTGCCTTCCTCTCTCCTGTTGGTGCCGCTCGCAGACATCGACGAGTGCCAGGAGGGGACGCACGGCTGCCACTACAACCAGCTCTGCGAGAACACGCGGGGCAGCTACCGCTGCGCGTGTCCGCGGGGGCTCCGCTCGCCGGCCGTGGGCAGCGCCTGCGTGGGTAAGGTGCCGCCGGGCGCGGGCCCCTCCGTAACCGCAGCGTCTCCTTCGCAGCCACAACCGCACGGCTGCGCTGTGCCCTGTTACTGTGTGCACAGGAGCCCTCTGGGCCACAACTCCCTGTCTGCTACAGCAGGACAAAGTGCTGAGTTGCTGTCACAACAGCCACACCAAGCTGTGCGTGCCCCTTTAAGTAAATTATAGTATAAATTGCACTATTTCACATTTCCCAAATCACAATATATCCATGTATAAAACATTTAAACATTCCATATCATAAGTAAAAGGCTATATATAAAAATAATGCATTTTTACATAGCATACATACAAGGCTGTCTAATCTAAAGTCAAAAACAATTCTTCAAATACAGCAAGAAAATTGAGGTATTTTGGAGTTTCCAACTTGTTACCCTTTGCTCTTGTCTTCACTATTTCTGCTGTTCAGGGGTGCTCCCGTTCAGCAGGGGTCACTATCCAGCCGCAGGCAGGGGCTGGTGCAGTGCAAGGGCCGCCCGCGTGGGGCTTGGCCCCTGGAGCAGGGGCTGCTTCTGCAGACCAGGTCACGGCATTTGGCACCTGCTTAGGAGGCTTATAGCGCTTCTCCCTGTCTTGTTAAAGAGAGGCAGAGTATTCTAAGGATCAGATTTGGGGCATGCTCCTGCTGACTGTATTATGCAGGTGAAGAATGCTGAATGCAGCAATTCATTGAGTGCAAAGGAAAATGCTCTATTCTTTTACGCTGTTGTTACACTCAGTAACTTAATATTCATAGTATCTTTTTCAGCTTAAGCACACAGTGAAGAAATATAAACTAAAAGTCACATTAGTTCTTAGCTCATTAACAACAAAGTTCTCTGGGGTAACATTACAATAATATTAACTTTTTTTTAAAGATGTTTATTGTATTTGTGAAATAACAATTACAAATTTTGTACAAATTGCAGTACTGCTCTGCTATTGTTACTCCTGCATACATTATCCCAACTGTTCTCTGGATTTCCATCTCTCCAGAGATTAAATTTAATTAACAATATTAAACAATTAAACAATTTTAAAACATTCAAAAACATAAAATATTAAGCAGTTCAATAAACGGAAGTCTAGTATATTATTATCACTTAACAGCGTAACTTTTAACATAGTGGTTGCATCCATTTGTCAGGGTTACAGAATATTTTAACAATGACTTAATGACATTTTGGAATTCTAATATTAAAAATATGTGCTTTCCACTAATATAATAAACCCTTATTAAGTCATAATGTAAATAATCTTTATTATTGAATTATTCTTGAAAGTCTTGTGAATATACTATGAATAGATGCTATGTACCTTAATATCAGTTATTTCTGGTCGTTTTGAAGGCAATGCAGTCCTGTTTGGAATTAGCCATCTTTTTCTTTGTTCTAGTTCTTTTAGTAAAGAATGAAAGCAATTTTGAAAAGAAATAGCATATATGCTCAAGTTTTCAGTTGGGCCTCAGGTAACTCAATTAATACCTCAGAATAGATTGCTGCTTTTTTTCTAGAGCCAGATAGTCTATGGAGAAAGACCTAATCCTAAAATACCACCAATATTTCACATACTACATTTTGAGTTAAAGACACTCGGTATAGGATATCCTTAAGCCCTTTATTGTACTTGCATGTTGACCATGGTTGTTGTTTTAAGGGTGAATGTTTGATGCTGGGGTTGGTCAAGTTATTGTGGATGATGAAAAATGACCCCAGCCTGGCCTAGTGCCTATAGCAGTAGCTGTGCAGCTGCTTTTCTCTCAGTACCTGTTTGGAAGAATTTATTACCCTTCTCAGGAAGCCTCTGCATTAAGACCTCCCTATCTTCCTTGTAACAAGAGCGAAAAAAAAGTGTGTTTTTTTAAAGTGGCAATGAACAGCTTGGGCTCCTCAATTTCACCTACTTTTCTGAGTGCATCTTGCTGGTAACACAGACCCATGCAGGAGCCGCTCAGCCACAAGCAGACTGCGCTCAATTTCTGAAAATGTAGATGAGCAGATTGAGATCCCTCTTTACAGTCATGTCTTACCTTCCATAGGACTCTCGTCTCCTCTTCCAGGCAGCCCTTCCATGGGGTTTGTGCCGTGAGCAGTATTTCATGTCTGTGTGGGGAGAATCAAGGGATATTGCTGTTATGATACAAGGCAGCACAAACTGCCTGCTTGGCTCGGGGTTCTGCCTATTTTACTGCCCTCAGGACCTCAGTTATGTCCTGAGTTTGTTCCACAGACTGAGCTAGATACATACATATATCTATACATATAGTTATGTGTTGTTTTTTTCTTTCTCCTTTCCACATGGTTGGTTGCTCTGGATCATGTCACATGAGCAGACATTAATGAATGTGAACAAGTGCCCAAGCCCTGTGCATTTCAATGCACCAACAGCCCCGGCAGCTTCAAGTGTGTCTGTCCACCTGGACAACAGTTATTAGGTGATGGCAAGTCCTGCGCTGGACTGGAGGGATTGCCCCAGTACGGTGCCTATCACCATAGCTATAGCTATGCTCAGTTCTCCCCTCTGAGAGACAACTATCAACCTCAACAGTATTACAGGCACTCCTCAAATCTCTACAGCTCCTTCTCAGAGTATAGGAACAGCAGAATACCTTTCTCCAGGACTAGAAGGAACCTTAGAGAAACTTGTCCTGAAGGCTATGAGGCAAGAAATGCCAGATGTGTAGGTAATTGTCAGCTGTATCTATGCAATTCTTGTATTCTAGTCCTTACTGTCAGGTTTCTGCTCCCTACTACCTCAACCTTTCTTCCCCTGCTTAATCATTCAAGTCTTAATCCATGTACATGAAACTAACATTTCAACAGATATTTTGATAGCAATTATAATTACCTATGGGCTGTGGCTAAATGTCTTTGGTCTACTTTGACAATATTAAGTGGTCTGGTACTGCACTGTTTCAGAGGCAGATTTTTAATGTTAAGAGCATTCATTGATAATCTCTCCAGCTACTGAGCTTAATGAGAGGCTCCTCATGCCTCTGGGCATGAGAAAAATGAGTTTGGAGGAGGAGTTTTGCATGAGGAGGGATTAACCATAAGAAAACTCTTCCAGGTCAAGGCTCCCTCTGAGGAAAGAATCTGGGCATTTTTCAAATATATTATCTAAAGCCCTCTTTTCAGGCAGCTTGCTTTTGGGGGCACGATTATTTGGACTGCCTGCATAGATTTGTGTGCATCACTTGTTTCACCTCCTTCCCAGACCTCTGTTATTACAGGACAGGTCTATGCAGCCAGAATATTCATGATGGCTGCTCTCAAAAGGGGTGAGGATAAGCAAACCCTCAGAGCTGGGTTTAATTATTAAAAACAAAATTGTAAGGAATGGAACAGGTAAGTAATGAAAGGACATGCTAGCCTTTTTCATTCAACCCCATCAGAAAAGAAAATCTCCCTGACTTCTACCACCTCTGTCCATTCACTTTTATACAAGTGGCAGGGAGGGAAGTTCTTTGGGTCCAAAAGACAAGATTTAGAACTAGGTTCAAGTAATGCTGATGTTCGTGTTTCTCATGTTCCTTTTCCCCAGATATTGATGAATGTGAAAACAGAGATGCCTGTCAGCACGAATGCAGAAACACTCTTGGGAGTTACCAGTGCACTTGTCCCTCTGGTTATCGTCTCATGGCCAATGGCAAAACCTGTCAAGGTACAGAGATCTCGCTGAATGCTCAGAAATGTATTTATGAATAAATAAGATACATAAATAAGGTACAAGTTACATTCCTTGCATATATATGTTACCTCTTTGAATCTGCTTTGAGATACAGGAATTAAAAATTTCAATTTTATTTTGTAGCTCAGTTTAGCAGTTTGTAAAACTATTAGCAAATTAGACAACTGTGACTTCCTTTTTTTAAAGTGTCCTTAGTATTAGATAACTAAACTCACTGGAAGTAGATAGCAGCTCTAGGACCAATAACAGACCTTAACCTGCCTTATAAAAAAAAAAAAAAAAAAAAAAAAAAAGTACTGTCAGATTTACTTATTCACAAAACCAATTTCAATTAATTAGTTTTCACTAAAAAGCAGCTGAGGCTTATGCTGCTGTCCAGGTTGTAAGGGAGATTTCTGGAAAATCACTTGTTGCAGAGGTCTGTAGTATAGCCTGGCTCTGCTGATCTGCCTAACCTTTAACAATGTCAAATTCACCTCAGTACCAGCACCTGACTATGTCCATGTCTTCACCTTCAGACATTGATGAGTGCCTTGAACAGAACATCCACTGTGGATCAAACCAGGTGTGTTTCAACATGCGAGGAAGCTACCAGTGCATAGACACGCCTTGTCCCCCAAGCTACCAGCGCGATCCTCTTTCTGGGTACGTCTGATTTTCAACCCTTTCTGGCTCTTGTTTTTCCTGCCACATTCGGGTTTTGATCTGTATTCCTCAGAAGAAACTTTATCCAAGTTTGACTGGGGTCAGTAGTTTGGTCGGCAGAAGGGAATGCACTAAAGCTCAGTGTTAGTGTTGCTTTGGGATGAGCAGTGCTAGGTGTTCCTGACCAGCAGGACAAGGAGGCCCTGGGGCCTGTCCAGCAGCCTGGCTGGCAGCAGTGTGTGCTGTTAATGGGAATGGGGAGAACATTCCCTTATGGAAGGAGCCCAGGCAGCAGCTTCCATGATTCTTTCTGCTACTTCAGAGTCAATCACTTACCATTTATGGGGCTCCTTTTGTATCCGAGTTTTCCGATTTACTTCTCCAAAGGCCTAGCTCACTATTACTTTGAAAGCATTTAAAATACAATTTTAAGTTTAAGTTTAACACAGCAGTTCACAGTAAGTTTTGTTGTTCAGATTACTCAAATTTTTCCTTGTTCTGGGAGGAAAAAAATTTTTTTTGATCTTTTAATGTGTCAAGGTAAATGGCACATTTCATAGCAGAGTCCGTCTTTTCTGCTCAGTCTGACCTGGAATGATATTTGACCCAAAATGTTAATTTTCCCTGGCCTCTATTACTAATGAGCAACATTAGCAACGCTAATAGAGGTGACATATTTTGACTTTTTGATTAAAGTTGTCCCTGCCTTTTTTATTCCAAGTTCTTCATTGCCTTGCACACACAAGAAATGTTTAACATAAAATGGAGCTGCCAGTACACATTAAAGCAGTAGTATCTCTAATATTTAAGAATATATTTTAAAAAGCTACCATTGACTTCAAAGACAAGCATAGTATTCAGTATATTTATATTTAAAAAAAAAAAAAGGGGGAACATGAAACTGGGCTGCAGCTTGCAAGGTGCAGCACATAGGGAATGCAGGAGCCGCTTTTTACAGAAACCTTGATTTGCAGACAGCACCAGGATACAGGAGGGAAGAGCTTAGCCTCTAAATTATATTCCAATCCTCTACTGTATCGTTCCTCTCCCTTGCTTCAAGAATTCCTTTAATTCCTAGGTTCTGCCTCAAAAACTGCCCAGCCAACGACCTCGAATGCGCCCTGAGCACGTACGCCCTGGAGTACAAGCTGGTCTCCGTGCCCTTCGGGATAGCCGCCGGGCAGGATTTAATGCGCCTGGCTGCCTACACTCAAGACCAGGTCATGCACCCGAGGACGACGTTCGCGATGGCCGACGAGGACCCGGGCGTCCCCTTCGCCCTGCGGGCCGAGAACCTGAAGGGAGTGGTGTTCACCACGCGGCCGCTGCGGGAGCCCCGCACGTACCGCATGCGCGTGCGCGCCTCGGCCCGCAGCGCCGGCGGCTCCATCGAGTACCAGACCACGTTCATCGTCTACATCGCCGTGGCCGCCTACCCCTACTGACCCCGCGCGCCCGCCGCGCCGCCGCCTCGGCCCCAGAGACGGGGTCGTACTCTGCGCCGCCCGCGTGTTCCCGGGATCCCCATCCCGGGAGGAAAAGCCCAGGGCTTTGAGGAGCGCCTGCTGCGTTTGTTACACTGGAGTAGTCTCTTCCCGCAGCCGGTTCTGAAAAGCTGCAGAACAAGTCGAAGCACGAGCTGGAACCTTAGTGGATAAAGCACTAAGGAGCAACAGCCTCTGCTAAGAGAGGCTCAAGAAAAGCCTCACCAGGAAAAGAAAAAAAAAAAAAGGAAAAAAAAAAAAGCCATTTTAAGTGGTCTGCATATTTTAAAGGTTGCTAAGTGTTTTGCAATTTTGTATCTATTAATTTTTTTTTCCTTACCAAATAACCTGATAGAATTAGGGCTGTGCATATACTGTGTCATGAGGTCAGAGAAAGAAATACCATATTGCTTAGATCACAGATTATGTTAGTGAAGTGTGTTTTCAGATGGAGAATCTAAAGCAGAAATTGGAATAGGTGCATTTGATTTTCTTTGCAAGTTTAGGCATTACCTAAAAGGAAAAACAACATCATGGCTACTTTTGCTTTACATGGCAGATATTTTATAACTCTTTTTTTCCTCAGACATTCTGGTATAGCCATTTATTTAGCTCAAAACCATATCCATTTCAATACTCCCAATTCTGTTAAAATGTTTTGGGGATGTCTCTTTGTTTGTTTTTATTCAAATAGAACTTTTTTTTTTCCAAAGATGTAGCAATATTGGTTCAGTAATGTCAATACACTGTACACAAGTAATTTTGCTAAGATGTATTCTATTTTTATGGAAGTGTATATATATTTTCCTATGTGTATTTTCTATACAATATCTTAAGTGTTTTACAATTAAGTTTTCATAAAAGGACAATGTCAATACATTGAAAATACTCAAAATAAAGGTTCTCGTTGCCTTTTAAGATTGCTACAAGGTTCATCATTAAAAAAGAAAAAAGGTGGAACACATTCACCTTTAGCTCCAGCTGGGATGGTGCAAGGTAGCATGGCTGGGCTGGCAAACCCACGATCCTTGTACAGAAATGGAGCAGGGCCTCCAGCTTACTTTCCACTTCCTTCATTTTTCTAAAAACGGTAAAAAAGGGCAGTTATGGGAGTAATAGTTGCAGTTAACTCTGGTTTAATCCAGACTTCACACACCAAGTACTTTATTTCCTCAAACAGATTTAGTTAACAGTTAAATTTTCGTAGCCTATAAGGATCATATTTGCTCCCAGCAATACCTCCTGCCAAACATGAAATGTACTCCTTTAATTTCCATTTCCAATATATAAAATATAAATTGGAATACAGAAGTATAAATATTAAAAAATGAACAAATAGATGTTTTATATACATAAAAGTCACCAGAAAGGCATTACCATATGAACCCCCTGGGACTGACCATTCTGCTTATTAAAGCCTTGCAGAGTTTTCCATGTGAAGCAGCAGAGCCCCCGGCTCTGCTCCCCTCCAGAGCGGGCCGGGTTTCGCTGGCACGGAGTGGCCTTCAGGTACCCTCTGCCTCCCTGTAGGCAACAGGGCATCAACATGAACATCTGGACAACAAGAGCATCAACATTAAGAGCTGCCGTTTACCAGCGGAACCAGCCGGTGCCACGCGGGAACCCCGGCTCCGTGCTGGGTGGTGCCACCCGTCCCGAGCGAAAGGGCCACCCGTCCCCTCTAACCTCACCTCTACAACAGGTAGAATGACAGACTGCAGGCAAAACAGAGTTGGTTTTGAACAAACAGAAAGCAATTTAGAAAGAGAAGAACAAATAAATAATAAAAAAATAAAGCTTTTGGAAGTATTAAGATCTTTATAAATTACTTTTATAACTAAGTTAAAAATAACTTTCAAAAGGGGTGAGAAGAGACAATGAGGTAAAACAAGCCTAACTAGCGCTGTCTGTTTTTTAAGGGCTGCTGCTTACACCAAACTGATACGTAGGTGCTCTCTCCTTCCCCAATGGGGAAGCAAGAAAGGAGAAAAAAAAAAAAAAAACCCACAAGAGAAATGAAAAAAAAACCAAAAAGCAACAAATAGAAAACTTTCCTTAAAGCTTTTGAATGCATTTGTATTTCCTGTAAGGATTAGGCACTTACCAGATGAAGGTCAGTTAAACATTGGACATGGTGTTCTAGGTCTAGCTTCCAGTCTGCTTGGCAGGAAAAACAATTATATTTAAAAAAAAAAAATCAAGTAAATCACACGCACCTTAGATTCACTCTGCTCACAAACAGCACTAATGCAGGTCTCCCTCTCGCCGCACCGCGGGCACAGGCAAACTGTGCGGCCCTCTGCCTAACCTGCTCAAGTCTCCTCTTCCTTATTAAACAAACTATATACAAACTTCTCTGGAGATGAGCATCAAAGGAGCTTCTGGAACTTCCTAGGTAGTAAATGTTCTGCTGCATTTATCATCACTTTAGCAAAAACATGCAATCCCTGCCCCTTGATGTTTTTCCGTAGGGAAGACCCCCCTAGGTTGCAGCTGCAGGCCTGCTCCTAAGGGCAGTTTGTTCCATCTGCTGTCCCAGTTATGCAGCAGAAGTAGTTACAAGATTGAGCTGAAAGCTCATTGTGAGACCTGTCTTTCACCATTCCCCAAATCATTTATCTTAAAGACAGCTCTCCTGTCCTGTCCAAGACAGGGCTCTGTACAAAGACTGCCCAAACCGAAAGCATATGTATGTGTGTATATATACATATGTGTGTGTGTCTGTATATATACGGCACACCTCTAGCTAGCTTGCTAGTGAGGAGCATGCTCTATACTATACCATAATCTAATGCCTTAATTAAAAAAAAAAAAAAAAACACCACTACCACCAACGAGCATTGTCCAAGCTCTCCCTCCACGTAACGGGGTCCTATTGCTCCCCTGAGGCTGCAATGCTACAAGTGCTACTGCTCCAGTGAAAATATGAGGAGGAGGTTCTGAGCCACAGTCAGCAAAGCTGCACACTGAAAGGAAGTAGCACCAAAAGACCTGAAGAAAACCCTCTGAAGAACAAATAATCCCAATAACCCCCTGCCCAGGAGGTCCTAGGTCCTTTTCTTGGCGCATTTTGGAGATGTTCTGGATAAGCAGTTCACACCTCAGCACTACCCTCAGTGCCCTGTTCCCCAAGGCCCCCGACCCCTGGGGACGTAAGCGGCATTTTCTCCAAAACTTGTTCCTGATTAACTAACTGCATATACTGCTCAGACTTTTCTGGAGAAAAGGCTGCAAGCCCTTTCCATGGAGATCCAGTCTTTAAAACAGGAAATTGAGTATCGTGTTTTTTTTTTTTTTTTTTTTGGTAGACTGGATGAACTTAAAAGCTATGAAATGCATAAGAAATGAATCACCGCAGAGCACATCCCCACAGAGATTAAAACAAAGGAAGTGGCTGATGAGAACAGAGGTAGGAGAAGGTGGGAGGACAAGTGCTTGGGAGATAAGTGCCCACTTACCGGGTGCGAGCCGGGCCAGCGGCGCCGAGCTGAAGGGCCCGGCCATGAGTAAAGCCCGAGTCATCATTCCCAGAGATCTGGTGCCCTTTGACTTCAGAGGCGTCTTTGGTTCTGGGGGCAGGAACAGAAGACCCTGCCAACAAAAACGTTGCACATTTATGACCTTTGCAAGATGCCAGTTTGGCTTATAAGGCTGGAAAACCAGATTACTGATAAAAAGAAATGCTCCCCAATCTTTCATGCGAACACACCTCCACAGGACAAGCAAACTAGAGCAGCCTTCCCCAAAAAGCCTCCTAACAGGTATCTCCAAACAGAAGCAGCCCTGGGCCGGCCCCCAGCCCACTGGGAGAGCAGGGCCTTGCTGGCCCCCAGGACACTGGGAAGAAATGGGGAGTTTGGCACAAATGAAGTTTGATACCCACAGAAAGACGTGGGTTATTCCTCTGCACAGAGTCCCAGAAACAGCTGCAGCAACACAAGCCCCCATTGCCAATGAAAACATTGGCAGTGCGTAGCACAGGCAGCATGCAAAGGACATCTGCATTGAAAAGGGAAAAATAAATAAAAATTAGAAGTGACTACTTGAATTACTTCAATGAGGGAGTAAACAGCATCCAGTTTGCCAAAATCCTTCTTGTTTTCTCATCTCATTTTACCCAAGGAAGCTTCCTGAGGAGAGTGCTCATGTGGAACACCCAAGAGGAGGTAGAGCCTGGACAAGATCGATACGTCCAAAGAGGAAAACGCGCTTGCTGTGACTGGGGAGGACATGGAGGAAGAGTCCATGAGAAAACAGCACTGAAACCACACGGTGAAGGGACTGCAGGAGCCTGGGTGACAAACTGAAGGCCAGACCTTCTTGTGCTTACACAGTCCTATTTCTGTCCAATAAAGTGGGCATTTCACCATCTGTGGACACATCTTAAAGGAGAGAGCACTTGCGAGCAGAAACTGGGGTGAAGCAGCAAGGTTAGGACATGCGAGGAGGCTGTCACCTCTCCAACAGCCCTTCTGCTAAGGCAGCAACAGGTTATGTACAAGCCTTGCAAATAACTGTGATCTCAGTGAGCTCGTTAAGCCTCCGTCCTCCTCTTCTGCTAAGAGGAAGAGCTCACACATCTCTGGGTATTTACCAGCCCTCGGGGCCAGCCTGCTGGCTCTGCAGGGTGAGAGCAGTTGTGGTTTGCTCCCTCTGCCATCATCTCCGCACCAGAGAGGCCAAGGGGGAAGCTCAAGCCGGGTGCAGCCCGACACGGCGCTTGCCAAAGCGCTGCGCTGCTCGTGCTGTTCTGCAGCGTTTCTGGAGGCAGGGAGGATGCTGCTGCCTCGGGCAGGCAGGGCTGCCGCGCCACGGTCACCCGCGTTCGCACCCCGAAGGTGCCATGGGAAGGTAGAACCGTGGCACCTTCACCACGGTGCTTCCCGGCTTTGCTGCAAGGGAACCAGAAGCCACCGAAACGAAAAGCAGCAGTAACTCTTCCAGGAAAGGTCCAGCTTCCTTCAAATCCGAGACCTCTTCTAACCAAGATAGATGTTAAGCATAAACCACATCCCAACTGCTGACCTGAGGGGCTGCTGCTCTGACCAACAGCACAAGCCACTGCCCTTTCCTAGAATCATTATCATAGAATCATTATGGTTGGAAAAAAACCTGCAAGATCATCAAGCCCAATGGCTGCTGCCACCCCTGCAGAGGGAGCCCCCCAGGCCCTCCAAGGGGCTTGGGCCTCCCCGCAGGGCCTCGGCGGCTCCCTCCTGCAGCCCTGCTCTGTCTGGGAAAACAGAGATAAGAGCCAAAGACACGTGAAACGCCCGAGTGCAGCAGAGAAAATGCTGCCAGCAGACAAATCATTCTTTGTTTTTGTTTTTTTAATCCAATAAACGTTATTTGAAAGCTTGGCTTTGGAAGATATTCTACCAAGTCTATATCTAAAATCTAGAAAAATTCTGCAGGTTCTTATGCACACAGAACATAAGAGCATGCATGCACAAAACTTTGGGGAGTTACAGGGTTATCTTCTTCTATATTTGCACGGTTTCTGATGTGAGCAGATCAGAGCCAGTACCAGAAAGCATTTGCAAGCCCAGCAGGCATTAGCAGCCCTACCTGCATTTACAGGTTTGAATCTCAGGGATGAAGCTCTAGATTTTCCAGACAAACACACAAGGAACAATCATTTCAATACTTGCAAGAGCAGCAGAAATGAAATTATTTTGCAACAGTTGAAACAGAGAAAAAAAAACAAAAGTTAAAGGGGACTAATACCTTTGTTGTACCTTAAGCAGCAAGAGTGGTAAAGGATGGGCTTAATTTACCTTAGAAAAATGGAAATAAGGGAAAAAAAGTAAGAAAAGCAATCTATCCCTGCATGTCCTGAGGCACTGCAAGAAAAACATCTGAGAGGAAGCACTGGAATTTTATTTTGGCAAATAATCACTGCTAACTCCTGAATTGTCACAGCAAAGGAAAGGGATCTCCTCTCTTGCTAGACAAGCACAGAAAACATTTTTTTAATGAATTTACCATTAATTCGCTACAATGAAAAAAAAAAAATATATATATATCACTAAAATCACATCTGCTGGCAGCAACAGCATTAGTAGGACAGGTGAATTATCGACTGCAATTTTCAATAGGTGATTTTTAAATAAGGAAAATACATAGATGCTTTTTCCCTTATATGTCCCAGGATTAAATTAGTTTTACTTTGAGAGATGAGCAATAGCACTTGTAAGTCAGAACATCTGCTGAACTCCTGCCGTCTGCCAAAGCCTTGTGAAAGAGCAGCCCCTCCAGACAATTGTGATGCCCAGAGCTCTTTAATGTCACTCCAGACATAAGGATCATCTAAATGCAACAGGCTCAGAAGGATGGAAGTATCGTCATCGCCTCCGAACCTCCACCGAGTATCAATACCCTGCAGCTCGCACACAAATCACAGCAGAGCTACTGACCTGGCCCCAGCAAAAGCTCCAGGGTGGGGTGTTCGCTCAAGAAAAAAAGAAAAAAAGAAATAGAAGAAAACAAAAGAAAATAGAGAGATGCAGTTATTTCGTTCTCCAAAAGGCTATGTTAGAGATTTACTGTGATAGCTAAGTTTGAGATGTGTGAAATGTCAAACTGTCCTCAAGGAGGAAAAAATAAATAAAATAAAAGCATGTGCAAATTTGGCTTTTCTTCTGATACTGAAGAAAACAGATGTATACTGGGTTTAATAGCAGAAATGAGTACTCCTTACATTGCATGGTTCAGACATTGCATGCCTTAGTGCGGAGGACTTCTGAAAATGCCTACGCTGCGCCCAGGGTTTGTACAGGTTTTGCTTCTCCCATGCTTGTAAAAATCCATGCTAAAATTTCACTGTTGCAAAGAGAAAGAACAATAAATTAGGCATGGATTTCACCTCAGGGGAAGTACAAAATTCAGAGGAGCAGCCAGCATGTCCCTCCCTCTGCCCCAGGTGCGCTCGGCCACCGAGGAGGCCGCGAGCAGCCCTGGCGCCAAGGCGAACCCCCGTCGCGCTCTCTGGGAAGTGACTCCTGTCTCTCCACATGGTTATGTCACGGCCGAGCTGCCCCGACGGCCCGAGGACTCCTCAGCAGAGGGCCCTGGTGCATGACTAAGTACACGGAAACTCAGCAGGTCCATT
This sequence comes from Tinamus guttatus, assembly GCF_059628265.1. NCBI lineage: Eukaryota > Metazoa > Chordata > Aves > Tinamiformes > Tinamidae > Tinamus > Tinamus guttatus. The sequence continues at coordinate 161,696 of NW_028288749.1, forward strand.
TATAGTGAAGTAACGTCTCCAGCGCGAACGCCGCCGCGCTGACAGCGACACGCTTGCAACATCCAAGCGGGTCAATAGACTCGCTCAACCTCACTGTTATCCTTCAGGGACACCGAGCCGGGAAACAGAGTTGGGAACAGGGGGAGGAAGTTGGGGTGCCAGGGTCCCTGCTGCCATTGCAGCGCTTTGCTTCTTCCATACAAGACCGCTCGATTTGGTCAATATCCCCGAGCAGAGTCAAACTTGCTCTCTTTATTCTACCTCGCCTTGGAGCCGTGCCGGTCCCAGCACCGTCCCAGCCTCACCGACGCGTTGCAACAACTCGCACAGTTGTATCTGGCCGGAGAGCCGAGCTCCGCTGAGTAACGGGCGGCCCCGGGAGGAGCGCGCTGGGCGTTGCCATGAGGTAACCGCCGCCGGAGCCAGGATCCTGGAACAGGACGTTACCACCCGGCATCGGCCTCCTGCTGAGCTCCCGCGGCCCCGCGCCTGGCCCCACCGGCTCGAGCATGAGCCCTCCTCTCCCTCGGCTGCTCCGTCTGCTCCGCTCCCGCTTCCGTTGGGGGCTGCAAATTCCTGGTAGGCTCCGACGGGCGATGCCGGGAGCGCCCTCCCAGCGCCCGGTTGCCTCCTCCAGCACTGAGCTTCCCATCTAAACAGCAGCTCTGATGCTTGCCTTAGCTGCTTGCCTTAGCTGCAGGGGAACTGCACAGCTCTGCAGTAACTCCTGCAAGTTTAAAAGCATGGGGCGTCCTCTAGTTGGAGAGAATCTGTTAATCTAGGATCATGTTCTACCAATGTAAATAACTGATTTGGGGAGCTCCCTTACTTGGCTCCTTCCTGTATTCCATTCAGGAATCGCCTGTAGTGTGGTCCTACCTGGAGTATTTAACTTTACATTAATAAAGTGCTGCAAGTAACCAAGTTTCAGTGTTTGCTCTTCAGCCTTGCACATGACTTGCACACCATTTTTCAATGCACTTTTAGGGCTAGGCATCTGATATCCATATTTATCAAATACACAGAAGCTGGATAACGTGTGGTGCTCTTCCTTACGAGAAAGCCAGGTGAGGGAAGCTCAGACTGGCACCGTGATGATTCCTACCAGTCTGAGTCTTGCTGGTTCCTCGTTGCACCACAGGCTCAGCTCCTTGTTCAGCACGATCTGGCTGCACACAGAGCCTCAGAGCGAGGCCAAGGCTGCACCCAGAGGCTCTGCCGGGCAGCCAGGCCGGCGTCCTGCACCGCTCACCCCTGAGTGGTGACACATCAGCCCCCTGGCCCCTGCTGGGACTTCCCTACTCAGGGTGGGAACTGCAGTTCAAGCCACGGCACCGTCCCTGTTCTGGGCATTTCACTATCTGCTCTTTGGACCTCACCAGCTGGAAAAGACACCGAATTTAATACTCCAGTCTTGATCGGAAATACGGCCCCTTAGCTTACCCTCATTGCCCTAGTAATGGAGCATTAATGCACTGAATGCACCCATTTAAAGCATTCAAATAAAGTATTAGACCTAGAGCTTAAGCACCTGTACCCGACAGCCTGAGATAGTTCCTACTGCTATTTCACATCATTGTGCAGTCAGTGAGCTCACACAGGAGTTGGTTTTGGCACCGTGTTGGATTAAAAATCTTTCCCGTAAAATCTGTTTGTCCATCCTGCTCATTGCTCACGTTCTGGACTTAACTCGCGGCAAGATTCGGTTTGAATCATTCACTGAAGTAAAGGCAGAGCAGTGACTACAACTTAAGGTTGCCAGTATTTCAACATACACACCTACGGTCCACGCTCTGGGTTTGCACTCTTCAGCAGAAGTGGAGAGATCTAAACATATGTAACAAATACATTATTATTGATAAGATCTCAGGAAGGCCATGCTTTTAAGTGGCATAGACATTATTTTGGTTATGCAAACCGGTTTAGTCTTTCCATATCTGTTTCTCAGAAATACCATCCCTAGAAAAGGATATAGGATTATCCTCATGTCAGTAGTATTTACCAACATCCCCAGAGTTTTCTCATGTTTTTGCGAGCTAGCTTTGGGCACAGGATGCTGACAATCCCTGCAGCCTGGTCATTCTGGAATACAAGTGCCCGCAGGGCGGTGCATTATCACCCCAATCTTCAGACCAGTTGCTTTCCTCGCAAGAACATATGACTCATTCGGAGAAGTATAAAAGCAAAGGGCCGGCCTGCACTCCCATCCCTCCAGACACAGCTTGCATGATGTGCTAAAATTAGCCTGTGAGATATGCATAGGGCGAGGGCTTCTTGTTTGTTCCAAAAAGCACCTAGAATATTTTGAAGACTATGAAAAGAGACATTTTGAGGGCTACGAAAAGAGGCGGCTGGCAGAGGGGAGCCCGTGGAAGGGCACACTGCATGGGTGAGATTTTCTTTGGAAGAGCAGAAACTTAGGGGAACAACAGACTTGTACTATACCACCCTTGTATGTCCTTTCTAAGTCCAAAGGCACCTTCATTATCACTTCAGAGGACCCTAAACTCATTTTAAGTGTAAGCAATGTACTCATCTGTGCCATAAAAAGCAATATAAAGTATTTACAGCCAACAAATGACATCAGCTAGATGTCGAGTCCCTGAGGAATACAGTAAGCAGCTAAGGCCTTAAAATTAAAATCAAAACAATTCCTAACACAAGTATAATCTTATCCCAAACTCTACTTTTAACTGTAGGTAGGAAATTAAGCAAAAGAGTGAAATGAAACACTGGCACTGACACTAGATTCCTTCCAAAAATGTGCAATGTGCACAGATGAAATTTTTCATCCTCCAGCCCTAACCTGCTGTAACTCTGTTCTTATGGGACTCATCCAAGGGACGGGAGCGAATGCAAGACGCTCTTACCGGCAGCAGCCTCCTTCCCAAAATGCCTGCAACAGGATGTGCATATCTTGAAGATTTGCTCTCTAAAACCTTTTTGCAGCTCCCACGGACCCCAGAATGACGTCAGGACTTGGATTTCTTAGATTTCCCCATCTCTATCACTCTCTTAAGTACACTTGGTCCATACGTCCTCCCGGCAAAGGGGAATGTCAAAGATCATGAGCGTCATGACTTACTGCCTCCGAAAGCCCTGATAACACCACATATTTTGATGCTTGAAACCAGAGCCAAGCTTCATCACAGCCAGAGATGAATCCCTGCATAAAAATAAAATACACGGCTGCAGTGCATCCTGTCCACGCCTGCTGGTTCTTGAAGATGTGGATACCTAAATGTTAACTCCCTAAATCCAGATTTTCCTTTTAATATAAGTTCCTAGCCATACTCAACACCTCCTGTTTACCTAGTCTTTGAGATATAAAAACTAAAACTCTAACTATATATTGCTTTATATTATATATACACACATACCATATATATACCCACACATAGATATACAAAAGTATATAGACTTATATGTACTACATACTTTTTATATAAAGTATATATACACATAGTTTGAACAGGACTACTTCTTACTGCAAATGGAAGAAGTGGGCCCTTCCAGACACCTCTGTCACATTGAAGCCAACAAGGCAGAATCACTGGGGAGCCTTATAATCTCACCTTAATAAAACCCTTACAACCCTTAACTTTCACCTGAGCTCTTGAAGATCCATCGCTCCAAAGCCTGATCCCAATCTTAACAAACCTGATCCCAACCTCTCTCTCAGATACAGAGAAAAATCTGTAGCATAAAACAAAACATATGCCTGGATTCTCACTGACACTATCCGTCCTGCTCATTCCATGCACGCTCTGAATTCCAGAGAAGCCATGGAGCCTTTGACTTGTAGATCCGCAGCCCTCATCCTGAAGTAAACCCTACAGTGAAAAGGGATTGCTTAGAGGAGGTGAGGAATCAGGTCCCTCTCAGGACCACTCGTGCTTCCAAATTTCAACGGCCTTGAGAAACAGGTAATAAAGTTTTGGATTTCTAAAGCCTGTTTCAGTTCTAGCCTCAGGCTTAATTAAAAATTCCCAGTCCATGAAATTTATTCTTACATTTGATGTGGATATCTGTCTTATTCTATATAAACTTCACACGTAGAGTCCCTAGCAACATTTTTAATGGATTGTATGGAATTGCAAGAGTGAACCAAAAAAAAAAAAAAAAAAAAAGGCATTTTTCTTCCCAGAGTTGAATGACTGGCAGATCTAAGCACTGAAAACTTCAGATGAGTAATGCAGACTTATTAAAAACTATCAAAGATCAAAAACAGCTGTACAACAGAGAAAGTGGCAACTTACCCAAACTTTCTCTTCTAAAATATCAATATACAGTATTCAGTACTGCCAAGGGAGTAGCTCATATAGGAAATTACTCTTTGTCCTTGGAGACCTTCTTGCCGAATTCAAATCAGAAGTGTTACTGCTCATTTCTGACTGTGCAGTCAAACAGCAGCACGAATAAAAAAGGTCCAAACAAGAAAAAAAATATATTCTCAAAGAAGTACAAATTACAAAATATCTCTATGCGATAGAGGTGAAAGCTTGAGAAAAGATATGATTTTTTATAGTAACACAAATGTGATGTCTAAGTATTAAGCAGAATTTCTCTCCCAAGAATTACTCTTATGTTATACAGACATATATAAACATCCTTTGCTTTGGGATTTACAACCTTCTCCTACCCCTTGTGTTTTTTTCCTGTTCATTTCCTTATTCTTACCCTTGTGTGGCATCCTCCACGGTAATCAAGTCAGAGGTGAAAAATGTTTCTTCCTCTCCTTCAACCTCCTGATTTCTTTCTGCTATGATTCCCTGTGGAAGTTGGTCTGTAAGAGAACAGCATAGTATTTAATTCATTTTGTGATGTATTTTTCTCAGGCAGTAGTCACTTTTTAACCAGCATGAGCACAGGCAGACCCAAAATTGTAACCACTTCACTAAAATTATGGCGGGGCGGAGAGGGGGGTAATAATTTCAGACAATTCATGAAAGTTGAGCATTTCTGATTTAGTCAGGTCTTCTTTGACCCGACAAGGTTTCTCTCATCTGCTGCTTCCTGCTGCAGAAGTCATCCCATTACTGCTAATAATTTTATAAATCATAGAAATAAGTGGCATTGTCATTTCTCTGTCCTGAAGGCCAGTGTAAGGCTCTTCACAGCTACTACTTTACTCCTCTAACCTGCAAATACAAGGCAGGGAGGGCTGCAGGGAGGGACAGGACTGATGGCAAGATTCAGAGCCGGGAAATTTCCTTCAGTCAATTACCGGACATGTCAGAAAAACGAAGTGTCAGCCCCCATTCCCGCAGCCTCACACGAGGGCTTTTTGCCTCCTCTACCTCATTCTCCTTCCTCAGCCAAACAGCAAGGCAGCTTGGCAGGAAAACAGCGGCCCGGCAGGCTCCGGTTGCGAAATCCTCTCCGCGCTCGTGTGCTGCAAGGCCCAAGGCCCTTCCGGCCAGGCAAGAACTTAATGCACATGGAAAGCAAAGCAACGTGGTCCTACCAAACGAGCACATCCAGAAGGCAATAAATGAAGCAGCTACTCACAGGTGTCATGTTATAAGTTGTAGGAATTCTGCTACTTGTCTAGAAAACCCACCTCACCAGATGGATCCTATGCAGCTATCCTAAATTCCTCTCTATACAAGTCTTCAGGTGTCTGCAGATGGGTAGCTTTTCTCCTTCCCCCACAAAACATACCGTTTCTCTATCAAGCTTAATGTCACGTCCACCACGAAGTGAATCGAAGCTATCGTTAGAGGTAGGAAAGGCAAGACACAAATACAAATAAAACGTACAAATACTTCTTTAGCCCAAGTAAATGCTATAAAGCCTCCCTGCCTCAGGTTTCCTTTCCTGAAGGGGACAGGGCCAGCAGGACACAGAGTGTGTGATAATATATAAATTACAAAGCTATTTTAGCATAAAAAATACTAAAGCTGTGCAAGACACATTGGTCCAGGAAAGGAAAGCATCCAATCACATGTCTAAAGCTGTTCCTTCTCAGAGATGACTACACTTTTAAGAGACTTAAGCTCAGGCTTAGGTGCTTTCCTTAACTGGGGTCAGCGTGTTTGGGACCATATTTATTCTTTCAGGAAAATGAATTTACTTTAGAATTTAGGTAATGCCACAAGACAGATGTACCCAAGTTCCCTGCCCTCTAAGTTACTTCTAAATAAAGACCAAAGTCAGGACCACTGAAGTTTCAAAGCAGCCCTCCAGTAGCCATCAATAGCTCTGAAGGGGTCCCAAGTACTGTGCCAGGATAGATAAATACAGAGACTTTTAAAATAATTCAAGTCTCTTCCATCCATTCTACTTTATAATAGATTTTCTAACCTGGAGATAGGACCAAATTCTAGATTTTTAACCAAAACCTTGGCAAAAATTCCATTCAGTTCAATGGAAAGTTACACATGCTCAGCCTAGAAACAGTGAATTATTTTGATTGCATGAGTTTTGGAGGAGAAATGCTATCAGTGGCAGATACTACTGCATAATTTTAGGCTACTGTCTCCTAAGCTTCGTTTGACAGGAAAGAAAATACATTCATCATTTTGCCGATAATGATATATGTTTTTTTTTTTTGCTATGCAATATCTAATGCCTTCCAGATGCCCTCAGTATTTGGGACAAATTGTTCATTTCACTCAGAAGTTAAAATGTGTTTTGACTGGTAAGCCTCTATTTAGCCCTTTTCTGTAATCGTTTTTCTTAATGGGAGTATTTTCCAGATGTTGTGTCAGTCTAGTCATCTGGGACCTCTTCCAGCTCAAGTGGAAAGTTTGTTGTCATAAGCTGTCACTGGCGGTTTTGTCTAACAAGCGATTTCATTAATTAACCCCAGAGCAGTTATAAAGAGATATATAAGGCATCGGAAGCAGCACTGACAGCAGACACATCCTCTGTCAGGTAAGTGCAGCACCTACCTCTGCTCCGGCTATTTTGATTGCAGCACTGCTTTTCATAAGGAAGATGACAGTCTATGGCACGAAAAAGTCAAGTTTTCCTTTAGAAAGAAGGTTTGCTTTTATCCTGCATTTGCTTTGGACCTGTTTAAATAGCTAACACTCAGATGACAGACTATGGTTTATAGTTAATGGTGCTTAACTACTGCACTGACAGTAGATTTTTAAATTCTCAGAGTTATACTTATCAAGAAATGGTTGTACTGAAGTCACGTTAAATATATATATTGACTGTGGATTTCCCCTAACAGAGTCCTGGAAAGAAATATTCCCCTTATTTGTCAGTATTTTCCTAGTCTTGTCACAAAATTTAATAACTAATCCACTAATAAGACAGACAGGATTCATGGAGTCATTCTAAATTAGCAGCTTCTCATTGAATAGTTTCAAGAAGCAGCTCAGGCTATTCAGACTGTTAGCAAGATATGTATTTTGTAATTTTTTTGGAAAACTGTGACCTGACGGATGGATTTGGAAGCAGGAGGATGTCGTACCTGAGAGAAGCAACCCTCTGCCACGTGCTTTGCCTGGGCCTGCTCATCCTTTCGGTGGCCTTGGTGCGAGAAGCAGCCTCTGAAGGTACCGTAGCACGCGGCGCTCACCGAGCATCTGTGACACGGGGCGGGAATGCTTTGCAAAAATACAGAATTCCGGAATTTTGTAGCACTCTCACAAACAGGTGTTATGATTCTGTATTCTAATCATGGAATACTTTCTAAAATACATCGGGCTCCTCTTTTTTGGTGGCAGAACATATGAATACAATGCAGAATGCAGATGTATGCTTGACATATTTAGCCCAGGCAGTTGCCAATATGCATTATCTGTAATTACAATACTTACCTAATTTGGTTAGAAATACTTAAATATAATGGGCTCAGGGCAAGAAATGGACACACCTTGCTAAATATGTTCCTTGCCACTAAATATATCATTATGACCACCACAGAGGCCGATTTTGGCAATTATTTCCATGTGCTACAGATTCTTATTTACTCTCAGAACTCAGTGATTGACTTGTAGCAATTTTAGGCACCTACGGAGGAACCTGCAGCACAGCAAGTCCTTTCCTATCACAATTCTCAGATACCTCTAATGTTGTTATAATGACAACATGGTATAGTGCTTGCTGGTAGAATATGATTTCTAAGTATTTGGTAGTGAAAAAATGGATTTGGACACCCAGGCAGCTCCCAGCAGCACAGTAAATGCCAGATAGCATCAAAGCCATTATGACCATCAGGGCTTTTTCCTTAGAAGTGGCTCTGTAACTTCATTGCAACATTGGGTACAAACTTGGGGTGCAAAATACTGAGCATATACTGAGCAACTTCTCTTCACAGCTCGTTGTTGAGAGCCTCTTAACTCAAATCCATTAACTTCAGGGTATTCACTATTTGTAAAGAACCACTAGTGAATAAATGAACTAATATAGATATAAGTAAATGGAGGAAACTATTCACGGGTTTACCTGTGTTCACCTAGTATTACAAGGTCTACACATTGGGAGAAATTACTGTGTCTTTGGTGTTGTGTTACATGTTATTTCTTGTTGTTGGCGTTGCTCAGTGTCTCAGCTGGTTATGTGAAGCCTTTTTTAGCTTGCTGGTTGTTCAGTGTCTGCGTGTGTGCTCGGGGACACCTCATTCACTTGGTGTCCTGCAGGAGAAGCTGCGAGGACACTGGCAGAGATTTCCATAACAGGGAGAGTCACTACTACTCCGACTACTTGCTCCGGCATCTTGGCTATCATGTATATTGCCCAAGCTGATTCTGACCAGTTTGGATCAATTTGTTATCCACATTCAGGGCAGAACTTATGAGCAATTTCTCAAAAATTTATCAAAACAGAGAGCAAAAATCTATAGTGTCATATACATAGTGTTAAATATAAAGTTCTACAAAACTTTCTGCTGGAGCCAAAAATTTATTTATATTAGATAAGAAATAGGAGTTTTAATGAGCATGAAGGCAGCATATGATGATGACAGGCTATAAAATACATATAGTACTAAGTCATATTGAACAGACTGATTTAATATAGTACCTTTAGCTTAGTGTTTGTACTTACAGTTAGGGAAAATCAAACGATGTTACAAGTATCCAAGTCCTTGCACATGTGTACGCGCTTCGCGACGCGAGCAGGGCGATGCCGCTCTCCTCAGTTTTTCATTTACTAATGGAAAGGGAAACAAACAAACATTAAGAATAGCTTTGCATTTATTTTAGATGCAGCACCCTGATGACACCTCCAGGTTTCCTTAACCTCTAGCATTTTTTTCCCCCTAATATCCCAAACCAGACCTCAGAGCTCAAACCTGGAACACCGGGGTGGCTGAGGTCTGCTCCCCTGTCCTAATCCAGCCTAAATGAGTCAATGATAAATGACCTTTGACTTGTGGAAGCAGGAGAACCTTTCTGTCTTTAAGCTCAAACACTGGGAAAATATGTTCTACAAGTCATAGCTGATCCTGGTTGTATTGATTGCATGAAAGCTTTGAAGACATCCATTCTTTTGATTGGAAACGTTTTCTTTTGACTTCCTGATCATATCTAAGCCCCCAAATCAGGGCCAACCTCATTCTCATCAAAGATGGGAAATCCTTGGCCTGCCTGCCAGACTTTGGGGGGTTTGACCTGGTCCCTTAGTTTCTTTTACATTGATTGAATAAGTGCAATTATTTAGAGGGAAAAAGGAAAAGACAGACGGGTCTTACCACAGTGCCATTCAATGTCTCCGTGCACGTCGTCCAGGCCTGGCCATGTTTACGCTGGTGTTGTATGATTTTAGATTTATCAAGCTGTACAGGGAGATGTGGGGAAGGGTTTTCTAGAGAGAGAGCCTGCCAGTGTGACTATAGCTGCCAACGCTTCAAGGAATGCTGCCCTGACTTCGGGAAGGTCTGCGCGCCGGGTAAGTGCCCCAACGCGCCTCGAGACACCGGCCCCTTCGCTTCACCGCCCCGGCTCGCGCCTTGCTCCACCTCAGCCTTGCGCTCCTGCTGCCTGCTCCTCCTTGCCACGTCTGTGCTGTGTCCGTCTGTCTTTTGTACAAGAAAAAAAAAAATAATGAGCAAAAATCAGGCATAAATCAGGATTTTCCAGAGAGAAATTTGGGGACATCTCCAGAGAAATTCTGGGGCAAGTTCAAGCTTTTGAGGGAGGTGGAGGCGGTGGGATTTGACCCAAGGTCAGAAGGAGTCAGGCACACTGTGGCCATTGGCAGAACCCAGCTCTGAATTTATTGATAATAATGGGAAATACTGCCAATTGATTGCTATTTCAATATGGTCAAAAACAAACAAAACTGGAAAAGATATACAAAGAAAAAAATATATAATTTTGGTGCTGAAACCCCTACAGATAGTTAAAGTTTATACTATATGGTTTGATGTAGAACAAGGTTTTTTTTATATGCTTTATTTATATGCAATTTAAGACTGCACAGTATAAATAAATTCTGTATGAAAATACAGATATTTCCAAGTGTTTATCTAGTGCATCTTATTATGAATTACCAGTGTCAAAAATATTAGTGACTTGGGTAACTAATGCTTGTTACAAAGCCCTGTAGTTCCAGGGAACTTAAAGTCCTAGGCTAAGGCTTATTAGGTCCAGTAATAAAAGATGAACATTGCTTAAAACATAGGTGCAGCAATACTGTAAATGCTAAATCTGCCCCCTCAGCCAACACCTGTGCTTCGCTCTTCTCGGTCATTGCAGGAATATCAGACATCATTTCTAAAGGCAAACGACCCCATTACAAAGTAAAAATAGTTCTTGTCTTGCACTTGGAGCCACTCTGCTCAAAAGGTGTTCAGGACATGCCTGCACAATAATTCTAATATCACCATATAATTATTCGTCAAGTGCTATTTTAAGCTCTGAATGCCACCAAAATAACAACTTTAGCATGAGATTCACACACACAAAGGCTTTAGGACAAGAATAACTGATCACAAAATTCTGCAAATACCCCATGACAGCTAATTCTTAGCTCAGTTCTGTAAGAGGCAAAGCACCCTCAAGAAAGATCAATTTCAGACCTAGTTAATTGCATCAGTTTAACACAACTATAATAAACACCTAATTAAGGTATTATTGAATATCAATAAATATAAATGTTTATATAAACATGTTTGTATATGTGTATATACTTATATATGTAAAAATATATATATATATATTTAAAAAGCAGAAACATCATAGCTATTGAAACTATTAGAAGTTAACCACTAGTGAAATATTAAAAGCATATTGTTACAAGCTTTATGTCAAAATATATCAGGTATTATTAATCTAACATTAATAATTCAAGAGCCATACCAAATGGGGATAATATTTCAACAGAGTCACTTTAATATGCACAGCTATCCATCTGCACAATGTGCACACAGGGTACACTGAGGCACATCTATTTTGGCAAATTCTCTTTCACGAGTAGGTGTGTAGACACATCACTGCTGATGCAAAGCAGCATCGGGATGAAGATCTTATCCAAAATCTGTCCCAAAATTACTTTCTGAATTTTTTAAAATTGCTGATAAAAACAAACAAACAAAAACACACCACACAATTTAAGTTCTGTTCTTGAAGATAACTGCTACCTGATCAGGGAAATTTAAGCCTTCTATGGTGGGACCTTTCTAAGGTGAACTCCGAGGTCACACTTGTGAGCACTGTGGTTGCAGCTCCGGTTACATGGTCTGACCCCAAACCCAATTACTTGAACAGACCGGAAAACCCGTCCACCTTCACGAAGCTGCTCTGCAGATGAGGCTGAGCCTGTGGCTTCACCTTGGCCAGGTCCCCGTGCCCGGGTGAGTCACCGAGCGCTAACCGCGTGCCCTGCCTTCCGCAGCGCTCTCCTGTAGCGGACGGTGCTTTGAAGCCTTTGAGAGAGGAAGAGCCTGTGACTGCGATGCTGATTGTGAGAGATACGGCAAGTGCTGCCCTGACTATGCAAAGCATTGCAAAGAGGGTAAGAGACACTCCTTCATCCCTGTGCTTTCCCTAGTTATGTTTAAATACACATATGCAGCATTCTCAAGATATTACCCGTGCAGACTCAGCTTCTGGTATCACTCATGTTAGTTCCAAAATCAATATGCCATAAAATTCAACCAACCTTATTTTTGTTAGCACATCCCCAGCGTGAAAGCCTCAAGTCTGGGAACCAGGAGGCAGAGACTAAGTAAATGTTTTCAGAATATCACAGATACTTTGCACCGTTTGCTGGTCTTACCAGCCTCTACCTGACCAGCACTCAGCACCGGGACCTGCCTGCAGGGTCTTAAAATAGATCAAATTAGCCATTGAATAACAGCTGCAAATTCCAGAGTGAGCATTTGACTGCATCACACAGGTAGGGCTACCAGAAACCACCAGCAATATACCAACAAAAAAGCCCCCACAATATCAGTGGGGAAACATCAGTATTCCACTCTGTTCAGGGTATCCGAGGGTATCTTCAGTTTCTTCTCAAACTGAACCTGCTGGAAGTTAACTTAAAATTTAGATCTTGTGCTGCTTCCTTAGGCCATGCTTAAGTGGTGGCTTCCCTCTCTTCAAAAGGCAGCATTTTTTTTTTTTAAAGTCTAATCATGTATGCACAGAATCATCAGATACATGAAAAACTACAATATAACTAATTCTTCAGAGGATTATCAAAGTAAATGCTCAGTTTGTTCTGGTGAAAAGCTCTCCCACCAACAGATGCTTTTATTTCTTCCAGCACATGCAACACAACCACCACCCAAGACTTCTCCTCCAGGAAACAAATCGCCCTCTAAGCGCTCATCTCAAAATGAGGAGGAGAAGCCAAAGGAAGTAACACAACCCCCTGAAGTTGTGGAAGGTAGGAAAGAACAGGAATAAAACAGGATGGGTGTTACCTGAATGAATATGAAAGAACATTTTTTCCTGTTCTGGGTACAGGGAGCCAAAGCAAGACATTACCAGACACTTACCAAGCTTGGAAGCACTTGGTTTGTAAATGTATTACCTCATCTAGGGTCAGGAAAGACTCTACTGGCTTTGGAGAGTTCACTTGATGCAGATGTTGAAAGTGTGGTGTTGTCTCTTGGATCTCTATTGCATTTTCATGCCTATCTTTATAAAGAAAAGTTGCAGGTGACTGTCAGTTGTGGTGAAGTCCACAGCTGGAACAGGAAGGGTATGCTGTTTTGGGACAGTGACCCTCTGACAGAACCAAGACAGGAGGATGAAGCCAGGCTTCATGCAGCTTCAGAAAACACCCTCATATTATTTTTTTCCCTAATGGAAAACATGCTGTTTTCCAGTGTTCTTGATATTCCTCATTTTCTCAAGCTATCATTCAAATTGGGTTGCACTTGAACTCTGAAATAATAAGAAATTAGACTATTTGGCCTTTATTTTTTAACCCTTAAGAATTATTTTTAGACCTTGAAGTACTTGCCTAGCTGCTGCAACAGCTTCCTGTTACAAGATCAGCAAGAATCAAAATGGTAAAATGAAACAAAAACAAGGAAATGCAAATAACTTAATTGATTCCACTTGAACTATGGTATTTTAGACACATCAAGTAGGAATAAAAAGCTATTCTGTTATGCAGGGCTCTGCATGCAGTCAGGGCATGACCATTAGGATTAACTCAGACCTTCTGAGATTTTAGACACTTCGGCAATGCTGCCCTGCATTTCTTTCAGCTTTCCAAGAAAAACAAGTGTCAGTGCAGTTGTATTAGGAGACAGTAACACAGCAAAAGTCATAGGAGGAGGAAAAAAGAAAAGGCTATGTGAAAGCAGAACCAAGCTGCAAAGATGCAGAGATAAAGCTTAGCAAAGGATTAAAATGTAGAAGCATTCACTTATTCTTAGAAGAGCTGTAGGAACAGTTCGGCTCAAATCAACATACCCATAAGTGACAGCCTTAAAGCAGAAACTATAAAAGGGAAAAATATCCAGGACACAAAGTCATAGTAGGAGCTGAAGGCAGGTATTTATATTCAGGAAGTTAATTTTTCACTTGTCGCTAACTCTCTTCCTCTCCTCAAGAGACAACCACTGCAGCCACAACCACCACGGAGCCTCCTACCACCCCCAAGAAGGAGACAACTCCTGCAGCCACAACCACCACCGAGACGGCTACCACCCCCAAGAAGGAGACAACTCCTGCAGCCACAACCACCACTGAGCCTCCCACCACCCCCAAGAACGAAGAGACGACTCCTGCAGCCACTACCACCACCGAGCCTCCCACCACCCCCAAGAACGAGGAGACAACTCCTGCAGCCACAACCACCACGGAGCCCCCTACCACCCCCAGGAAAGAGACAACCCATGCAGCCATGACAACGCAACCTCCCACCACCCCTGACAATGAAGTGACAACCCCGGCAGCCGTGACAGAGCCTCCCACCACCTCTAAAAAAGAAGAAACAAGCCCTGCAGCAACAGAAGCAACAATAAGCAAGGTAGATGCTCCCACCACAGCTGAAACTGAGGACACCACTCCCATGGACCTTGAGGAAGCAACAACTGAAGCAGAAGCTCCAACCAGTCCAGAAAACGAAGACACTACTGCAGCAACCGAGGAGGTAACAACAGAGAAAAACTCTCCCACTGACCTTGAAACAGAAGAGACTACTGCAGCCACTGAAACACCAGCAGCTGAGACAGATGCTCCTACCACTCCTGAAAACGAAGAGATGACCCCAGCGGCCACAGAGGCGCCCACGACCGATGCTGAAGCCACCACCACCCCTGAAAGCAAAGAGACCACCCCAGCACCTACCAAGGCACCCACGACCGAGGCCGAAGCCACCACCACCCCTGAAAGCAAAGAGACCACCCCAGCACCTACCAAGGCACCCACGACCGAGGCCGAAGCCACCACCACCCCTGAAAGCAAAGAGACCACCCCGGCACCTACTGAGGCGCCCACGACCGACGCCGAAGCCACCACCAGCCCTGAAAGCAAAGAGACCACCCCGGCACCTACCGAGGTGCCCACGACCGAGACTGAAGCCACCACCAACCCTGAAAGCAAAGAGACCACCCCGGCACCTACTGAGGCACCCACGACCGAGGCTGAAGCCACCACCACCCCTGAAAGCAAAGAGACCACCCCGGCACCTACCGAGGTGCCCACGACTGAGGCCGAAGCCACCACCACCCCTGAAAGCAAAGAGACCACCCCGGCACCTACCGAGGCACCGACCACCACAGCTGAAGTCACCACCACCCCTGAAAGCAAAGAGACCACCCCGGCACCTACTGAGGCCACCACGACCGAGGCTGAAGCCACCACCACCCCTGAAAGCAAAGAGACCACCCCGGCACCTACTGAGGCACCCACGACCGAGGCTGAAGCCACCACCACCCCTCAAAGTAGAGAGACCACCCCGCCACCTACCGAGGCACCGACCACCACAGCTGAAGTCACGACCACCCTTGAAAGCAAAGAGACCACCCTGGCACCTACCGAGGCACCCACCACCGTGGCTGAAGCCACCACCAACCCTGAAAGCAAAGAGACCACCCCAGCACCTACTGAGGCACCCACAACCAAGGCTGAAGCCACCACCACCCCTGAAAGCAAAGAGACCACCCCGGCACCTACTGAGGCACCCACAACCAAGGCTGAAGCCACCACCACCCCTGAAAGCAAAGAGACCACCCCGGCACCTACCGAGGCACCCACGACCACAGCTGAAGCCACCACCACCCCTGAAAGCAAAGAGACCACCCCGGCACCTACTGAGGCACCCACAACCAAGGCTGAAGCCACCACCACCCCCAAAAGCAAGGAGACCACCCCGGCACCTACCGAGGTGCCCACGACCACAGCTGAAGCCACCACCACCCCTGAAAGCAAAGAGACCACCCCGGCACCTACTGAGGCACCCACAAGCAAAGCTGAAGCCACCACCACCCCTGAAAGCAAAGAGACCACCCCGGCACCTACTGAGGCACCCACAAGCAAAGCTGAAGCCACCACCACCCCTGAAAGCAAAGAGACCACCCCGGCACCTACCGAGGCGCCCACGACCAAGGCAGATGCTCCCACTACCTTTAAAAATGAGGAGACCACCCCTGCACCCACTAAGGCAATCACCACCTTGGCAAATGCTCGTACCACTCCAAAAAGCAAGGAGACAACCCCCGCGGCTACTGAGGCACCCACAACCAAAGCTGATGCTCCCACTACTCCTAAAAGCAAAAAGACAACTCCTCCAGCCACTGAAGCCACTCCAAGACAGGCAGATTCTCCCACCACCCCTAAACACAAGGAAATGACCCCTGCACCCACTGAGGTAACTACAACCAAGGCAAAAGATACGACCCCTTCTAAAAAGAAAGAGACCGCTCCTACCACCACCAAGGCCCCCACAACCACCAAGGCCCCCACAACCACCAAGGCCCCCACAGCCCTAAAAAAAGAAGAGACAACTGCACCCACTGATGCAACCACAACCAAAGCTGGTGCTCCCGCTACTCCTAAAAGCAAAAAGACAACTCCTGCAGCCACTAAAGCCACTCCAAGCCAGGCAGATTCTCCCACCACCCCTAAACACAAGGAAATGACCCCTGCACCCACTGAAATAACTACAACCAGGGCAAAAAATACAACTACTCCTAAAGAGACCACCCCTACAACCGCCAAAGCAACCACAACCACCAAGGTAACCACAACCACCACCCCAAAAAAAGAAGAGCCAACTTCTGCAGCCACTGACGCAACCACAACAAAGGCAGATACTCTCACTACCCCTAAAACTAAGGGTACAACTCCTACAACCACCAAAGCAGCTAAAAAGATTACAACTCCTGCACCTAAAGTTACAACCACCCCATCTGCAGAAGACATGACTACAGCAAGACAGAACCAAGTGACAAAAACAGCTAAACCAATAGTATCCGAAGAGCCTCTTGTTTTTGATAAATCATATGAGGAAAGCACAGCAACCACCATGGCCACAACCTCAGCAGGTAAAGATACCACCACAAGAGCCAAAGAGACAGTAACAACTACTGCAGACAAAAAAGCCAGTACAACAGCTAAAACAGACAGGACTCCAGTAAGCAAAGAAATAGCAAGTAAAAAAGAAACCACCACAGTGAAAAAAGAGGCAACCATCACTACTGATAAGGAAACCACAACTCTTATCAAAGGTGCCACCACAGGCACGAAGGAAGGAGCTGACGGTACCACTAAAGAGGCAACAACATTTAACCAAAGAGAGGCCACCGCTGAAAAATCTCCTGCTACCACCACGGCAGATAGGAAAGTCACAGTAGAGGAAGCATTGGTCGTTCCCAAAGGGACAACCAAGCCAGTGGTGCCATCCAGCCCCCAAGCTCTGCCGGTAGCAGAGGAGCCTCAAAGAGACGTAAAGCCTTTGGTACAAGCCGGGGACGTCCTGGCGGGGATGGGGGGAACACAAGGCAACTGCTTCCCGCTAGGCGCCAAGGCACCCGCGGCCCCCCCGGAGAGGCGCCCGGCAAGAGGTCCTGTGGGCAAGCGGCCCGCAAGGCCCTCCCGACCTGTGCCGAGACCCCACCGCGGCCACCCGGCTGCGGCTCCCGGCATCATCACTGTCGGTATATCGCTTTCTAACTGCCCACTCCCCAGATCTCCCAAGTCGTTTAGAGCATGGTCTTATTGCAGCGCTTAGCTGTGAGTGCAAGGATAGTGCAAACAAAAGGGCCCAGGAGAAAGAGAGAACTTCCCCATCTCACAAATGGCCATGTTCACAGTATTTGATCTGGCCCTTTGTGATCATGTACATTTAAAAAGAAAGAAAAAAAAAGTTTTTTCCATATTTTTTTTTCCTTCTTCATGTTGTCATTATACATGCCCTTGCTATTTGTTTTAGTATGACATAGCTCCTAGGTTCTTCCTCAAGCATATACTGAGAGGTACATTGTGAAGAAAGTCTCTTTATGTTTAGGGAAACAATGAAAACCACTGATTTGATCAAAACTTCCATCTTTTGTTCATATTTAACTGGAAGTAAACATATTTTTAAGAAAAATATTTTTAAGAAATAAGTGGGAGTGGGGAATCTACTGAGGAAGTCTGGAAAAAAACATCAAGAAACCATCAATAAACATGAAAAAAATAAATAGAAAATATAGCGCACAGTATCACTAAGTATGAGGAAACTAAATATAAAGAAATAGCCAATCAAATTACAGAGCATGAAAAAGAAAAACATGAAATATAGCACAAAGGCTACTTACAGGCTTACCTTTCTCTGATGTCAGGTGCTGAGGTAAATGGCTCATAACTGACTGCATCTGCCCCCAGCTCTGTAAATCCTTGATTTTTATAATCCTAAACTTTTCAATAATTTATCTCAAATGAGTAATGACATTATTTTCACCCAAGAATCAGATGGAGGCCTGAACCAGAACCCTAAACTAGGATTATTTTCCACATGTTTTTATACATTCAAGCCTCTGTAGGGCAAGGGAAAGGAAAAGGCATAATTTCGGTAAAAAATAAGACAAAAACAACACTTTTTTTTCAGCAAATATAAAAGAGGAAAAGAACCTGTGCAACGGGAAGCCAGCGGACAGCGTGGTGGCTCTGCAGAACGGGACGCTGGCGGTTTTCCGAGGTGAGGGGACGCGCGGCCGCCTCAGCGCGGGCGGCGTGGAGCCCACCCGCCTCCGCGGTGCCACCTCCTGTCCCCGCAGGTCACTACTACTGGCTGCTGAACGGCCGGAGGCCGCCCACGACCGAGCCGCGCCGCATCGTCGACGGCTGGGGCGTCCCCTCGCCCATCGACACCGTCTTCTCCCGCTGTAACTGCGACGGCAAGACCTTCTTCATCAAGGTGGGCAGCGCTGCGCGCGCCCGGCTGCTCCTCCTCACACGCAGACTGCCGGCACCTGCTGCTCCTCGTGAGACACCTCATTAACAAACCACACCTGTGACTCCCCACTTAGTCCTGCCTCCCACCCGCCCCCACTAAAGTGCATAATTCAGACCAACTGTGATCACTGAATTATCGTTATTTTTTGCTCTAAAGCTCCTCTTTTCCTTCAACCCTCAGGGTGCCCTTTACTGGCGCTTCACCAATGGTGTGATGGACGCTGGCTACCCCAAGCCCCTGGCCAGAGGCTTTGCCGGGCTAGGCGGGAAGATCATCGCAGCCCTGCCCGTGGCCAGGCACCACAACCGCCCCGAGTCCGTGTACTTCATCAAGAAAGGTAGGGCAGGAGGGCACCGGGGAGGAGGAAAACAGCCTTTCTTTAGACTGAGGGGTGCATTCCCTTCAGACACAGACCAGTCCTTTCCTTAATGCATCTGAAGGATGTACTATCCCCTAAGAATTGTTGTCCAGTTTAAGAAGAAAAAAATGTACATAAATATAAACATTCATACAAGAAATGGGTACAGAAAACCTGCTTTGAAACAACAGTAGAGGCATTAAAATGGTGCTCTTCTCCTCACGTCAGCGATGACATCTTCACTTCCACATTAGCATTTTAACTTTTTTTTTTTTTTTGAAAGGTGGCAGAATACAACAATACATATACAAACAAGAACCAGTCAAGGCTTGCAGAAACAAACCCCGGGTTGCCATAAAATACCCAGCTTATGTCCCGACTCTCGTCATCAGGAGACGTTTCCAACGTGCAGTGAGGCTGCAGGCTTTCCACACGGTCAGAATCAACCCCCAGCCAGCTGGTAAGTTAGGTTTATTAAGTTTTTTTTTTTTTTTTTTTACAGCTGTTTTAATCACAGTGGCTTCTTAAAAACAACATTTTGTTCCATTTCTTAATATAATATTGGATTTTTTCAGTCTCATAATTCTCTTGCTGTACATTATACAAGCAAATGATAGCTCATAGCAGACATATGGTGACACCTCCTAACTCAGTTGTCTTTTGCTTGCAGAAGTCTTACGGAAGGAAGTTAAAATCACTTCCTACTGGAGAGGACTCCCAAAGATAATTCACTCAACCCTTTCAGTACCAAACTACAATAAACCAGATGGCTATGACTATTATGCCTTCTCCAATAGTAAGTTAAAGCTAATGGAAGTTACTATAGCTCAAAAGCCTAAAGGGGTGGGTAAAGGAAGACACCCATGTATCTCCAAGCTGTCTGAAATTACTGCTTGTGATTCTGCAAGATCAATGTTAAATGTGAATCTTTCTTTTTTTTTTTTTTTTTTTTTTTTTTAAAAAAGGCAAATTTAGAGGTGCTTCTATTACAAAGTAGCACCTTCTTGGCATGCCTTGCTGTAGCTGCTAAGGCTTAAAGGAAAAAAAAAAAGGCTTAGGGGATGGGGGAAATGACACTTAGATGCAGAATTATATTAATGGTGGATTGAGATCCTTGGGGTGTCCCTGCTGGAGCAGGGGGTTGGACTACATGATCTCTAGGGGTCCCTTCTAACCTCAACCAGTCTGTGATTTTGTGACTGTTACAACACTGACCACTTTGGCAGGGGCTTCAATGGAACTAGGTTTCTAACAAAACAAAAACAAACAAACAAAAAGAAAATCAAAACCCCAACCCCACAACATACTAGCTATATCCAAATACAGGATACTAAAGTATGCTTTTTCCACTAGAAAATAATTCCTAACCTTAGAAAAAGGAGGCTAATTCATACCTGGGACCTGAGAAGTCCCACTCTTATAAGTCAGTTTAGGATTGTCTTATTTCTAGCTTGTTTCGTTTCTAAATTCTACAATCTACTACTGTGCTCTAGCAGTTTAAGTGCATTCTTTCCTACTCTTTGTTCTTGGGCAAGACTATTAACAGCACTGAAAAATCTTTGCTAAATACAAAGGAATTTCTCTCTCAAAAACAAACAACCCTACCTTCAAATGCGAGACTAAAATTTCACATTAAGAGCCTCTCTGAAACTGAAAGGAAAAGGAAGGTTTTAACTTCAAGACGCAGAAGTCTTCTCATACTACATGTAGCTTCTGGAATTTAATTCTCATGTCTCTTCATTTCAGATCAGTACTACAGTTTGGATGTGGCCAGCAAAATAGCAACGTCGGTTACTTATCTCACTGGAAAGACTGTATCCAAGGACTGGTACAACTGTCCTAAGTGATGCATACCACAGGATTTTTTTATTTTTTAAAAAAGATGACATTTTAATATTAAGTTTGTCTGATTTTATTAATAAAGACATTGAATTGTGTGCACACATCTAAGTATAAAATGCAGCTTTAAGCTTTGTTTTCATTACACTAAAGCAACCACAGGCAAACTGGCACTTTTTATACAGAGTTGTCACAACTTTACAGACCATTTAACTAATATTGCCTCTGTTCAGGCCTCCTCTGCCTCCCATTGCATGAGTTACACCTGTGTTGGGAAAGAACACATAGGAATTAATAGAAGCCCTTTTCACCCCTTGAATCACACATATCAGCACATGTGCTACTTGTTTCTTCTTAAAGAAAGCACTAATGCAAGGGGACATTTCCTTTCCAGGAAAATTCATTCTTCCTCTTCCTCCCCTTAGCCCTGTGATATGGATACATTATTGTTTTGCCATCTGAGAAAGACAGTTGTTGACTTGTGATCCTCTCTGTCTCAGGCTATATGCCAAAAGAAACAAATACAGCATTTTTAATCCCAACTGCAAGCAGCTAGCTCCTCCTTACGGTTAATAAAGAAATGGTGATAGACTAGGAAAGAGCTCTAGGCTAGCTCTACAACCTCATATTTTTAAAAGAAATACTAGATCCATACATTTCAATACTAACATCAACATATAAATGTTAAAATAATGCCAAGCTAAATACATTTCACTGGAGGATTCTTCTTAAAACAGAAGTTAAACCACTCCATATTTTTTCTGCTTTAAAAATATATTTTATATATATATATATATATATGTATATATAAAAAACATAGTTTTAAATCAGAATATGACCTAATGAAACCTAATAAAATAACTGGATGACTGGAACACTTACGAAATACCAGATGGGAAACTAACCTCTAAAGTCACAAACCAAGAGCTCCGAAGTCCAAATGTTATTTTCTGAGTTTTGGGTTTTTGTTTTAGTTATGCTTAAAATCTACTATCATTCTCTTCTTTCCACTGGTAAGAATCAACTGCTGCTCAGGCTAACAAAGCAACACCAATCCTATGTATTTTTTAGGGTAACATACCTAAAGCTAGGGCATGGATGCTGTATTATTCAAAGCATCACAAACACTGAAAGCAGTACCATAAATATGGTCACCAAAGGAAGAAACTATTGAAAACTGATTTAAAAGAAAATGGTCTTGATGTGAGCAATGACAAACGCTTACCCCTCTGTCTGTTGAACTGCCGACCACGAACACTGGTTCTTAATGTTGGTGGCTGAAGCCGGACACGGCGAATTGTCTTAGGCTGATTAGTACTTGTGTCTGCAAAGAGAAAATAATACAGGAGAGATGTCTAGCACATGGTACACTATCACTCTTGAGGTTGACATGACTTGATAAACACCTGAATTTACTCTAAAGTTACACAGGTGCATCATAGTTCATTGAAATCTGACAATAAATAAAAGCCTCAGACTGGGTAAGTTTGGCATCTCTCTTCTATCTATGCTTACTAGTAAACCAGTAACTGAACAGTGATTTACTTATTGTTCTCTGACAACTTAATTGAATGAACAAGTCTGTTTTGAATTTGACATCAAAAGTTACAGTGGAAAGAATTATCAATGCATCAAGTAAGTTTGGCTCCTGCAAGCATTATTCTTACTACAGCCCACTCCAGTTTCTGATATCCAACTAAAGTGACTTAAGGCACCTAAATGTGTTCTTTCCCTAATCTCTAAGATTTGCTATCTTATTTTGTAAATCTTGGCTATCAAAAGTGCATGGTACTGGTTCAAAAATTCCTACACTAAACCAAAAAGCAAGGAATAACCCATTTCAGCAATAAACTATTACCTGCAGATGAACTAGAAGGAGGATCTTGACTAGTAGATGGAAGGTCTGACTCATCAGATGCTTGAACAGCTTCTTCTTCCTGTTGACTATCAATTTCTAGACCAGCTTCTGAAGTAATTCTATAAAGAAAAAAAAAAAGTAGACAGGTAGGTAAGTTTAGGTAAGTTTTCTTAGTGCAGAAAAATATCTAACCAAGTGTCCTTCCCTGGAAATTTTCATAGGCTTTCTCCTCCTTTATCCTGTTTCACCACCCTCAACTATGAGATTAAAGATTTTTAAGTAAACAACAATATCATTTTCTTGATACACAGCTCAGTTCAAGATGGATCTTGACTTTAGAGTACAAGTCTTAGCTGACCCATCAAGTCATAGCTTACCCTTCAGATTCTGCCTCTGCAAAGACTTCATCTCCATCATCCCCAGCTCCAGACTCTGTAGTTGTGGACAGGTTGCCAGTAGATGTAGTAACCATTGGAACAGACTGGGAAGCATGTTCCGAGGCGTCCGCTGATGTGCTTTCTGTAAAAACTGTCACTGTACAGGCAAGACAGTCAATGAACATGGAGTTACTTTGTACTTCCTAAGGAAAGCGTACAGAAATCTTGGATACATCAAGGAAAAGGCAACAGGAATATTCTTGCTGTATCAATAAGCAGTATAATAATGATTTTAATTCTGGAAAAATCAAGGCTTCCAGTCTTTGCACCCACTCACCTGGTGCTGCTACTTGCAAGGGTGTTGTTGGAACACTACGACCACCCGATTCTTCCTCATGAGCAAGGAAGAGTGGGGTTTCATACATTCCTAAACCTGCAATAGAAAAGGTTTTAATGACAATTAAAATAGCCAGCTAAAGCAAATTTCTTTCTATGCACCCAGTGAAATACAGTGCTTTGTACTTAGTGAGATTTTAGATATTTTAACAGCTTTTAACTTATTTTACTTTTTAGTCTTTTTCTTATCCTATTATTGTGCTGTGAGCTTTCCACAAAGAATAACCAACCTTTTCATATTGACAAGGATGCAAGGGAAAGGAACCGATTCAGGACAACAGCAAAGACAAATTTTCTGGTCTTTATCTAGGTCCTTTAACTTAGCAGGTAAACATTTACCCCAAAGATTTATTTGCATTTCCTGTTTTCCCTTATTATTTTACTCTTAAAAAAAACAACAACAACAACAACAACAAAAAAAACACAAAAACAAAAACCTACAATCAACATGAAAAGTGAAGTAAAAAGCTATTCTTTCAATATTTTAAATATTAATTTTTATTTATTTAATAATATATTAAAATATATTAAATAATATTTAATACATTCTGCTCAAATGAAATTTCTCCTCTTCACTAGGCCATCTGCCTTGTAGATCCTTTCTGCTACCCACACTTCTCCAATTTACAATTTACACAAGAGGTATCCTACATTTGAAACTATGTTACAAATGGAAATCTAGTAGCCTGAGGGAAAAGCCTTTTCCATTAGTCTTGCTCTCTCCTAATTAAAAGCAGGTTTACACACTACAACAAGTCCTCAAAACTGTGTTACTTCCTCTTGCCAAAATTTTCTTGTTGTTGCTCTAACAACATGGAGAAGAGTTTGGAACATATTTACCTCCTTGTGATGCAAGCTGACCAAGATCAGAGTGGCTGGAACTAGTCTGTGGCATATCTTCAGGGGGGCCAAATCTGAACCTAGGAACTCCAGCGACCTGAGGGGAACTAGCAAAATGAAGACATAAATAATTCTGCAATTTTGCTGGTGATCAGAAAAATAACTTTACAACAAGAGAACGAAAGAACAAGTTACTACCTAAATGCAAGTTAGTTTCTCAAGCTTATTTGGACTGCATCAGCAGAGGGTAAAACAGTTCTAATGAGAATTATTTTTTGTTTATTTGTTCTCCTGTGAATTCTCAGTTCTAAGTGGACTGCAGAACATGTCCAAAACCAAGATGAATTTCCCCTACTTTAAGTGGTGAATAACATTAGTATTGCAAAACCTGTCCTTCTGTTACAAACTCTTAGAATACTCATATTGAAGGTGAGGGGAAGTAAAATAACCTTTTTGCTAAATGTCTTCTTAGTTAAATTCCATCCTTCTAAAGTTACAATACATTGGAGATGACTTCCCACCTAATTTGTTGATAAGTTTTATGATCTACAGTTCAAACAATTTTAACTGATGTGGATGCAGTGATACATCTAATTTAATACTATTTAGCACATAACTCCAATCAAAAATTCATTTCACTTGAATTGACTTTCACTCCACTGAAAAGTCAAAAATGCCAAATTTTGATCATTACTTACTGAATAGCTTCTGCAAATCCATCTGTACGATGTGGTACTACAAGAGTTGGTGTGCTGGGAACTGTTCTGTCCTCATCATCAAAGAAGTGCTGCTGCTGGAAAAAGAAAGACTGAGATGAGAGGCTACGATGTATTTCAGGTTCGTATCATGCTGGCTTAAAGGTTGGTTGTCTTTTTAGAAACCCTCTACCAAAATATAAATAGAGACATATTAAAACAAAACAAAACAAAAACAAACAAACAAACAAACAAAAAACACTTGTGTAGTTTCAGGAAGATGAGATACCCCTGATGTTGGACAGAACTCCAACTCTCTCCCCTTGTTTGGCCATCCATCAATTTGTTTCTGCCAAATTTGGTTGAAACTGGATGAATAATTCAAAATTAACTGAAGGAGATGGACAGAAAGCCTAACTGAACTATCCACGCTACCTTAGGATCAGATAGAAACATATCCACTTTATATATTCACTCATACCCCTAAAGATATTTGCTAGTCTTATTTGAAAAACAAAGTTTCCCAAACAAACAAATAAAAGCCCCTCAAAAGCCATAAAATGCTCCCTCAATGCAAGTTCTTGCTAGCAGGCATTTATATACTCACCATCCCACCTATACCAGGAGTCAGCTGAAGTCCACGTCCCACTGACTGTCTTCGAGTCATCTGGATTCTCTTTACAGTTCAAAAAAAAAAAAAAAAAAAAAAAACAACAGAGAGAGAGAGAACACATAGACATTAACAGAGATTCCAAATTTATTTATTTAAAATGACTAATATATCAAAATTCTTTTTGAAGCAGTTTACTTAAATAGTCTAACTGTGGGCAAAGACGACTGAATTTATTTCATGTACACATACATAATGTCACATACATCCAAACTCCTGGGTGTATTTCATAACACATAAAAGGATCATGAAAGCTATACTGCTTTTAATATTCCTTTCACTCATACAACTACAATATGAACAATGAGGCGTGGTAACTCAGTTTGCTAAGCTTCTATTTTTTTAGGATAATAAATAGAAGTGATTATTTTTCTATAAGATGCAGGGTCCTTAAACTAGAATCTTCCCGATTTAGAAAAAACCATGCAGTACTTTGTGGGTTTTTTTAAGCCTCCTGAAGTGCCAGAGATGTTTTATACCTGTACAGGGGGACCCAGTTCTTGGGGAGGAGCATGAATAGTTAATCGTGGTGGCAACGGATGCGGTGGCCTGCGTGGTGACTGGGGAGGTCGAGGGGGCTGCCGCTCCGAGGCAGATGATGGCTGCTGTTCTCTTGAGCTTTCGTGAGGAAAAGTGGACTCTGCAGCACTTGTACTCCCTTCACCTGAAACAGAAGCAAAGATAGAACAAAAAGCTTATGCCATCCAAAATGTTACATGAGTTGAAAATGTGAAGGGAAAAATCCTTGAATTTTGATACCATGTTCACACAAACATTTTTATCCTTGCAAAAGTGGGGACAGCTCAGTACTGTCACTTAATATCCTCTGAAAGAGAGTTTGTGCCAGCCAGGACAACACCAGCACCAAAACAGGCTATTGATTATTCAAGCACTGATTCACAGAGTGTATTGAAAGTACTGAACCATCAACAACAACTTTCAGAGCAGCCACAGATTTCAGGGTTTTCAAATGAATGCAGAATATGTTCTGTTGAATTTCCTTGGGTGATTCTCAAAAAATTTATGGTCAAGTTAAAAAGGTCATTATAAATTTCCAATGGTCACTAAATGTGATTTTTAATAGATGCAAAACAACTTATTCATTTTCCCCTGTGCAGATACAGGCTTTGAAGAGACATGGATTAACCATACCGCTGTTTTGAGAATCTGCTGCCCTCTGGTTGCTTTCACCTCCTCCCATGCTCTCCTCAGTTTCTGTTCCAGGATCTGTACCATCTGCACCCTAGAAACCACATAAACATACTGTGATTCAGCATCAAAACACTTCTTGGACTGCAATGAAAACATGTAAGTAGTAAACAAATATGCAAAAGTAATCAAATATATGTAATTTTAAGATATTTGTATAAATATCTTAAGAAAGTTAAGCAAGTTATGTCCTTTTAGACAGCTGCATGAATTTAAGAATTTTGTGTCTGTATACATACATACAATGAACAATGAAGCCATCACTTAACAGGCAGGTTTTAACTAAATATCCAGCTTTTGTAGAAAGCTAGTGTGGCAGTTTCTAACTTCTGCATTTTGTACTGGCTCCTATACTTCATGTTTACACATTCAGAGGTGATTGTTCTTGTAAAAAATACCAGTCACAGCACAAAACCCAGTTATGTACCAGCATCCCCAACTTTCTGGGATGAGCTTGTATTAAAATTGTCAAGTGTGGAAATATTTACAGAAGTGTTACAATCCCATTTTTTTCCAAGAAATTTAACAAGCTATAAAAAAGTACAAATCTCACCTCAGCATCATCTGCTTCATATCCATCATTACCATCAGCACTACCAGTTCCTTCATTACTGTCATCACCTTCGTCTCCCATCCCTGTGTCTTCATCATCATCCTCATCTTCCTCTTCTTCATCCTCATAATCCTATAAAGTATAGCATGGCCTTAGGAAGTCCTCAAAGGGCAGCAAAATCACTTCACTATGGTACGAAGATCACCCTTGTCTGCAGACCTCTTTCTGAAGACATCCACTGTTTATTATTGAGTGGCCATAGGTATTTTTAGATTCCTAATGGTACCAACCCAGTCCTAGGGAAAAGGTTCAGGTTGTGCCTGTCATCTGAACATACTGACAAGACATTGGCAATGCAAAGGTTACACAGCAATGAACTAAAAATGCTTTCTTCACTGCTAAGTGTAAAGCAAAGCTGGTGAGAACATAGGACCGTTGTAATGAGACAGGCGAGTTGCTGATAGGTGCAAAATTTAAGATATTTAATGACACTATAAAATAGGCTGAATAATATTTTTGGTTAATTCAAATATCTTCCTTAAAGGTTTTTTTTTTTTCCCCTAAATGTACATGTTGATTATTCATAAATGGATTAGAGGAGTTGTGAAATTTTATGATTGGTCACAATCTAACTGAACTAGCAAGCATTTTTAAAACACTAGAAGTTCAGGCAACATAAGTATAGACAGTATTTATACAGTCAAAGAGATAATTTTGAAGAGTGCTAGTCCTGCAAGGTAAGCTGTACATCTGATCAAAGATATAAAAAGGTTATATATTATGATATAACTCCTGATATACATACTTCTTGCTCGCCTTCATTTTCTTCATCATCATCATCTTCATCATCACTATCAATTACGATGACATCATCTCTCTTGGACTGACCATCCTGAGACGAACACGTGTTCTGCTGATCTGACTGAAGAGGTCCAAGATCTATTGGTATGGACTGAGAAGTTTCTTCACTATCCTCCATGGGAGCATACTCTCCCTGAGTAACCCCCTGTAAAGACAAAGTTATAATTGCTTTCCACTGAAAACCTGCAAATTTAGATTTGAAATTTCATTTCCAAAAAATTTTAAAGGTTTTGGGAAAAAAAAGAGGGTTATTTTGACTGCAATTAAGATTTGTTTCCTTTTAAACGCGCTTACTTCTCCAATGGAGTCTTGTGAATCCTGGTTGTAGGCCTGAGCTTCTACTTCACCATCAGTGCTCTCTTCTGCTGCCACTTCCTCCTGAAAGAGTATGCTTTCCTTATTTAAAACATATTAGTGGTCCTAAAATTTGATTTTTTTTTTAAAGAAGTCCTCTTTTATCCCTAAAGTTACAGATATCATTCTACTCTCTCTTTACTCCTATTTCTTAGCTCTGCTTTTATTTAACCCACTGCAAATATACCTCAGATTTCTCTGTCCTTGAGAAATACACTTTCCACATTTCCAGGCCACGGGAACTACCCTCCTCAATGTCTCTACATGTCTTCAGGACAAATACAAACTCGAAGTTTCCCATTTTATCTCTATTTTCTCACTAAGTGAAATCATCTTGTAATCTTGTCCCCTTCCTTTCTTAGATGACTTTACTCTCCCTTCCACAGTTAAGGGCAAATCTTTTGATTTCCTTAATATTTTTACCATGAACTCTATGCTCTGAAGTGTTGAGTTCACTCTTTTTTTCCAGGGAAACCCCAACAAGTTCCTCACACCAACATTTCACATGCATCTCCTATGAACTTTTCCATGAAACATCATGTATTTGCTTTCTTGGCATGTCTTCAAGCACACTGTATTTTACTCCCGAAACACTGTAGGTAGGACCTTCCAGACCACCCCCAAAATATTTTCACTTTTTCCTCCACAAGGCCAGGATACGGCCCCCTCTCACCATCCACTCTATAGCTCTCTAAGATTTGCACTGCTCAGCACAACTGGTATCATTTCTACCTTTCTGATAACCAAACTTACTTGCTTTCTCCCAGGTACATTAAAACAATCATGATAAAAATAAAGGTCATCTGCTCTCAAATAGCACGCTCTTTTTTTCCAGTTAAAATCTTCCAAAGAGACAACTTAAGTAATAATATTTTATACTCTTACAAACCTCAGGCCCAACTCTCTGTATATTCCTGAATTTCTTTGGAAGAGGTACATCCACCGTTTCCTCTGAAATTTGGTCCGAGTTTTCTACAGTGTTATCCTCCTCTTCCTCTCGGGGACGTTTAGACAGTGAAGAACTTGGGGTAGCTGAAACTTAAAAGAGCCTCTCAGTTATTTTCAGAAGAACTACAAAATTTCAAACCTTTTCATTTTCTACTTTGTAATTTTACCCTGGTAGAACTGCCCCTTTTCTGCATTCAATGGTGACAAAAAAAACCCTTGTGCTCTTTCCTGGAGACATTACAAAATCTGTCCCTCAGGTCCAAGACCGTAAGATTTCATATCAAGACTTACCAAATAATCAAAATAAACAAGTACATTTCCCCACATCTTGCTTCTGATAAGCCAATTCCTTTTCTAATGGGCAGTTAGGCCTAATTTGAAAAGGGCATAAAGGGAGCTGCTGAAAAGCAACTACTCAGAAAAGCAGGCCTATAAAATAAAACCAACCTGTGCCAAAGACTGATGTGGAAGTGGAGGGCCTCTCTATTTGAGAGCTCTGCACCACTTCTACAATGGCAGGTGAAGGCTCCTGGCTAGCAGGCTCAATCTGAGCGTGACTTTGCTGAGTGGGCTGCACAAAAGCAGTTGCCTGAGTCTGCTGCTGAACAGTGAGGATGGGCTGCGAGAGGGACGTCTGAACATTCGGGCTGGTGGAACGCACAGACCCGCTCGTGCTCCCGAAGACCGGAACGTGCTCCACAGGCCCCTCTGACTGCATAGCTGAAAGGCAAACGGTGAAACATTCAACTGCCTTCATACAATCTAGTACGGTTCACATTCTCCATTTCAGAACGCAAATTCAGGCATATTCAGTGCTTCTGAGATTCACTTAACACATCCCCTTTGGCTTAACCTTGTCTTCAGGTAAAAAATAAGGAACTTTGTGGCAAAAGCAGTTCTTAAAAGTGCAATACGCAGAGTTCAGGGACAATAGAAGTACCCGAAATGGTTCTTAACTACCAATTAGTGAGATCTCAAGAGGAAGGTAGTAATTATGGTTACAGTGGATCTATTTAGATGCATGCTAGAATGCTCACCTTCCTGGGTCTCCACCTGTGTCGTTGGCATAACTGTGGCTGTTGGAGTAGTGGTAGGGTTTGTAACTGTAGCAGGAGTAACCATAGGACGGATACTGGCCCTCGGAGTAGACTTGTTCCCAGCCATCGCAGCTGCAGTCACTTTACTTGGAGTCGACACCACAGGAGTTGGTTTAATATTTGCTGTTGGAGGATCTGAAGTGCTAGCACTGAAAACAGGATACTTGTTTCATTATCCTAGTACAGAAAGTAAACTTGCTAAATATCAAATTACACTGTCTTACCACAGCCTCAAATATTTATTTTTGAAGGTTTATTTTTAAAGGTTTAATATTTAAAAACCTCTCAAGAGGACAACAAACAGCTGTCTTCCAGGATTTGCATATCTTAAAAAATTAACCCATTTTTGCCATCAATGGCACTAACATTAGTAACATTAGAGTTTTGATGGGTTTATTAAAATATAATTAACCAGAAATCTGTAAGTAGATCTACTGACTATCACAAAAGGAGCATAGTGTAACTCATTCCACTTAATGGAGTGCTGCCTCTTAATTACAAGCAGCAATATTAACGAATACAATTATATATCGTTTTAAGGTTAACTGTTTAATTCAATATGGAGTTACATGATCTCTTGTTTGAGATTAGGATCAGCCTAGCACATTTTAAATGAAACGTTTTAAGATCAGAGCCTTGCTTTAAAGGGATGCTGCCATGAAATTTCAGAAAAGTTGCTTCTCTAAATGTCATAATATATACTCATCATCTTATAGCTTGGTTGGTTGGTATTTTATTACAATTTGATTGTCATTTACTTATTAGTAATCGGCTTTACCACTTATTTAGCCCATTTTGGGAAGGAGGGACAGGTTATTTTCCTCCCTCCTCCAAAATGTTGAAAGTAACAATGGAAAGTGTCTAACAAAGTGTCTGAAAACATTTAAAAATTCCCAGATAATCTGTTTCTGGTGGTTAATATGCCGATATTATCCCAATCTTCAAAGTTGCTTAAGAAAAATCTATGAAAAGGCCAGTAGTTAACTGCAAGAACATCATCTAGGAGTAAGACAACTTCCTCCCGCCCACAGTCTAAGACACTCTTCAAAAACTCCAAACTCTTTAACTCACATTCCTCTTTCACCTGAAGCTGGAGTAGGTTTGAGTGAGATTTGCCTCTGTTGTTCTGGAACCTAAAAAGTAACGAGTATGTAAGAAACATATCCCATAAAAAGCATCATAGTTCTATGAAACATCATGTAATTCTATGGAATGAATATAAGCAAGAAATTTGGGAGAAAAAAAAAATACTTTAGCAGATTCATCTCTTCATTTACAACTGTTGCTATTTCAGTTTTGTCAGGATACAGTAGCTCTGGCAGCTGACCACGTAAAATCTTCCACAAAACATGCTGTTCATACCAGGTATTTAAAACATTTAAGGGCTTTCTCAGCTATTTTCTGAAGCTGCTAAGACATTCATTACAACCAGTAAAACCTGGAACCAATTACACTGAAAGCAAGTGTAAAAATGCAGATACAAAGAACATAGTATAAGCAGTTGATCTGCCAATACACAGTGAATGGAGCAACTGCACACTAGTTAACAGGGGGAAATTTGAACATGGCAGGAAATAATTTTTAAATTAACTTTTCAAGTCAATTTCCGTCTTCCCAAAACCAGTAGAAATCAAATAATGCAGTTTGCTGGGCTCATTGCTAATTTTTTTTTTTTTTTTCAAACTAGAAGTTCTGTGACAGGGATTTGCATCTGCTATTTAGGTTATTTAACTAAAACCAACTTTGTGTAAAATAGTCATGCAAAAGAAAGACAAAAGCAGGATAGCGGTGCTAGTACTGGACTTGTTTTGGTTCATCTGTAAGACACACACACAAGCTCTTGATGTCCTTTCGTACAGCTAGCAAAGAGGATTTTGTACCTTATTTGTAGATTCGGGTGGCTCATCTCGCTGCTCATGGTGTCGCTCTTGCTGCTCTCTAAGCTCCCTCTCCAGGCGGCAGATCCGACCCTCGTACTGCGATTTGAGCGCGCTCATCCGCACCTCCAGCTCCGTCTTCTGCTCTTCTAATGAGGTGCTCTTTTGCTTCCACTCTTCATTCTCTTTTGTTAGCTGTTCTTTCGTACCTAATTGAGCAGGAAAGTATTCAATCTTGCCATTGTAAAACTGCCTAAGTCTCTGCACGTCAGTGCCTCGCTTTGATTGGCCAAAAACTGACCAAAACTTGGGTTTCCCCCAATGTACAACTAGTTTTAGGATATTTCCTGGAGTACCTAATTTAAAAAAGTTTCAAGTAAAAGGCCACGTTTTCCCAAGAATCCTATCTGAGAAACCTTCATGCTTGATGCATTCTCATATGAAAAATAAAAAACTGAAATAGAAGAAAAAAGCTTAAGGACTGAAAAATGAACAAACAAAGTATCATGTATAATACCAGCTAATTGTGCAATTTTCTGCTTGGCTGCGAGCAGAGTCTTCCTAGTTTTCTCTTCTTTCTCAGTGATCTGTTGCCTGAGCTGTTCTTCCTGTGTAGTCTTCTCTTGCAGATCTTGATGAAAACGAGCAATCTCTGACTGTAGCTGTGATATCTGCTCCTGAAGATTTCTAGCTTCCGTTTCCTTCTCTGTTATAGTCTAAAGACAGTGACATAACACAGCTATTGGCCACAATCAGCTATTTCAAATGGCCTAACAAGCTTCAAGAATGTAGGATTAAATAAAACTTCTCTTTGAATGCAACAGTGGAGTGCAGAGCATCCATTTTCTCACTTATTTCTAATAAGCAGCAGCATGTAACATCCTAAATCCAGAATTAAAAATAATTTTCTGCCAGACCTTTCCAGACTAATTAGCGGTACAACTGAGTCACGTTCATGGCCATATATTTAAAATTGCATTTAAGTAGAGCACAACTTTCTGAAACAGTCTGCTCTGCTCTTACCTTCTGTAAGGTTTCAACCTGACCCTCCAAAGCCTTTATCTTCCCTTCAGCTTGACCAAGAGAGTCTTTCAGCTCTTGTACTTCCTGGGCAGAAACTTGCTCTTCTTGTTGTTCTGTACAAGGTTGAGTTGATGCTTCTGCAACCAGCTGAAACACATCAAGTGGTATCAGTAGAAAGTACAGTATCAGATTGTGCCATCCCTGTCACAAGGCTCTTTTGCACACAAACCCATCACGTAAAGTTTGGGCAGAACAGAAGAGATTAAATTCTAATGTTCTGTTAAAAATGTTGTCAAGTACTGACTGATATGCAGCTCATGCTCTGTGGCAGTTCCTAAGCTAACAGCAGAAGTGGTGTTTCTGCTTCTCTTTTTGGCAAGTATGTAGCCATATAACCTTATATCAAATAAGGTGAACATCATTAGCTGTATTATACATGAGCCTAGATGAAAATGGACAGTTGAATGTATTTGTGAACAAGCAGAAGAGATTTCTACCTTATCATGCTGTGCCTTCAGCTCCTCATACTGAGTCTTATATCTGCGCCCAATTTTCTTGACCTGTGTTATAGTTTTCATTTTTTCTTGTATGTCAGCTACTTTAACTTCTAGTTCTTTCTGCAAAGTGTCCTTTTCTGTCCTTATTTTTGTTGCTTCATCCTTCAGGTTCTGAACAAGATTCTGGCTTGTAGTCAAGGAAGCGTTAGCTCTAAATACCAAGAAATTTGAGGAACATGCAAAAGAAATGTATTGATTATCACCTGACACATCTCAGTATCACTTATTTATCACAAGTAATTTCTTTAGCAAATTAGGCTAACATTTTCCATTAAAAAAAAAACAAACTCAACTAGGAGAGTTTCTAAAACATTTCTCATTTCATTTTGTGTACTTTATCAACCTAGAGTAAAAACAGATTTTACACTTACATGGGAATAGTTTAAATATTTCTATATGCATCTTAATTTTAAATACTGTGTTTTGCATGTAACTTTTTACTGCTTTTTTTCTACTATACCTGGCTATTTCTGCTTTAAGCCGGCCTGTTTCTTCACTCATTTGCTGTATTCGCTTGTTATTTGCCTCTTTCTCTGACAGCAGCTTCCGATATTCTTCAAGATCAGTGTCCTTCTGTTGACTCAACAAATGCTGAAAGATTCAGAAAATAGTCTGCGTTTTCATAAAATGATTACACAACTGTATGTTCTTACATTTTGATACAGTCTGTGAGATTAGGCTAGCATATTTTACACTCATGAAAGCAGGTTTTAAAGCTGCACAGACATCTATGCTTAGTAATTCAAATGCATTTCTCACATTTCTGTCATTTTTCAGGGAATAACTTGAATCTTTGCTATATTCAAATTCTTTCTTTCGGAAAGCTTATTTGAAAAACCCTTTTCCCACCTGGGTCCGGGCTTTCCAGCGTTTGACATCTTCTTCCAAAAGCTTTTTCTCTGCCTGCAACATTCCGCTCTTCTCACTGAGCTCAGCATTGGACTCCTGGAGAGGCAGGATGTCCGCCTCAAGTTTGCGCACCTGGAAAACATAACTGGGAACTAAACTCTCTGGAGTAGGCCTAAAATCATGATGCTAAACAGGTCAGAGACGAGATAAAAAACTGAAAAGTCAAGATAAAGTCTTATTCAACTCTGCCCCTCACTGGACAACGGGGCTAAGAGAGAAGGAAGAGGCATGAAAGCAGGGGAGGTTCCTACAGGGACAAAAATAGAAACATGACTGAATCTCAGGTTCTCTTGGTAACAGAAAAAATGATCATTAACTTTATATTATAAACAAAATAGCATTGTCCTTAATTCCACTAAAATGACTGGTGTTTAAAGATGGAAAGAGTCACACAGTTTCTCTTTCAATTCTTAATAAAGCTTTAGTCTACTTGACAGCTATTGCTATGCCATTTTTCATCCAACTGTCAAAAACATCATTGTTACTAGTATATCTTAAGGGCAAGTGCCAGTTTTCCTTTTTACTTAGGAGAGTCTGAACTTACGTAGTCAGGTCCTTCAAAAATCTAAAAGGAAAGCTTCTTCATTTGTGTATAATGTCAGAGAATAACCACTACACCATATACTTATGGTAATTAACAGGACTAATGCACATGTTAGCTCACTTGAATATCTGACACTTGAGTATCTCAGATATCAGTACTAACCTTTGCTTGCATTTGTTGGAGTTCTTGTTCTAATCTCTCCTTTTCTTCTCTCAGCATCTTGTTGGTTTCTATCAGTATGTTCATAGTCTCAGTTTTTTTCATTAATTCTTCATGCTGTGCAATGGTTTTTGCTGTTACCTGTTGAAAAGATTTAATCAATCATTTGTTTTACCTGAACACACACACATATACTTGTCTCCACCTGACGTAATACCATCTTGGAATACATATACACATGTATACATACATACACACATATATGTACAAAAAATAAGTTCTGCTTAAGAAAAAGGGAAGGGAGGAAAAAGTGTAAAAGACAGAAAAGACTTTTAACTTTCCCCATTTACCCTTTTTTTTCTTTTTTGGAATTGCTATATTACTTCAAAGGACATGGAACAAAGCCCCTAAATACCATCTCAGTTCAGAAGCTACTGATTCTTCCAAAACCTTTAATTTTGGGGCACAGGCAGCAAAGAGAGATTAGAACACAGATCAGCACTCTGCTTAGTGAAATCATAAGCAATAATATCCAACCAAACCTGCACTTTCTCTCTCTCAGCATTGAGACTGTCCTGCAGCTCCTGGAGCTCCCTTTCCAGGTGCTCTACTCTCTGACGGTATCGCAGACTCTCCACCTGAGCCACCTCAAACCTAGTTTCTGCAATCTCCTTTTCTCGACGTATAAATCTGTAATAATAAAAGGCAAAGCACCACGTCAACCAAAAAGCAGGACAAGGCATTTAAATTGAAGCTTCTTATACCTGAAGGACTTTTGAGTACAGCCACTAGTTCAGAAAGAGAAAGAAAATAAAATCCAAGTACATATACAGGTGAACACACAAAAAAGCCACAATGAGAAAGTAGTCTTTATGAAACCTTGCTGATCATATTCACTAAAAAAATACATTAGTCAGAATCCACTCAAAATTTTTCTTAGGGGCAGAAAGAAATCTCTATTACTTATTGATGTACAGAAACAGCCTCTCATTTACTAAAGCAGTATTAAACTTCATACATTATTCCTGAAACATACACTGGGACCATCTGGCAACTGAATTTATAAAAAAGAAGAGAGAGTGTCCAGAACAAAATACATTTACCTAAGAATTTCTAAGATTTGTTCCTGAGATTTGCCTTCCTCATTGAGAGAGACATTCAATGCACTTGGCATGGCTTCTTTCATAGAGGTCACCATCTTGCTGCTGAGACTTTCCAGTTGTTCATGTAACAATCGATTTTGCTTTTCCAGGTCTTCACAGCGGGATGCGTGCGTTGAAGCTTCATCCTAGAACACGAAAACTGATGACTAAATTCTGTGTAGGCTAGTAACTAAAAAAATACCCTACCAGAACCACAGAAACAGTCATACCTTGATCATTCTCTCTCTCTCTTCCCAGGAGGCTTTACACTCTAGCAGTTCAGACTCAGCTTTCCGAGCAGCTTCCTCCAGCTGCTGCCTGACTGCCGTGTTCTTGGCGACTTGCTCCTTGATGGCCTGCAGCGCTTCCACGTCGGCAGCGTGGAGCATCAGCTCCCGCTCGTATTTGTTCTGAGCCTCAGAAGCTATCTTTGCCTGCAGCAAAGACCCATGTTATGTGCTTGCGAGGTACAAAAAAATGTTCAGTAAGAATAGCAAACACTGAGCACAAAGAAAATCTCTGGCTAAAACGGACTTTATAATTCTCAAGTCCTAAACAAAAGTAGTATGCTAGAATGGTTTCTTAAAATAAGTAATTTAAATATACGAAAAGAAAAAAGCTGCAATCAATTTGAGGACTGGATAGAAGGAGAAGATACTCTAGATTTTGCAATCAATCCTCTTGCTGTAGATTCTGCGAGAATAAGACATGAGTGCCTGAATATCCACTGATTACTTTTACATGTGAATGGGCGACAAATTTATTATATAAAAACGTAAAAAGTAAAGACTAGATTATTTGGTCGCAATATTAGTTGGCACTAATGGAAAAGCCTTTGAATTAAAATGGCCCAAAATTCTTCACGATCCCTTAAATCGGTCAGTGTTTTAAAATCCTCACCTGAAGAAAAGCACACTCACAGCAAAAGACATGGTAACTAAGCAGCTTTCTGATCAGGTATTGCTAAATATCATATTACTCCACAGTTTTAGTAGAGACTAATCCTGTTTGGGAGAAGATGGAATATTTATATCCCATTGCCTAACTGTAGGAGTTCAATTTTTACTTTTCTCTTCCAGCTCCCACTTTCCCTGTCAGGAAATTCATTAAAGTGTTAGTTACATTCCACAATCAGCTCCTTATGTAATACGATCAACCTCAGAAACAGCAATCCAGCATATCTTCCATTAGCTGTTTTTTTTTGAATATGACACATACTGTATTTGCAGCACAACTTTACATTCAAAGTCAGCATAGCTGATATTAGTCCCAACATTAATAAGGTAAAAGTAAGCAGTAAACAATCAGTTGTGCTACAAAATAGAGGGAATGCTCTTATAATGCTTTTTTCATCTCCAGTAACTCTGATTAGCAGAACTATAACCAAAAAATGTTTTTGAATTGAAGTAAAAAAAACTAACACTAATTCCCCATCTCGGCTAAAGCAGCTAAATACTGCAAACATACTTGCTCCTGGCAGTCACGTCGGGCTTGCTGTTCATTATTCAGAGCTGTTCCAGCTCTCTGAAGAGCTTCCTGAACTTCCGATTGCACGGTTGACAGACTTTTCTTCAGTTCTACCAGCTAGTCCAACAGGACAGCACCCCAGGAAAACAAACAAACAAACAAGAAAAACTCTCAAAACAAAATATTTTACAGAGTGCCAAGTACAGCAAGGCTATAAATAAAGACAGTCATTTTAGAATCCAAGCATGATCTCACTACAAGATTATTAGATTACAAGATTATATATGGTATAATAGTTTAAGTCTAAGGAGAAATTCTGTCAAGGCTTTGTATCTGTTTTGGGAAGAAATATATTACTGTTCTTTCAGAGCTGGATTTGCAGCTATGCTGATTACAGTCACCTTGGTACATTCAGCCCCCATAAAAGCCCAAACATAAAATGAATATATATTTTTGCAAATGGTGCTCAAAGTTCATGGGCATACAGATGGCTTTATGCTCCACCACCTTAAAAAAATGACAAGCTTAATTTAACACTCGTATTTAGCAATCTGTCAAATTGTGTTTGGCTTTTCTATACCAGTTTGGAATTATTTTGCTTTGGACACTAGTACACTGCACTCTCCCTATAAAAGGAAGTGAAAACAAAGTTACACTTACAGACTTACTTAAAAGTATGTGCCAGTAAACTCTTTCCAAGGGAGTTTAAGAGGATTCAGTTCCTACCTGTTGTTCCATACTCTCCAAGGCTTTGCGCTTCTCCTCCTGAAGTTCTTGCTTTTCTTTCTCTGCCTCCATCAGCTTCTTTTCAAGCTGTGCTTGATACTCTGAAGACTCCTTCAGTCGAGCTTCAACTGTTGCACGAACGTCCTCTGTCACCTTTAGTAAAATCCATAGGAGACCAATTAATATTTTGCTTCAAATATACTATTGTCACGCAAACCCCACATTTTAGTACAGATTTTAAGCCAGGATAGGTATTTTCAGCATCTCATTTAGAATACAAATTCCACAAATGCCATGGAAATATTAATGTAATTTTGCCAAAACTGCAATAACTCATGAAGTGTATCTGAAAAAAGCTTTAGATGATATTATTCAAACACATAGCAAGTAACACATTTTTATTACATATAAAGTCTACAATACAGTCAAAGAGACTGACTGAAGACCATAAATTCACATCTCCTGCATGAAACAAACTGCTTTTGATTGAAGGATAATTAATGGCTTTTTTAACAGCAATCACCGGATTATAGGAAGTTCTTATACATCCCCTTTCCAAAAGAAGACTTTGGCAAAATTCAGCCTGAAGTCAAATTTATGTTTTAAAAGTAGGCAACAAAAAGGTTTAATATTCCTATTGCTAAAAGTGTTTTTAATCAAGTTAATAGTTTTACCACCTGTTTTGTAATGCCTCTAAACTTAGTTTCTTTATTATTCCTCCCCTGACCCAAGAGATTACAGTAAAAATAATAAAAAATATCGTTCATCTTGTTTCTGTCTTGCTCTAATAGACAATATTAATTAATCGTTATCTACTTACTTGTTTTTCCTTATTAAGGGATTCCTCTAGACTAAGCACCATAGCCCTGTATTGCTCCACATTACTAGAACTAGTCTTGAGTCTTTCTCTCAGGTCATTAACTTGTTCCTCAGCTTGTCTTAGTTGACTTACAAGATCATCCACATCTTCATTTCTATTTGGCTGACCTGTAATTTAAGAACACATATATTAACTGTGCAAGTTTAATTCAGTTTTTATGTGCAAATTACATAAAAGTCACATGGAAAAAAAAGGCAGGTAGATTTACTTTGTAATTTTTACAGTGTCAAATAAATTTCAATAGCAGCTGCCTCCAAAAATGTTTTGCATTTACAATGTGCTGAAAAGTAATGAACTAAAAAAGATTTTCTATGG
Organism: Tinamus guttatus; assembly: GCF_059628265.1. Classification (NCBI taxonomy): domain Eukaryota; kingdom Metazoa; phylum Chordata; class Aves; order Tinamiformes; family Tinamidae; genus Tinamus; species Tinamus guttatus. The sequence continues at coordinate 202,151 of NW_028288749.1, forward strand.
ATTTTTTCTATTCTAAATAAACACTTTCAGAAATATTGATATTCTTCACCTGCCTTGACTGGAGTGTTTCTGAAATCTTCTCAGATTAAGTCCAGTCAAAATAATAATCTATGTTTTGACATGGCTAAATCTGAGAATCTAAGCATATCAGCTAAGCACAGTTAAATCCCTGCTCTACTAAAATCACTTTAAACTACTATTCTGTTGAAAACCTGAAACCTTTCCAAGTTTCAACTTGGAACACGCACACACACACGTATGTGTATGTGTGTGTGTGCACAAAGAACCCAACACAATTTCTCTACAGAAAACTGACAATTTAAGCAATATAAACATTGTAGCTATAAGTATTGCTACAGTAAAATAAATATAGGTAGTGCTAAATATAAGTAATGCTACAACTATCTATCAGTGCTGTTACACAATGTGGAATAGAAACCTCACGCTTATCACAGGAAGAGGTCTTATTGACGACAGTGGCCTGAAAGCTCCCATATTAAATAAACACAACATAAATACACAACTGTACTGAAAGAACTTTAAAAAAAGAAACAGTAGTGCCATGGAAGAAAGGTTGCTGCTCAAAACACAAATGAAATCACCCAACACTCACCCTGGGTAACCTTGTGACTGCAATAAAAATAATGAAGGCTTATTCTTTAGTCTATTGTTTGAATTCTAAATGAGAATGAATTTTATTGAATCTGCATAGGGTAGTGTTTAAACTTTTCTTTATTTTCTCCTGAAAGGAAAAAAAAAATGAATTTCTTTTTACCTTTCCCTGGAACCCTCTGTGAAGACTGAGATGCTAATTGAGCCTCTGTATTATTAAGCTGCTGTTTCAAAATCGCTGTTTCTTTTTGGGCATTTTTCAGAATTTCCTTGGTGCTAACATGACGGTTTGTCTCAGTCTCAAGTTGCCTCTTCAGATCCAGGATATGAACCTGTTAAGATAATGTTTCTAGATTGTAACTATTCTCACAAAATACAAAGAGCCAGTATGTTTAGAAACTTCCCATATGACAAGTGCTGTGAACTCTTAAAAGCCATGCAACTGTTTTTAGTTTCTCTAAAATAAGTTTAAAATATTTATAAGTTCATTTACCTCTTGATTTTTGGTAAGGGCATGCCTTTGTTCCACCTCACTTTCTAGTTTCTTCTTCAGCTGAGATATCTCACGCTCCAGCTTCTCTATCTGATTATTGAGTCTTTGCTTTGTTTCTGTCTCAGACCTCTCTAATATTCCCTGATAAAAGAGCAAGAATAGATCATGTTTACAATACACTTCAATGATCTTCTGAAAGATTTTGATTACAACACTTCTTGCTCTATGCAGTAATTAGATTAAAAAAATAAAAACAAAAAGACCACTACAGAACACTCAATATATCTTAAAAACAAACAAAACAAACAACGCACAGAGGAAAATAAATTACCAACGCAGACAGTAGTAAATTTGATTTTTAAAAGTTAATGTAGAGGTTTTTTTCCCCCCTTTCAATTTGTTTTATGCATTTTGTTTCCATTTGAATGTGAAAACCTTTCCTCTTGACTCAAAATTCTCAGGAACTTGCCATGTAAATAATAGGTAATAATAATTCAGGATAAGAATGACCAGCTTGTTTACCAAGTTCAATTTGTAACAGAACTTTGAAAAACAACTCTTCTGTAAGACTCAATCCACTCACTGGTGAAGTCAATTGCAAGAGATACTGAGTGCAAGACAGGCAGGTATAAACCACCACATACCTGAATCGTTCGCAAATTAGTAAGCAGTAAATTCTGCCCTCTTTGTTCAACTAGCAGAGAGTCACGTTGCTGAGTCAAGCGCACGTCTGACATCTTCAAGATATCCTTCTCTTTTTTCAAGTTTTCTGCTCTCACCTTTAACACAGCAGACAGCAAATAATCATTTGAATCCGTAATTTGTGCATTCATTTCAATTTGGCCAATCTTTCTCACTTCTATGATCACTTAGCACTCCTATCAATAATAAAACTATTGATTTAAGGTTACAGAATTATAAAAACCTATTTTATGCAAATAAGCTCCAAACTAAAACAGCATATCTGTTTGATTAATAGCATTCTATTTTTCTTCAAATCTGGACATTGCAACAACAATGCCGAGATGTTTCATCTTCCCTCAATACTTCATGTATATAATGCATTCATTTGTAATATTTCACAAACATATCTCAACACACATCATACAAGCTGTGAAGGATTAACAGCCAAAAAAAGTTCTGACAGCTGTGATGATAATCATAAAACACCTCTTGTAGTGATCTGGAATACCTGGGAGTATAATATGTCACATTACTCACTTCTGCCACTGCCAGTTTTTCATTAGCTCCCCTCAGGTCTTGAGTCATGGTGTTAATTATCTGCTCTTGCTTCTGAGTTGTAGCCGTGAGTTTCTGGTTTCTCTCATGCAAAGATGTTATTTCTCGACGATACCCTTCAACGTTATCCTGAAGCATTTCGTAACTTCACGTGAAACAACAAAACAAAGCATAAATTCCTCAAATTATTTGAATGTAATTATAGGAGGTATATTCACAGAGCTCTATTTTTCATGCTCGTGCATGCCAATTTTCAGGTAGGCTTCTATGGGGCTCATGCAACTAGATAGTACTGTACATTCTTGATCCCACCCTTCAGCACTTTTGGCTTTTAGCTCAATAGATAATACTACTGCTTTATGGCAATTCTTCCTCAGCAAAATGTTATTTAATACAAAGCATGCAACATGATTCTACTGACAATGTCTAGACGGAAAATACGGAAATGCAATTAAACAGCTACTTTACCGTTTGGAGGCAAACTCCAGCTGTGTGGATATCTTTGCATTTTGTGACCTTAAGTCTGTGACTTGCTCCTGAAGTTTCTCATTTTGTTCATTCAGTAACTTGTCATTCTCTGCCTTCTCTTTCTTGTAGTTCTCAAAAACTTCCTGTAACTACATCAAAGAAGAGACAAAAATAAAAAGAAACCAAATAAAAAGAAACAACAATAACTTTTTGCAGTGTTTACAGGAAAATGTACCTGTTTAAGAGCTGCCTTTGCCTCCAGAGTCTCCACTGACTCATTCATTGATACTTGAGCAGGAGTTGACATGGCTTGAGGTATAGTCGAACGTTTTGGAGTAGATGTAAGAGACATCTCCTCTGCTAATATTCCTGAAGCTAAATAAAGTTTAGAGGATTTTAAGGACAACTAAAATAACATTTGCAAAAGCAGATGATCATATAACCATATTTAAGTGCGTTAAAAATAGCACCATTGTTTGGAAAATCTTGGGCTCTCCTAAGTTATAAACTGTCCATTTTTCAAGCAAGTACCAGAACAAACAAGCAAAAAAGCATAACCCTATACAGGTTAGCAGAACACGTGGTACACACATGGTAGCTTATTATACTATAAACCAGAACCATGTACCTAAACCAAATATACAGATTTTCCAGCAATGAAGGGTAAATAACAAACACTGTATTAAGAGAGGTTACTAGCACCACTTGAGCATCATTTCTGAAAGCCTGTAACTATGACAACGTTACCTTTTGGACAGTGCAGCAATGTAAGGCCTACCTTGCAAAGGAATGATAGCTCCCGTGGTCTGTGCCAGCAGGATGCGGTACATGTCACGCTGACGAACCACAGACTCCACCAGCTGCAGGTGGTGATGACGCGACTCACGCAGCTTCTCCAGCTCGTCCAGGGCTTTATCGAGCTGGCTCTGAAGGTCAGAAATTCTGAAACCAAGAGCAGTTGCTTTGGTAACTTACACTAAGTACACCATAGCAACAAGCCTTTTGCTTTGTATTTCAGTTGACATTTATTTCATATTTGAGAGTTAAGCATCACTGAGATGGACATTTTATTCTGTAGATGACAATCAAAGATGGCCTCTTCCATGAAAAGGAAAACAGATGTAATTTCCTTCACATGAGCAGTAGCAAAACCACAATTGGCCTGAGAGCTTTAAAGGCAGAATGGAGTCTCTGCTGGAATTTATAGCTAGTGAATCAGATATGTGTATATTCAGTATCCTCCTCAGCTAACAGCCATTAGAAGTTAAGGAATCACCTTCACTAAAAGACTGACATTTCACTGAATGTCCAATTTTATTCTACTGTTAGAAAAGGCCTGAATTCTAGTGTATATTTTCATACTGCTGTGCATTTATGGATTAAGTTTTTAGGAATTTTTAGAATAATACATTTTTTTACATTAGCTAAATTTAAAGTGATGAAAAGGAACGACAATGTAAAACTACGCAGGGTCTTAACCTGAGACTAAGACAATGCTTAGTAACAATTTTCCTGGATATAAACTGCATATCTGCTCATGGACATACACACACACACACAGAGGTACACACAATTAATAACAATAAAACAAACAAACTAAAGAGTTCACTAGTGTGAACTCTATCAGAGGGAACAGAGGTTACCTTGATGATGTTGTTTCTTGCTCCTCCTTTTCCCTGGCCTCTCCTAGCTCCCGAAGAGCCACCAAGAGACGCTGATTCTGTTGTTGAAGCTCTTCAATATTTCTGTAAGAGACTAGATGTCGAGATATTACTTCAGAAGAGCTACTGATGTCAGCAGAAGTCACTTCTTCATCACGAATCACGTGATTGCCTCTAGCTTCTTCAATTTCCATTAAGAGTACACGAATCTGAAAGACAATATTCTAGTGTAAGAAATGCATATAGCTTTCAGTTAACTGTAAAAGATAAAGCATAATAAAAGAAAAATAGTTGAAGTTTCCCCCCGCCCCTCAAATAAATAAATCAATATTCATCAATAAATCCATGTAAGATAACTATACTGTAAAGAAAAGAGTTTAAGGGAAACCATGTCAAAACTGATAGCAGTTACTCTTGGTTTTCAGTTCTGTGAAGAAATTAAAGCACATTCCAATTGGGCAAACACCAAGCAAGCTGTATTTCGGTGTCCCATGAAAAAACTTGAACCATCATAAACAGCATATCAAGCTAAACTTATTCTAATTTCATAAGCAGACATGTGAAAAAGCACATTGTCCCAAAGATACGCTTTTAATATGAAAACGTGTTCTTGGGACAATCAACATCTATCTGAATGGCTAAGTACATCTTCCAAGTAAACAAGAAAAAGGCAACACTATATTAACAAGTCGTAAATAGTATATTTAAAAAAAAATAACATTTACCCTACCTGCTGTGAGAAGTCTTTTACTTGTATTTCCAGTCTCTGGTTTTCTCTTTCAAGCACAGAGGCATGCTTATTGGCTACATCAGCATCCTCCTGTAATCGCTGGATTTCCTTCAAGTATACAAAACATTAAGAAATACTTGATTAAGACACATTTCTTCCCAAAGAGATGAAGTCAAACAAGGCCTGGTGAACTGAACTGCACAATAGCTCTAACTTTAATTATCTACATATTTACTTCTTGAAGACCGACCATTAATTCTCTTTCTTCAATTAAAATGAACTCCAAAGCTTTATTAATTTAAATTACACAGAGGTTAAACTCTGCATATTTTAGAATCAAAACTTATTATCTTTAATGCTATATTAGTGTTCAGTGTCCATACTTCTTTTAAAAAAAAGCAGAAATTGGGCACAGCCTAATTTTATTTCTTTGGTTAGATGGAAAAAAAATTGTTTATATAAAGAATTCTGATAGTTACTGCATTTAAGCCTTTAATGTAATGTAATGTGATCTCTGAAAAACACACTGCCCAAAACACTATGTACAGTCTACAAATCTCAAGCTAGGAAGTTCAACAAACATTTCTCCAGAGTAACAGTTGACTAGAAGATACAGTTTATACATTTACTAATAATACACTGGATTAAGCAATTAAAATCCATTACTTCCATATCCTTTACAAGCTGTAAACTTTACTCTTTCTTTTATACTGACCTTCATAGCTTGTTCAAGCTTTGCAGACAGACTAGCAACAGCTTTCTGGGAGCGCTCAAACTCTTCACGCTGCCGTTTTAAGATTGGTGCTTTGGCTTCCACTTCCTGCACTATTTCATCCAAATATTTATTAATTCTCTTATTCTCCAGCTTTTCCAAAAGCAACTGATCCTGAGTTTCTACATATGCATTGTACAGCTGCAATGAAAAGAGAATGGAAGAAGTCTGTCCAGATGTACCAAAGAATTGCCATTGATTAGACAAGTGTAATTTTATACAACTCCAAAAAAATTAAAGAAAAAAGTACTTAAAAAAAAAAGTTTGCTCAGGACTCAGACAATGGCAAAGCAGCTATACCTAATACCTTAGAAACTGCAATCATTTACAGTGCGATTGCAATAAAAGGTCTCTATGTAACAAGAGCAAGTCTTATACAAATTTAAAATGAGGTATCAAGATTACTAAATAATTAAAAAGCAACAGTTGCTTGAACAGAAGAACCAAAAACAAGCAAAAAGAATATACTTGACCATTGTACAGAAGTGTAAAAAAAATCCCTAAATATATGTATGACTTATTACATTTTTTTTTTCCTGAAAGCATAAGACACAGAAAAATGTTTCTTTAAAAAAACAACAAAAAAAACATAAATAAAACACAGTCCATGGGAAAAAAGAACAATAGTTTTGATATTATATTGAAGAAAACTGTAAGATATATTGCATAAAATGCCAGTAATTCAATAGTTCATCTAATAAAATCTGCCTCAAGCACATGAGAAGATTTTGACTTCCTCAATTACTGTAATAAATGCCAGAAAATGAATAAATCTTTATTCTCATATTATTAATGAAGTAACAAGTCTTGCTGCTGGCTTTTCAGAGGCCTTGACTCTTGAAGATTGTCTCACCTCAGTTAATTTCATTCCAGGTTTAACTACTTTGGCAACTGCTGCAGCAGTAGGAGACATAGCTGCTAGTTCCTCCTCAGACAGGATGGCACCTAAAGACATAATCCCACCAAATACAATTAAAAAGTTGCTGTAATTCTCACAAATATTAAGAAATATTTGTTACAGAAGCAAATATTTGATGATAAAATAAGGTGCAAATCTTCCTATACCTTTGTACTATTATATATTATACTTCAATACCATATATTCTCAATTCTTTAATCAATTGAATTTGAAATTATGGAAATTATCACTGATAGATTTTTAAAAGACAGATTATTCCAAAATACAAATCACTGATATAGCAAAAACTAAGCAAAAAGCAAAAGAGCAAAGTTTAGTATCAGATTTCTTAGCAAACTCTGCTGGAGTTTCAGTGGCAGAGTATTCGTTCACTTTCATTAAATAAACATACAGAGGTAGTAAGTATAGTTAGTGCTTCTCTGTTCCTTCACTATATCCTCGTGCCTGCATATATTAGCTCTATATATCAAACAGCACGTTTTCATTCCCAAAAGACACAAAAAAACAGAACTGAACCAGTGAGTGTTGATACGACTTAGTGTCAAAACATAAATTTAAGGACAGAGGTTTTTTTTTTTTTTTTTTTTTTTTTTAAAAGACAGACAGACAGAACGTAACAATATTCCTATCTTCACGACCCTCTCAATAATAAATAAATAAATAAACGCAGGGCGATTCAGCCTCAAGGAAACACCTCTCTCTCTTTTCTTAACGCACGACTAGTTTCTTAATGCACGACTAGAGCTGACCAAAGATGAATCACGAATAATGCACTTAGTTGACTTGGAAATTCTAGCACAGACATATTGTGAGAGCCTGTGGCTTCACGTACTTAAGTTCCTAACGTTACCCCTACCTTTTCGTTTTGTAGCAGACAGCAAGTCGTTAGCATTCTCCAGCTCTTTTTCCAGCTTACTGATCTTTTCTTTCAGTTCTTTTTCCATGGCAGCTTTAGACTCTTCCACTTCAGCCAAATGCTCCTGTGTCGCTTTATTAGCTAAAATTAAATCAGAATAAAGTTTGTATTTGCTTTTCTTTAGAAAGGCCGAAGTTTGCAAAAACATCATACATTTTGCTTTAATTTCAGCAGAAGCATGAAGAGTTTCTCTTTTGCTTAGAAAAAGGCTAAAAATATCAACTCCCCTTTCCTCAATGAAAATAAATTTAAAGGAAGAAACTCAAGAGACATCTTTGCAAAATTAGGTCTTCCCACCAAAACCCAAAGTAAAATCCCCAAGTATGTTTGAAGATTCCCTGCCAACCTCGCCAAACAAATTCAAATAGTTGGGTAAAATTTCTGTTATATCTGATGCATCCTCCACCTACCTCCCCAAACTAACATTTTCTCTTCCTAAACATCCCCATAATTACTTTTCAAGATGATAACATTATTTCCAAGGAACACGAACTAACAGTTCTTCTACATTTGCCATTTCTCTCACACAACTCACCTTCACCTGCTTCTTTCAGGAGTTTGTGCAATTCTTCTACTGCTCCTGTCAGTTCATTACTCTTCGCCTCGGAATCATCAGCAGCACTCTAAATACAGGCATTTTATTTAACATTTTATTACATCGTGATGTATAAAAAAATATATTTTTACTAGAAAGCCCGAAGTGGGTTTTTGTACAAAATTCACCAAAAACAGGCAATTCTGTTTGCACAGATTAATTCTCACTTTGCACTTAATTCTCACTTAGATCCAAAGTGTCAGGCATTCATTTGATAGGACAAGGCCAACTAACATGTATGTTTGTATTCCCTTTAGCTGTTTTATAGTGAGTGCTGTTTTTTTTCTAGAACACGAAAAATAGTTTGGAGAAAGAGAAATATTCAGTTTTGCTCATTCTTAAAAATCCTATTTTTAGGGAATCCTATAGAAACTCTAACTGTTTGCTCACAGTTAAAAGAGCTCACAGGTGCAAGACTGTACAGTACCTATTTCTGCAAGTTTATGTGAGAAAACAAATGAACAAATCAGAGACAACACAAGCAAAGTTGACTGCACTTCTGCATATTAGTGAAGTTCAGGAAAAGCTCTAGTGGAGTTGGACTCAATTCTTTCAAGATTTTGTATCAGCAGTTAAAGGCAGATAGTGAACTGTATGCTTGGCAAAGGACAAACCTTTAAACCCCTTCAAACTAATGCTTAACTGAAGCAACTTCTCCTGACATTTATCCTAGGAAACATGAATGCAGAATTAAAAGATTCTACCTCACATAATTCTAGGTGAGTGTAATATATACATATAAACTAAAGACTATCCAATCCTCTTTTTTAGCAGATTTGGTCCTAGTAAACTAGAGCAGAAGGTTTTCACTCCCTGGGCTGAAAAAGTAATAAGTAACAAGAATTTTTTCCAATTATGCTCATCTCAGGTGACACATGACATTGAATCACTTATCAGATCAGTGACCCTTGCAGTGTTCATTTCAATACTTGGTCATATCAGTTACCCCTTATGAAGATACAAAAACAATTAAACCCGAGATCCATATCCTAGAATAATACAGCATACGCTGATCATTAAACTTACCTTATACAAGTTGGATAATTTAATGTGGGCGTTCAGTTCATTGTGGAACCTTTCCTCCATACTAGCTTGCTGTTCTTTTGCCTGCGGAATTAAAGAGGAGGTGGGATAGGGAAACATTTGGTTATTACCATTTCACACTTTTGTTTTATTGTAGAAGCAACAGAGTAACTGTAATTCTCTCATACACAGGCTTCACGTTATCTTACCTCCTTCAATTTACTCAAAAGGTCTTCCACACGTTTCTGAAGATTTTCATTTGATTGTTTTAAGCTGTTTACCTGTTCTTCCATTCTGGAAACCTGTTCAAATAATAAACAAGAGTAACATGTATAAATCTGTCTACAGAATTCACAACTTTGGGAAATACAAATCTCACTGTTTTCTACCTTTAAAAAAAAAAAAAAAAAAAACACAAACAGCATAAAAGACTACATTTCTATTGTTCTTTGCTCCCATGCATACAGCTAAATTGAACAAAGAGATTCCCCAAATAGTTCAAATTATGTATATTCAAATAACGGCTCTCACTGGGAGCTCTCAAATGAGGAGACCATTCAAACAGTTGTAAAAACAACCACTGAGGTACCTAAACAGAAGCTCACTGAAGCTCAGTGTTTTCAAAATATGGCCATTGATTCTGCCATGCATTTTTTCTGCAGGAAAATAAAAATACCATCACCCGTAAAATCTAAAGACTGCTAAATCAGACTCTGTTGCTCCTTCCCTATTAAGAAAGTTATTTCTGTACATTTTAACAGCATTTTACCATTATAACCTTGGGTTATCAGCGACTCAAAGTTTCTTAGTTTTTAGGTTATAATTAAAATAGGATGTAAATTTATATCTCATTTATCAGTAATTTTTTTTATTTTATAATGGTAACTCTTTTAATGGTAACTATATGTATTCCTTGCAAATCACAAGCGAAAAGAAAGCACAATTCCTTAGTATTTGCAAAACACACAGGGATTTTTTCCTTTAAATTAAGCTGAACATTATAAGTAATTGTATTAATTCAATTAACTATTCAATTAACCATGTGGTATTTTTTCATATGAAATAGTGTCAGCACTCAGGAATTCCATTACCTCCTCTTTCTTGTTCTCCAAATTACATTTAAGCTCCAAGATCTCATTGCCTTTTTCTCTGGCAGTATGTAGAAGTTCATCTGTTTTGGCTTTCAACTCCGTGTTCAGCCAAGTGTTTTGATTCTGTAGTAGATCTTTTTCCTGTTCCAACCTTTTTTCACGATACTAAAAATAAATTTGCACTATTAATTGTATCAATTCCATAGAAAATAATGTAAGTACCATGCTCAAACTAGAAGTGAAATTACTATAATTTGCAAAAGAGCACCAAATGACAGCTAGTGCTCCTTAGTATGCTTGTAATACAAAGTTATTTGTCTCAAGCTACAAAATGCTTCCTGACACATTAGATTCCTCAATACCTTTATGTATTTTTCACAATAGAATAGCACATGAAGATTTTCTTCTAGCCAAAGAATATACATTAAACGATCAGACCATTACCTTTCTCCTCCCTTTACACTTCTTTATGGAGTTTACTCTGACAGCAAAAGTGGTGCACATTCAGAAATGAAGTTTACTCTCCTTTCTACCTGCCTTTGCCAACTTACAGCCCTTTGTCCTAGTGAGTATCAGCTACTATTGCCACTGCTGAGGCTTGGGCATGCTTGCACAAGCTGATGTGTTCTAAATACTAGCTCCAAATATTGCCGATTGTATATATTTCTCTGACTTCCAAACATTGCCATCAGTTTTATAAGACCTTTTGTCATAAATAACAGGATGACCATTTAAGTGGTTTGACCTACTTTAAAGTTACTAATGACAAAATGATGATTACATCATCTGTAAATGATTAGTTTTGAGGGCCTCATCATGTTAACAAGCACAACAGATATAAAACACTACTCACCTTCACAGAAACATCTGATGTTTGAAGTTCATCTAACTTCAGCTGAAGTTTCACCTTTTCTGTGTTTGCTTCTGTAAGTTTTTCATTTAAACGTTTAACATCCTCTGGGGAAAGCAGGAGATATACCAGTATAAACAAACCAATAGTAAAACTATAAATTTTACCTATTCGTTAGATTTAACTAATAATGTAAAGAATGAATATATATGATGCAAATATTGGCAGTTTTTGTAAAATTTTCTGTCTACAAAGCCAAGCACCGTTTATCAAAACACGGCATTTTATGACTTGCACGTAACTTTCTACCTATTTCTCTTTCCTAAACTACATCCTTTTTCTGCTAGTCCATTGCTAGGAGTTGCCTACACAAACCAGATACTGCATAACAAACCTAGCTCTTCAAGATCTTTTGTTTAATGTAGGGCTGTGAAGTTTTTTGATAATATATTCTTGACCCTACCGTTTAAATGTTCAACTTCCTGAGATCGTCTTTCGCTTGTTCGAACCAGATCCCTCTTCTCAGCTTCCAGTTCTTCTTTTTCTCTACTTAGATGGCTCTGAAAAAATTGCAGAAAACCAATGAAGGAATGCAACTCTTTGGCAGTTTACAGCCATCATTTACATTTATCATTACAGAAACATACGTTAACTAACAGCAGGCTATCCCAGCCAAATACAGCAGCTGAAAACTGATTCAACAGTGGCAAACTGAATCAGCCTGAACTACACAGTATAAAATTGTAGCTGCTTTCACTGTTTCCATTACATTAGAATATACAATTCAAATACACCACTTCCAGTGTCTTCCAGTTTCCCTGCCCAAAGCTTTCAGTGAGTTTGAACTTTCTTTTCACACTCTGAAACTCCAGTTAGACCCCTGTAAGCCTCTCTGGGGAAACATCAGATGCATTTTCTCCTTGTGGACAAATCAATCTAATAGTATTTTCTCTTCCTGCTCCAGAATTCTGCTGGATTGGTCAGCCAAAGTGACTTTCACTCCTAATGCATGGAAAAATGTGTCAGTGCAGGAAAGAACAGGAAAAAGAGATCTCCTCTTTAATCTACAGCCTAACATTGGATCAACTGCATTATAAAGCACAGCTTTGATCGTTTAAGAGTCAGTTTAAGTAATTTTGCAAACAGCCTACTCAAATGGAAATAACAATATAGGTGTTGCCATAAGTATACCTATAATTCAACTTGTTAAAAGTAAATTTCATCCCAAAACGGGCAACCTTCCTGAACAAACACAACTGAATTTGCACTCATGTAGTTGGGAAGGCTAGTGGGGAATTTCTTTTTATTCTTTGGCACAATCAGACAGGTTAACCGGTATTTAAACTTACAGCCTACTTCTCCAGTACCTGTATGGCTGTGTTTCTGTCCTGAGCAGCTTCAAGTTCTTTATTTTTCTCATTCACAGACTTCAACTGGTCATCTATTGAATGAAAAAAAATAATAGTGAGGTAGCTCCATTTTAATAGCACTATTCTCCAGACCCAATCAAGTTGTTTCCCTCATCAACACTGAAAACAGAGAGAAGAATTCAAGACTGCACTAAATAAAAACCCAATAAATAGACTGGGTGGTTTGAGGAGTATTCTAGCAACTAAAGCAGTCATTGAGAGCAGATGCGTTTATTGTCAATAAACCAATGCACAGCATTACCTTAATATTATTCCAAACAAATACAAGTCTCATGTTTTTTTTTCCATTAAACAGAAATAAAAAACCCATAAACTTTGAATGAAAAAAAACAAAACCTTACTTTATTTGCACAAATAACAAGTGTTACTCATGAATTGATTTAAAATTTCTGCTTCAAGCTTTAAGCACTTCAATAAAACATTGGATTACAAAATAAAAAACCTGTCTGATCTTAAGAACGTGCATTTGTACTTACTAAGTTTTTTAAGCTCCTCGCGAAGAGTTTGACATTCTTGTGTCTCATTTACAAGCCTCTCCTCACTTTGAGCCAGGCGCTTTTCTACTTCAAAGTATTGTTGTTCTGCAAAACAACACTCCATCAATTCTGCTTATAAACACCTTCCCTCACGAGAAATGGGGAGAAACCTCCCATCTCTCACAAGAAATGACAAAGAATTCTACTCATTGGCAAAGAATTCTACTCATTGGCAACTACATTAAAGAACAGCACGTACCAAGAAAATATAATAGTAATACTACCTAAAGAATAAATTCTGTGTTTTTGGAAACCAAAAAGAGATATTTCTACATTGGAGGCACATTACTTTAAATGCTTTGTTAGACCTAAAAGAAACATATTTTTACGAGCATGTACTGTAATATGAAAACCTAACCAATTCTTATACTTAATGCTTCTGATTTAGCTCAAATCAGTTCTATTAGCACAGTCAAACAGTGTGGGCTCGGTTACATCAACCTAACATTTCTTGTGGAGTTATTTCCATTCAGACAGCCACGACTAAGTATGCCTAGGTGCTGTGAGATAAAATCTGGAAAGCATTTAGCAAACGCTTCTAAAGCACGACTCGTACATTTTGATATACCACAAAGAAGGAGTAAATGTTATGGAGGTGAAAGGTAAAGCATTAAATAAAACCGGACCTGAGCTGCCTATGAGGCACACGAGACTTCTAAAAAATCCCTGAGGAATTTCCACCTATTTTCACGCTTCCTAATAGCATCTCTCAGCTCCAAACACCGCTTGCACTTGAGAAGCAGGCGCTCAAAAGAGCGGGATCCGATTAATTCCACAAACCGCCTCCCAAACCAAGGCCCCCCGCGGGCTCCCCCCCGCGCGCCGCGGCACTCACCGCTGTCCACCTTGAAGCGCTCGTGGCGGGCGCGGAGCCCGTCGATCTCGCTCTGCTGGTCGCCCAGGAAGCGCTCGAGCTTGGCCTGCACGGCGCGGGGCAGCTTGCCCAGCTCGCCGCGCTCCAGCACCTGCTGCAGCACCGCCGCCATCTCGGAGGCCGCGCTGCGCCGCGCGCCCGCCGCCCCGCGCGCATGCGCCGCGCGCGCGCAAGCGCCCACGCGGGCTCCCGTGGGATTATGGGCAACGTAGTTCACCGGACCGCGGGAGCAGTTATATAAGGTCCTTCCGTTTCCGGTAGGTTCGCTTTTTTCGCCATTTTGAGTGAGGCTTTGGGTGCTTGCTGATGTGTTGGAGGGCGCTCAAGCGAGACAAAGGCGCTCCGGGGGCTTCTCGGCAGAACTCGTTGCCCTTCTAAGGTATTCCGTCGTCCGGGAGGTGCGCTGGAAGAAAGCTAGTGCTTCCGCCACACTAAGCGTGGCGGCGCTGGCGTGACGTCATCCCGCGCGCCCTTTTCCGGCGCTCGGAGCGCCGTGGGGGGCGGTGGGAGCCGCGCGCGCTGATGACGTAGCGCCGGCCCGGCCGCGCGCGCTGATGACGTGGCGCCGGCCCCGCCGCGCGCGCGCGGCCGTCTCGAGCGACCCGGCCGTTGCGACCGTTGTGGCCGTTACGGAGCCGTTGCGGACAGAGTGGGGGGCAGCCCTAGGCCTGCCCGTTTCGCCTTTTAATTGTTGCTGAAGCCGTAAATCAAGCGCCGGAAAGTGTTTTCGGGCACGCGGCCGGCGGCTTCCCCGCGTTCTGACCGTGCGGCGAGCCCTGAAGGCGGCCGCAGGGAGGGCTCGCGGCCGCTCGCCTCCCGCGGCGCGCAGCCTGTGCCCTGTCGGTGAAGGGGCAAGAGCGGAGAGTAGAGCGAGGCTGTTGGGGAGGAAGCCCTGTGCAGAAATGAACGGTTTACTGACTGGCTGCTGGTGAAAGGTGATGTAGCCAACAATTCTTCATTGAAAGCATGTTTTTCTTAGCCTTGGCTTGTTTGACTTGACAGCTGTTCCGTCTTTTTTTAAATTTTTTTTTCTCAAATATAGCTAAAATGACTTTTTTCCTGTACTGTAGAGTAACTGTATTTTCATTTTATAAAAATCTTGGAGGTTTTTAATCTACTTAACTAATTAAATGTTTCATAACGATTACAAACGTGCTTAGGCGCTTTCCCTAAGACTTTCCTTTTTTGGATAGTCAAGGTAGCATATGTACATTCTTTAACTTTATTTATTGATTTATTTATTTTGCTTTATAGGTTAAAGCTACAGTCTTTAAGCCTGCAGTAATGGGTAGAACTTACATTGTTGAGGAGGCTGTTGGGCAATATCTCTCAGACCTCAGTGCAAAACTAAAGCCTTATGTCACAGGCCTGCTAATAGGACAGGTGAGTTTGTGTTACGAAGAATTCTGTTCCTTCTCCTAGTAAGAGACAGCTCCACTGGCTTTTATCATTTAGTTTCAAGTCTACTAGCATCACACTGAGCTTGTATAAAGCAGGAGAAGAGTGCTTTGACTGGAGAGGGCTTCAGCAAAGTAGAACTTCATTATTAGAAAACCTTTTAAAGCCCTTTCTTTTAAAAGTACATGATACAAGAAGTTGAAATGAAAGTTTCAAAGATTCAATTTTCCTTTTAACAGTGCTTTAAGGCAACGAAAGGGAGACATTTTTGCTTTTTAAGGGAAAAGAAATAAGAGATTATCATTATATTGTATTATAGAGTTTAACTATTTGTTCTGTAAAACAGACACTTACAGTTACTCTCTATTTTTTGTAGTATTCCCAAACTTGATATTAACCTTCTATTATCTTTGTTTATATTGCTGTCTTCTACAGTGTTCCTCTCAAAGAGACTATGTAATTCGGGCTGTTCGAACACCTCCAAAGGAAGAGCAAGATGAAAGCAACATAAATCCGTCAAAGCTGGCATCCATTGATGAAGAGTGGGTAACTGCACATGCCAGCCAGGTATTGCAGTATGAGCTAAGAAAGGGGGTGGGAAGAAAAAAATTAAGAGATACAGCGATGATGCCTTCATTAAACCAAAGTATTGATATTTATTGTTGTATGAGTTTATGATAAAACGGAGTGCTTAAGTGATAAAAGTTATGAAATATTCTGCTCTACTATTTCAGAGGAAGGTGCCAGTGGAAAACACTTGTACCTATTTCATTTGTTCTAAACGCATAATTCTTTTATTGGAAAGTCATGGAGTATCAATTGATAAAGTGAATTCTGTGATTCCTACTAATGCATGTGCATTTCTCTTGTCAAGGTTTCTCGAATGCTTCCTGGAGGCTTGTTAGTTCTCGGTGTGTTTATTATTGCAACTCCAGAACTGGCAAAAGACAGTCAAAGTGCTTTGCGCAAGGTAAACGTGCTTCCTGGAGTCAATGATTTTTTTGTTTCACTGCGTGATTTTCTATCATTGTTGTCATCTTGTTTTTATATATTGCTTTGGCTTTAGGATTAAAACAACAGAAATGTTCTGGCATGATTTCTATAATACTGGTGCATGTTGAAACTTCAGTAATTGGTATCTTTTGGCACTGTACTGCAGCCTGGATTAGCAAACTTTCTGGTTCTGTGGTGTTTGCTTCTGCAGTAGTATTTCCTTGAGGATATGCCTTAAGGATATGCCTTTAGTGCTGGTTGTACTAAGCCTTGAGGTAGAATTGTTGATGGTAGCTGAAGCATGATTGTTTTTTGATTGACTGAATTGTTTAGACCAGTGGTTTTAGGATAATAAGAGATCTTTATTTTTGTTTTCTTGACTGTACTCTAGAATATTACTCATCTTAAACGCTTACATTTAAAAAATATTTTGAGCGTTCCACTGATAGGATTAAAATACATTTTTGATACTGTGGAATCTACCACATGGTAGCTTTTTTTGGTTTCTGTTATGTATGCAGAGGTTCACTTTATTTTATGAGTTAAGCATAGTAATTTTAACATGCAAACTCTGTAAAGCCTTAGGCCCAGGATTCAATTTCAGCACTTTGATATGTTTCTAGTGCAGTATAATCAAGTCTCAATTCTGATTGTAGAAGCCAGCAGCCGACAACAACCGATGAACAGTGTCCATGTTATGAGTAGTTGCACAATGTAATTTTTTTCCTGTTTTTTCTGAACTCTTTTCACATCTGTCTTTGCTGAGCCACAAGTTTTAAGCATAAGACTAAAATTTCACAAAGTAAAAAAAAACACACTTGAAATGTACAAGGTGAATATTATTTTTTTTGCTTCAGTTTACAAGGAAAATGAATTCATGTTGCACAGGCAACTTTGCTTTGGAGTGGTTGCCTTTGAATAGATGTTAAGAGTTCCTTTAACTGGCTTTTTAAGGTATAAGCTGTATTACTAGTTCATCATTCAGCTTTAGAACTTCAGTGCAAGGAAGAATTATAACACATTTCTTGTATAGAAAATTCCATAATATTTTTTTCATCTTTAGCTCATCTTCTCAGTGGAAAAGTCTATGATGAAAAGGCGACTCTGGAAACCTGGTGAAGATGAGGTCTCAGACAGAGCAGCTCTTCAAGTTTGTTCTACTACAAAGAAGTATCCTTTTTTCAAGAAACTGGGTTGTTTTGGGCTGCTACCCCCATCTAGTTTCTGTAGTTCTTTTCGAAGAGAAGGCTGTGTTAGAAATGAGTTTTCTATGGATGAAAATGAATGGCTGTGCCACATTTGGCAGTAGTTGCTGGATGTAGAAGATGCCGGATGAAAATGTGTATAAGCAGTTGTTCATAACCAATAGACAGATTTAGCTGCTCTTCCTTTCTTCCTTTCTGCTAGAATTTGAATACAAACTGAAGTTTAGGGGTGGTGGACGAAGTAGGGAGGAGGAAGTTGTTTGAGTTCAGATAGGCATAAATTAATAAATTGGAATCAGGGAGATTTTTGTTTAGGTAAAAATAGACCATCAGCCTTATTCCTCCACAATTACCGTATGTTTTTACTGTTAGGATTGAGTGTATTAGCTTTTCACTATGTTTTATCTGGTTACTTTGATGTGCCTAAAAATAAGGAAAACATCTAAAATATTGGATAATTTCTTGACCTTGCAGCTACCAGTGATAGCCATGGAATTGGGGAAGTCACCAACATGCGAGATGTGTGCTCATGTGAAAGAAAAATCTGGCCTCTGTTGAGAATGGGATAATACAGGGAGAAAAAATGAGATTTTTAGAAGGGTGAGAGAAACCAGGACATGACACATGAGTGCAGTGGTGCTTCTTGCTGTGCGTAGCTATTGATCCTAATATGTGTGTAGAAGATGAGACATCATCACTGCGTTATTTGGAGTTTACAGCCAAATATTTTTCCACTTTTTTACACTTAATGAGAAGTGAGAGCTTTCTTCAGAGCTTAAATTAGCTCAAAAATAGTTAATATAAGGGAAAAGATAATTACAAAAAAAATCTTATTTGTTTTTTTACTTTTCATCAAATCTTTTTCTTTAAGTACCAAAGAATAGTTTGCCGAACTTATGATGTACAGGATCCAAAGGTGAGCTCGTGCTGCTTGTCTTGTGCAGCTTTTAATGCATTGCAAGGAATGATTCAAGAAGACTTCTGTGAAAGTGTGTTATATTGGAACACTTTATTGCTTATTCCTGCTTTTAGAGTTCAGCTAAACCAGCAGATTGGAAATACCAGAGTGCTGTGTCTGCTTGCTGGCTGGCTTTGGATTGCACAGTGAACGTTAATATTCACATTCCACTTCTTGCTACTTCACCTAACAACGACTTGGAGAAGAATACCAAGGTAACCAACTAGCTGCAACAGTATTACTCTTATGCTTATTCTCTGTGCTTTTTTTTTCTTGTTGAAATTTAAACAAAAGCTAATTTGAGTATAAAATACGAGTACCAGAGTAGGACTAACTGACAGTGTTTGACAGCTGTTGTTCCTCTTATAAGTGTTTGAAGTCAGTGAAACGTGGTCTGTATTTAAAAATGGAGAGCTTTTCTCTTGTGCTCAATGCTGGGGGTTTCCTGTGCTTCGAAGAATTAATCTTTGTCATGGTGATCCCAGCTGCAGTTGTGAAACTGCTTCACTTTGGAGAAACTCATGTCAAGTTACAGCAGGGTTATAGGAAACTTTTAATACAGATTAGCTTCACGAATCCCATCTGTCAATTATTGTCCCATAAGTTTTTTTTCAGAGACTTTTAAAGTATGTTGGAGTAATTATTAGAACATATTTCTATAGTTTTTAGTCTATTATTGTTTATCCTCTCCAATGAAATTATTTTTTTTCTTTTTTCATGATTTTTTTAAGAATGGCTTAAATCGATGGTCAAAACAGATAGAGGACAGTGTATTTCTGATCAATGGACAAGTCAAAGATAATGATACAGAACTCGTGGAAGGTCTGGTGAGTAATATGGGCAGTTCAGAATCTCTAGCCTGATAAGAGGCACTGAAGGTCTTTTGTACAATATTTGTTGATCTAATTGGCTCTATGAAGTATGCTTCGCTGAAGAGCACAAATCAGGATTAAGCCTTGTTTGACTGCTGCATTAATCTCTATTTTTAGTGTTACTCCTTATTCTCATGGGTGCTTTCCAATTGTCATTTTTCTCCCTTAAAAACTAGAACTTAGGACACATTTTAAACCATAGGGAGAGTGACTGTAAAATACCTTGACATGTTGGATTTGGACAGGTTTTCATCTTTCATATGTCACATTTATTTTCTCTTAGAAAAAGTTAAGAGGAAGTACTCAGTCCAGCACTCACTTCTCTGATGTCAAAGTTCTTACACAACTGGTAAGTATTTTGTTGTTTTTAACTTGTAACCTCTGTTACCTGTTTAGAATAAGAAAATAAGAGAATATTTAAAGTACTGTCTAGAAATCAAATTTACTTTCTTCTAAGATTTTTCTCCCTGGATATTGACTGTGAAACTGACTGGATGGTTCCATGTCTTTCCTATCTGCATGTTTTTGTGTTAGGGTAGATTTAACTACTAAATTTGATGGCAGGGCACTGAACCTACATGGGTATGTTGGTTTCAGTCAATCATGATGAAGTTCATGAAGCCTGTGCCTTGATGTGTCATGACTGGGTATGGATACCTACCTGGATACTTTCATTAGAAGATCAATCACTGATTTTGGACTAACATACAGATTCTGTAGGCTGAATCATAATTCAGAGCTTTCAGGTCTGTATCAGGAGTTGCATCTTTAATAGCAAGGGAGGTTATGGAGAGTCAGTCCCTGAATTAGGTGCTGCAGCCTAGGTCCCAAATTCAAAATGTATCTAGGCTTTCTATACAACATGGGTCATCCTAGTTTGTTAGATCCTGGAGTCTCCACATTTTTATTGAATAACTTGTATCTTTCAGAAATACCTAAAAAGCCTTTAAACCTTGAAGAGCAGGTCATTGTTTCTGTTATACTCTTGCAATAGTTAATAGCCTCACATGAAAGGAAAGCTTTTTATGCTAAGTAGTTGGTGTGTTTCATGCAGAACTTGTCCCTGCTTTCCTTCTGTTTTAAAATGATATAAAGCAATAGTTGTCTTTAGCCTTAAAAATAGGCGTGGTGTTTTCTTGTTAATCATTGAATATATCCTTCTCATATTAGAATCCTAGTGAGGTTGGGGTATCTTTTGTCTTCTTTGCTGCAAAAAAAATTCACTGCATTTTGAGGTTTCGTAGAATACTACATGTAGTGCACTATTCATTTGGGTAACTAGTGCTTTGTATGACCAGATTTAGATTTATTAGTGACTGTATGACTTTCAAGACATTCTGAGCTTATGCATTATACACTAAGCATATGAACTTCAAAGACTTTAAAAGATACCAGACAGTAATACTGGGTGTATGTATATGAGATTACATGTAAACACCTTAACATTTACTGTGCATTTTGATGTTTGTTAGCTGTGCTGTGAGCACCTACGTAACAAGATAAACTGAAACATGCCTGTCTTTCAGTCCCAGGTTTCGAGCCATAGATCAACAGCTACAGTCCAGGTCTGCAGTGGTTCCATAAATCTCAAAGGTGCTGTGAAATGCAGAGCCTACATCCATAACAGCAAGCCAAAAGTTAAAGAGGCTGTTCAGGTAGAGAACAAGTTCTCACTAGAGACTTGGAGACATTTCTGAAAACAAATTTGTCACGCTAGTTTTTTTTTTTTTTTTTTTTTTGTCAGAATGACATGATATAAACAGGGATCAAAATAATTTCTGCCTTGAACATATGGAATGTTTTAGTATTCACTTCTGTGTCGTATCTTCTGTTCCTTTTCACAGTTCTAGCAGATACTGCTTTCTACCACTAAGGTTAATGTCTGTTGATGGTTGTATCAATATTCAAAGTTATGAGGGCGTTATAAATCATCCTAAAATTAAGAAAATCCTGCAAACCATGTTTTTGTACATGAGGCAGTTTTATTTAAGTGATTTTGTACCTTACTGAGTCAGTGCCTTGCAAATTTTCGTATTATAATGTCCAGATGTTGCTACTCTAACAATAGTAAACATTTCCTCTGTTTTTTTTTGTTATTCATTAATCTTTTTGAGGCTAGCTTTTGTCTTTAAGTCCTTTTTTTCTTCTGAATATCTTTTGAAAATGGGTTTAGCCTATTAAGGATTACTTTTGTTCTTTTAATAATCAAAAGGACTTTGGATGGTTTTTACTTTGCTTATATTCTTGCTTTGTCTTTCCAGGCTTTGAAAAGAGACATAATAAACACACTAAGTGATCGTTGTGAAATACTGTTTGAAGATCTCATTATAAATGAAGGACTTGACAAAAAAAGTAGGAACTTGAAGAGAAAGCAAGTTATCATATATGCAGTACATTTTGGTTCTTTCAGGAAATTTTGCTAGCATGCTGAAATCCAGCATACCGAACATTTTTGGTTCGTGCCAAGTCTAGTCAGGTTTAGATATGTTCCTTGGTATCATAGTTTTCATGCAAACTCTTTGTTCAAAATTCTGACCACAAAGTATACTTTTAGCTTATTTCTCAGTGACTGGCTTTCCTGTAATTAAAATCTTGTTGCTGAATTTCTACCTGTGACTTATATTTACAAAAAAAAAAAAATCAATTAAGGGAGTGCTAGAACTTAGAAAGACTATAAGAATCAGTTGAACAGGGGCTTTGAATTGTCAGCTGTATGGTGAATGTGATCTGACAAACTCCAAAGCCTAATAATTCATCTCTGTTATATTAAATATAACATTGTATATATGACTGGCATGAACAAATATTCAAAATCTGTTTTTCTAACTAGCTGTACAAATATTTAATCTGTTGTCTCTGTTTTTTTCTTAATCTAATCACATTGTTTTACGTGTGTGTTGTCATTTAAATGGATCATTCATTTTCAGCATCATGAATTGCTGGATTGCATTAGCTTGGTTTTAAGAACACCATGTGAAGGCTAGGATGCAATGCCAATTGATTTCATGAAAATAAAACTTCTTATCTTGATCATATTAAACTTAAGGGAAAGTTGGAGGTACGTGTATAACTAGTTAGATGAAAAGTCAATTTGTATACCTTGTGTAAGGAAAGCTTTTGGAAAGGTGGATCTTTTGTGGTGCTTTTGGTAAAAATAGAAAAGAAAAAATAGAAATGGAAGCTGGGTGATAGTATAGGGAACAAATTGTCTGCAGGATCATAATTTGCTTTAGGATAACCATTTTTTAATGATGTTAATACACAGTGTAATACAAAAGCCTTCTAAATACTGCTTTTAGCTGACTTGGTCCAAACTCAATCCTGTTGTGATCTTGGTATTTTCAATTGCCTGCAGTTTTTATTTTCCTCTTTAGGTGGCACTCATAGTCCATAGTCCTAAGTGTGGCATAAAACAGCCCACTGACTGCAGTCCTCCCTGGTGCTGAAATAATGGGTCTTGGTGTGCACCCTTATCTGCAGTTTTTGCCAGTCATTCTAAACATGATAAAAGATGTATTTAGCATTTCATGGTCTGTTTTGGAGGTCTCTTGTCTGTTTCTGGAGAAGGTAATGTAAAAGCATAAATCAGAATAATGGCAGCCAAAACTTTCATGAAATGGTAACGTAAACAAGCTATGTTTATTAATTACATGGAAAACCTTGAGGAATTATTTTGGAGTAACTGTCTGATGGCAGAGGTTAATGAGGAATTGTAATTAGCTATTGTAATTAGCAAAGACTCTATTTAGATTGTATTTTTTTTCCCCACTTCTAGATTTTGAGAGGGAATATCGTGTTTTACCTCAGAGACTATTTGTCCCTGTTCCTGGATCCAGTGTGATGCTCAGTGATTATAAGTTTCGTGACGAGGCCGCTGGAGAAATTCAGGAACGTTTTGTTGAGATGTTGGATCAAGCTGTGCAAGCTGAAGATATCCATATAGCAGAGGAAGCTAGCACAGGTAAATACAGTGTCTTGAGAGCCAGATTCAACTGCATCACAAATTATGCAAATGTTGACCAAAGGCATACCTTAACTTTATCCAGATAGGGAATGTCATGTTTAAATTTAGTATTTCATATCTTGGAACTCGATTATGCTAATCAAACTACACTTTAAATGTGTTTGTGAAAAATTGTGGAACAACCAGTTCCTGTGGTTGGTTGTGCCAGAAGTCACTCAAATATTTTGCTCATTCATTGATTGCATTGTCTATGCAACCATGTTTGCAGCTCATGAGCTGTAGGACATGGTAAATATATAGTTGAACAAAGTTTGTGTACTTTTGTGAATTATAGATGATTGTAATAAGCCTATAAAGCTTTATATACCAGTTACTTTCAGTAATTCAAGTTTGCCAACTCAGCAGTTGAGTAGTTGTTCTAATATTTTAAGTTGTCGCAGTAAGTTGAATGTTTCAGTCAAATCTACTGATATTCTAGGAAATATATTTTTAAAATTTTAGTAAGAAATAAATGTCTTTTCTGGGAAGTCAGGTAAAAGCTGACTCTTCTTCCCCCCTGCCCATGCCCCTGGCCCAAGCCCAGGTACCTTTCCTTGTTTTGAGTGATTTTAATGTTTGAATCTGTATGTCAGACACAGTGCACAAAACTGAAGTGTGGTGTTCATGGAAAATGGAAAGTATTTTTTATAAACAAGTTATTCCTTTTTTGAATGATCTGGGCTTATGTTTTTTATACAAGTTTGACCTCAATGCTTTTGAGGTCTATCTGTAGCCGAAATGCTTTTTGTAATACTTCCTCTGGTCTTCTGCAGTTGAGGTTTTCTTTTTTTTTTTTTTTTTTTTTTTACCAATCAATGTGGTTATGATTTTAAGGCTACAGTTTTATATCGTGAGTGCAAAAAAACCCATTTTCTCAGATGAGAACAATAAACTCTTCTTGATGTTGGAATTTGAGGAGGGAAGGATGGAAGTTCTTGCCGTGGACTTGCTGTGTAAGGTAGAATGATTAATAATGTTTTACTTAACCCTCTTGTTTATTTGGAAAGATTCTTGAGTTGTTCAGTTTCAGACCTAGCCATAATCTTGCTGCTTAGACATGAGAATTTATGTTTTGTAATTTAAGGATAACTTTAATATTCTTAAGGCTGAGTATTACTATGCTTTAAGGAATTAGTATCACTTAGGGAAGTAAATTAATATTGTAGCACTGAAGCTATGCCTAGTGAGAAGTGATGGAGTTAACAGCTTTGTAGCTTATGTAAATATGAATAACCTTGGGTAGGAGGAGAGCATGATACAGGCTAACAGTAACTCATCAAAAGATTTGATGCCACTAGCATGTGTAGAATGAGCTCCAGGTAGCTCACAACTCGCCATTCTTGTAACTTACTGCCTATGAAACTAGGTATGGAGAGGTTATTTTAAGCTTTTTATATAAAGTAAATGCCTAAAAGAGGAGAGGTAAAAATATACTAAGAGGATTTCAGGCAGGGGCAAAAAAGTGCCTGGCTTTGCACCAAGAAGTTTCTCCGTGGAGTGGATTCTAACAATGATGCTACTAACATGCTATCTGCTTAGTGCTATTTGCTTCTGGTAATTTTTCTTATGGAATTACTAACTTGTGACTTGAAGTGCCTCTTCTTTAATGCTGAGAGGTCGTTCTAGAAGTTAGGCTCTTAAACTGTGTAGAGTGTGTTCTGCACTCTAAAGAAATGTTTAATTTAGTATTTTGGACTTATTGATATATAAATATCTGAGCATTGCTAGAATCATGATTGTATGGCTTAATGGTACTTTGGCCTTTCATGTAAAGGCATCATTCTAATGAGTATCATCTGTTTCTCAAACCTTCGGGGTATCTTTAATAATATTTACTATTCAATATTGATTTAAACAGAATTTGGGTGTCCATCCTTGAAATAAGTGTGGAAAATACTATAGATTATGACATTCTTGCTTATAAAAAAAAACTGTTTAAAATTCAAAAAAATTGAGTAATCTTTTTCCAATAGTGTCATTTTCATGATGCTCTTCAAGTACTTGAAAAAAAATGATGCAAAAAATGGAGCAAAGGCGCTTTTTTTTTTTTTTTTTTTTTTTTAAAAAAAAAAGCACCTTCTAGTCAAAACACATGAAAGCAAGTGTTCTTTTTGAGTTTTGGTTAGGATATGCTGCTGCTATCTTCTTACTCTCATAATTCCTCTTTCAGCTCTCCAGTGAGGTCACTGTTGGGTCATGCTTTAAAAGCATACATGGGAAAATAGAAAGTAATAACTGACATGTTATGATTAGAAGATATAAATAACTAAGAGTGGAGTTTCAAGGTATTTAGTGCTTTAGTTCAGGCAATTGAAAGCTCTGCATTTATGATTGGATTTGCTAAATCTCTGTTTCCCCTTGGATGG
The DNA here is from genome assembly GCF_059628265.1 of Tinamus guttatus. NCBI lineage: Eukaryota > Metazoa > Chordata > Aves > Tinamiformes > Tinamidae > Tinamus > Tinamus guttatus. The sequence goes on from NW_028288749.1 coordinate 228,155, forward strand.
GGGCGGGCCTGAAATACACTGAGTAGATAAGCATAAATCAGATTTCAGTAATGGTAATCTCTTGCCCATCTTAGCAAATTTAAGAATTAATGAAGCAGTAAGGATTGATATAATTCATAGTAGACAGTGTCTGGTTTTAAAAACTTGTGTGATTATTTATTCTGAAGTTGTGCTAAATATAGGTCTTCTGTAACCTAATTTGTCAGTATCTATCTTTCAGTTGGTTTGGAGGAGGGAAAGGTTTTGCTTTCTGAAAACAAATTAACATTGCTGCCTTGGCACGTAGCTTTGCATTTTGTCTCATGAGAAGTACAACTCTTGCTTTAAAGCGACAAAACTGTATAAGGCCATGACAAACTGCCCTACTTCCACCTCAGAACTAAAGTAGAAAGAAACTGGCTTGGTCTGGTCTCCAGAATTGACAGAAGAAATGTGGGCAGCTTTTCTAAAAGAAAGATTCTATTTTAGGGCGTTGAAAACTAGCTAGGAACTCTGGTTGTTTGTGTACTGTTTTCCAGTTGCATATTTCATCCTTTAGCCAGGTAAGGGGGTGTGATTCTTTTTGACAAAAAAAAAAAAAAAAAAAAAAAAACACCCTAATAAAACAGGTTTCTTGTGAACATGTAAGCCTTGGAAGTATGAGAGTATTTCTCTTGAGAGAAACAAGAACAACCCTCACATTCAATTTTTATGTCCTCATTTTTTTCACCTATGCATGCAATCTTCTGGAAGATCTTAAAGCTCTGTTCTTAGAATATGAATCTCGCTCTCCCAAAATTTCAATTTGGACATTTGAGTTTTTTTGACTTTGGGATTTTTAAAGCCTGCCATATACATGACTCATGTAAGATGACAGACACCACCTCTCTGATCACAGATCTAGATTATATACTCTCCCAATGGCTCATAGTATGATAGAGAAAGTCCTTGTGTGAATCATTTTCATATGAGTCATGAGGGATGTGCCTTATATTACTCAGCTATGTAACTTGTAATCTCTAGGTGGTTGACAGCCCTGCATTTTTATCAAATTGATTTTCCCGAGACTTTTACATCTTTAGATATGGTACTGCTGTGGGTGTTGTCTTCATCTTCTGAACTGGAAGAGTCTGGCAGTTAGTTTTGCGTGCCTTGGCATGTCCATTCGGTTCTTTCCAAGTAAATGCATCCTTTTGTGCAGTAACCCACTTAATTTCACTTCTCCAGAAGTGAATAGAGCTGCCATCGAAATGACTTAGCAGTAAACAGAACTTCTGAGAGGTGAAGCTGTAACGGGCTGCTCTAGGAACAGAAATGGAAATCTAAGACCTTTGGCCCTCCACCAGCAAGTGGCCTCGCCACTAAACTACATAATCCAAAGCATGCTTGCTCTGTGAGGAGCAAATGGGAACAAGTTCAGCTGGAGGATTTAAGAATAATCCCCTTTTCTCTCTCTCTCCTGCCCCCTTCAACAACCTAGATATAGCCAAGTGATTAGAGAAATCTTCAGAAAGGCAACAGATACAGGTTTCAGTCCCATCAGCCTAGGAATGGTGAAGCTTCCTTACATCCTGGTGGAGTGTTCTAAGAATTTAGTAGTCATTTCAAAAGCCTCTATTCCTGTCTTGAAAGTGTATTTATATGGGATCTTAAAGTGCTTGTGACTCTGAAGGCAGGGAGATGGGGCTGGACTTGCTCCTTTAGTGGCAGTGATATTTCTGTGTAGCTTGCACCCTGGGTAGACTTCACTTTGGAAATAAAACTTCAGTCTTGGGAGTTACTTAGTGGTTAATTTTGATTCCCTTTCTGAAGTGTCCGAGTCTGCCTAGGTTACATGAAGGGCATTCCCCATGTAACTAGGGTCAGGCTGTGGAGAAATGAGTTTGAAAGTGGCACTCCTTTCTTGCTGAATGTGTGTGTGTGTGTTTTTTTTTTTTTTTTTTTCTCTCTAGTTATGTGGAATAACTTTGTATCATGATGTTGCTGCTGTGCCATTGCTACTGTGATACGTCTTTCTGCGATATATATGCTTTATAAAGTTCATGAGAGTTTTGTGTTCTTTTGCATGACTTCAACTGTAAAATGCAAATGTTAGCTTTTCACCCAGTGTTTATTTGTTCACTTGATCTCCATGCAGTTGATATTTGTCCAGTTACTGACAACACGGATGACACACAACAGAAACAACTGACAAAAGCAACACTGCTGTTGAAACTTCAGCAAAATATGGGTATGTTACCTTCCTGATTCTGCTATGGCAATCCAGGAATTACAGAGCGGTTTTCAGTACCGTTCATTCCCACGGCCTTTTTATGGGGTTAATGAAAAATCGTAGGCTTTGCTGCTGGTGACTTTATGCAATAGCTTTTTCTAGAATGTGCCCCTGCTTGAGTTACATGGACAGGGTGTTTGTTGGAAAATAAGAACCACAGTCTGCAGTTTTGACCAATCCAGTCGGTTTATATAGCTTACTTGCCTTTGAGGAACCACCAGCTCTGTTGCCCTGCACATGGAAAGGGAGCATAATTGAATAGCTCTGACAAACAGGCATCTTTAAACAGGTTAGGGAGTCATTAGCTTCTTCTAATGCTTACATGAATATGGGCTTGAGTATTGGCCTCAGTAACTTAGGGAAGAGCAGTGGCAAAACTTTCCTCTCAAATACAGCTTCTTAATGCTGACTGGTACAGGTTCTCATGCCCTTTTCTGCATTTGGCACAGTTCTCTGAGCCTCAGCTGTCTTTTTTTTGTTCAGGTACACTATCAAGGATGTACTCTTTTTAGTGTATTGAACAAAACAGTAACCGTTTGTCTTCCGATTATTCTTAAAAGCAGAACACAGTGATTACAAAAGAGCAGTAATATTAAGTATGAGTCTGGTCTGGATATATCAGAATTTTTCCTTGAATTGTCAATCTATTTCTTTTTCCCAAAAATCTTATGCTCAGCATCATCAGTAACATGCTTATTAATAGAAAAATAGGTGTTAAGCTATGAAGATTAATTCAGAGGCCTAAGAAGTAGGTGTAGTACAACCCAAAAACCTATCCATCTTGTTTTTGTTTGAAGCTGATTAGTTATTTCTGCTAGTCTTGCCTTCTGGAATGAAGCACTAGTGTGGAATCAGTGCTGTTGCTTTGTGGGCCACAACACTGCCGAGTTGTTCCTGAAGAATGCAGTCACCTGGATGTTGGAGGAATCATGCTCCCATTGGAAGGTTCCTGTGGGCCTTGTATAACGCAATTATCCTGCATCATAGCTTTAGGTTTAGGCTTAGCAGTGGTGCACAGCTTTTCTGGGCCTGGCTCTTATTGCTCCTATTGCTGCATTTCATTGACCCTGCCCTCCACACCCTAGCCACGGATGACTGTGCTGCCCTTGCCACTCACTGAATGCATTTCCTTTGTCATTTCTAGGTGTGGTAATAGCAGCTGCAGTTGCAGTCTTTGCATCAATCTTCTCTTTTAACTACTTCAGTGACTAAACTCAAGCAAATGGAGCCTCATGGAAATATTGACCAGTAATCACGCTTATACAAGGTGGAAACATCTGGGTTTAATGTCCTAGTAACTAAGAATTGGTGCCTAAATATCACCAGTTAGGTGTGCAATATAAATTATAATGATACATCCAGTTACCTTGTTCCAGTATGCAGTTGTGGTAGGTGAATCAAGTTTATTAGAAACCAATTCTTCTCATTTGTGCAAATGGTGGTAAAATGGTATCATAGTCTAGTAAAATCCCTCAAATCAAGATAGAACTTTTATTTTCTTCCCACACGCTACAATAATGTAATATTCTACTACAGTTTTTTATGGTATTGCTAAAACTAGTAGTAGTACAGTTACCTAGTGTGACAGTTATTGCTTCAGGGATTTCCTTCCTAAATTCTTATTTTAGCTATCAGAAATCTCTTCTCATTGAAGTTAATTGGGGAAAAATGGATCTCAAGTTGCTTAAGCTAATATTGTTTAATTGGCATAATAAGCATACAAATTTCTAGCAATTTCAATTTTCTTAGGCTAATTCAAACTGTAAAAACCTTAGTTTAAGACCTGAAGAACCCAGAAATCAGTGATGTGTAACTTTCCTCAGACTAACTTCTGATAAGAACTTCTTTATCCATCTCCTGATTCAATCATCTTTCTCTTAGGATATTAAGTATTCAAGCAGTATTAATAAATTATTTAGCATTCCTGCAAGTCTTCAAAACTCTTAATCAGAATATTTAGAATATAAACAAAGTAGCCAGGGGATAGGAGGTAACATTGTTTCCTTGCAGTGAAGAGAGGAGAGAGGGAAGTGTTCTGATAAGTTAACAAAGATTTCATGAATGAAATGAGCTGTTTGGATCTCTGTTAGATTATAGTTCCAGATTCTAAGATTTTTTTGTTGTTGTTGTAAAGGCACTGGAGCACTTAAAATACCAACCCTTAGGTTCTACAACATAATCAATTATGTACTGGAATGCTTCTAATAAAAGACAACTCGGAAAGATGTCTTTTAAATAGTGCTGTTGTCTGTGTATTTTTTTTTTTTTTTCCCCCACCGGCTTTGTCAACCCTGCTTTTGGTACTGTGAGTATTTTGGCACAGTGTTGATTGTTTGTACTTGCTACTGCTCAAGCAGAGCTTCTCAGGAAAATGAAGACTACAATGGAGATGCTGTTCTCAGGTAAGTCCTTCAGCTGCTGCATTTTCCAGATGCATGTTTTCCATGCAAATGGATAGAATCAATAGGCAAAAGGGTATTATGCAAAGCAGTTGGCTTGGGGAAGTTGAGTGCAGGAAATAAGATGGATTTCCTAATACACTTCAAAGTCCACTTGGTTTAAACCTTATTCCACTGGAGTCTCCATTAGATGTGAGGAATGGTGGGGGTGGTGGGAAGTAATTGGAAGAAATAAAACTTCAGTCCTCCGCCTTATTCTTTTGAATGTGTGCATCTATTTGCCTTTTTGCTAAGCTATTCTCAAGAGAACCTGGTTATTGGCCTTGTTTTGATACAAGTTTTCCTCTATTGAGGAAGCATGTTTTTATTTTGCATCCATTTGGTGTTTGGTTGACTAAGTGCAAGTGTTTCATTGCTTATTTAGTATTTACACTGTTCTGTGTATAAGCTTAGGAAAAAATGTGATCTTCATATTCTCAGCAACAGGAAACTCCTTAAACTGCAGCTATGACTTATTCTTGCTCAAGCTCTTGCTAGTCTCTTTGCCTACAAGTCATCCTCACTTGCCTGAAGCTCTTGTTTGCAGCATCATGAAAGAAACCAAAGAAAGTGACTGCATCTGGAATGCTGTTTTCAGTTCTCTACTTCAATCTCAAACAGCCAAATTTCTCTGTGAAAAGAAACAATTTCAAAATGTTCTGCATCTGTGCATGCTTGCTAATGTATGTTTTGGGAGGTACACATGCTCTAGTTAGTTGCATGTTATTCAAAATACAGCCCCAGAGAGGGAGGTGCAATGGTCACTTGTGGCAATAACTGTTATGCCTTATAGAGAAACTGTATTTGTTTCAAGAGCCTGCTTTGTCCTGAAATACTGTCCCTACTCCTTTGGTTTGATTGCCAGCTGTGGTGTAAAATTAGGGCTTGCTTAGAGATGTTATTACATGTAGTAAAGATGTATATTCTGTATGTGTTTATATAGAATGTTGACAACTTACAGGTAATAGCTCATCTGTTTTTCTTTATGCTACATGCAATCCTGTCAAATGAATCCTTTTCCTTATAACTAAGTATTAAGAATCTGCGAAAGAAATTCTTCATCTGAAGGCTAGGAGAAGTCAAAGTCTCAGATGAGATGGGAGTTTGCATGAAGGATTTTTTCTTTACCCATTTAATTTGTGTCAAACAACACTAACTCAGTCCAAAGCAAATGAACAAAAATTGGTTTCCGTGTTCATACTGAGCCTTACAGCCATCCTGCCATGAGGATCTAGTGAATCAAGAAGACGACAAGGGGATTCCCACTGTCATCTTGGCTCCTATTCATGGCCATTAATAATCTAAGAAAATGAATTCTTTAAGGAAAAGAGGTACAAATAGATTTTTATTTTAATATGTGGCTCTAGAGGAGCTGTTGGGAGTTTAATGTCTAGAAAATCCATCTTTAAATGCTAAGTTCTAAGGTTCGAGTTTTGGAATATTCAAAAATCTTGTGTTTTCTGTGCTGGTTTCTTTCAGGCATAGGCTGTTTGCTTTGTCGAGGTCTAGAATCTTGCTTTCCCAGTTTAAATCCATTGGGGGAATGTACTTGTGAGCCAGGAGTGGAGTAAGTCACCTCCGACTGTAAGGTAGTTTGGAAAAGTACTCTGCACTCATGCATGCGAAGGCTCCTTCTTTGTATCCGAGGGGGAGCACTCACTGTTGGCCCTCTTGTAGGGCTTCAGCAGCAACCCCAACAAGGTAGTCCTCTCACTTCTGTGTGCATCTGTACATCTGAAGACACTCGGGCCTTCCTTGTCAAGCAGAAGTGCTGTAGTGGAGAATAGCAGGAAGGCTGGTACTATGTGCCCATTCAAGCTTTTGTTCCTTATTAAATTACTGTCCTTAATAGCAGTACAATGTTAGGGTTAAATCTATGTTAGGGTTAAGCTTTTTGCTTTGGTTGCTGTATCTTTTCCTGCAGAAGTATAGATGGCTGCTGCAATCAGAGATTGGTTTGCGACTTCTGTTATTCATGAACTTCTGTTGAAGCTTGGTGTTGCATTTTTTTAAGCAATTGAAAGGAAATCCTGTTTAAATGTGCTTAATCCATCTCCAAATGGACCGTCCGTTTCCTGTCCCTAGCTATGACTGCAGTTTTGTGTTGGTTACTGTTTGGCTTTTTTGTTGTCTTTCAGCCTCATTTCTTGAAGAAATGAGACGTGCATGATCAGGCTACTGCTACTAACTTCTGAACCTAGTTCCAAACAGGAGGAGAGCTTTAAGGAGTGTTAATTCCTGCCAGTTATGAGGAGACTTTCAGACAGGCGGAGGACTAACTCCTCATGAAAAAACACCCTCTACTTTTGGAAGTCAAATGCTTGTCTTGCTGTTCAAGCAGCTAGTTATTTTTTGTGGCTAGGAATTTCTTCATTTTTCCCCTATTTTATAACTATGATGTCTTCATAAAGAAAGGTATATTATTTTTCAGATGGTAGCTGGCCAGAAAGTCAATCTACTGTTAGAAATGAAAATGTTAAGAGGAATAGAGGCTACTTTCAGCTGTTGGGTAGGCATCGTGCCTGTACCAAGGGGAGAAAGAATTGCTCTGAGAAGGCTGCCAACTCAGTTCCACTACAGAAAATTGAATCTTGTATTCTGCAGTTTTTCATAAGTCTGTTACATAAATTCTAGCACTTCAGGATGACGCTGCTAGAATACTCTGTGGAATAAAATCATGAATGAGTAATCTTTTTCGTACTGTAAAGTGGGTCACTCTATTTTTACTGCTTAGTTTACATGATGTAAGACTTCTAGTCTGCAGAAAATATTGACCCATACTAAAAGTAGAAATTCAGTAGTTCAGTAGTGTTTTGACCTTCATTAAAAGTCAACAATAGAGTTTATGCCTTGCTAAAAAAAATGCAAAAATATCCATTTGTGTTTTCATAGTTTTGATTGAAAGAATAGTTCATGTGTCTTATAGGAGTCTTCTGCAGGTTTACGTTCAGTTACCAACAATGTATTTTGCATTGGATTTAAAACTGGGGGAAAAAGTGTTTAAAAGTAGTAAAGGACCTGCTTTTTCTGCGCCCATGAAAGCTCAGTGGTGAGAGTTACACTACTGCAGCAGGAGTTCTGTAGGGCTGGGGGCTCAGCTCAGAATTCCCACTGATCTGTGGCGAGAGTTTCACGTGGTGGCGTTGGCGTGGTTGGATTCTGGTCTGAAGCAAACGTGAAACCTGTCATTGAAGTGAGTAAAATGATGCTGACGAATTGCTCATAGAAACTGAGAAGTGAATTACCTGGGTACAGAAAAAAAGTCTTTATGGTTTCGGAATCTCAGATGTTATCAGCAAAAGCTTGTGTGGCTGAGATTGATACTTCTGTCTCGAGTAAAATGTAGCTTCCAGCTTTGCCAGTGCGCAGATGAAATCTTTGGGTTATTACTTGTGGATCACAATGGACTTTCAAGTTGTTGAATATTCTCATTCTCAGAGTTTGTGTTCTTTATAGGTGGGGAAATGCAATGTCTGTTATGAATGCACTGTGTGTCTGCCTCAAATACTGTTGAAAAATACAGCTTAAAAAAAGTATCCTCTTTGCTAAAGGTAAAACCTTGAGTTGAGTAAATGTCTAATAAGTTCTTATGTTTTTAAGGTTGTATGTATAAGATGTCTTTAAGGCTATATATTACCAATGCATTTCACACTTCTGATAGAAGCTTTTTTCGAGGGTTTTAAACTTTATTCATAGTTATTACATAAGCACAATATACTTTTTTTTCAGTATCTTGCAAATATTTCAAATATTACAGTTCAAAAACATGGAGCAGCGATAAGCCAAAATTAGCTGAGAATTAGTCTGTTAGCTGTTTTGATGAATAACTTGCAAAAGCAGTGAGCTAAGTTCATATTTTCATTTTATTGAAATTAAAATGCAGAAACAATGTCCTAAATACCTAGTGTATAGGATATAATAATGCGAAGATCTCAGACTATTTTTTTTGTTCTTAGTACTGCTGGAATCATTTTTTCTACTGACTTCAATAGGAACAAATTTACAGTTAAGAGTCTTCTCATGATCTTATAGTATGGAAGAGTTCTGTAATAGGGAGGTTGTTTTTGTGTGTGTATGCAGAGGATGGATTCCTTCTGTTGCTACTGAGGTCAAGTTTCTGTGCTTAGTGGACACAGTTTCTGTGCTTGTGGGGCATCAATCTTTAGTTTTAGTACTAGTTCCTTAGGAAAAACGTTGTTGTCCCCTGTTCTCCCCACTACTTGTGTTTTGCATAGAAATAAGTATGTACAGGACTTGCTTTTGCATGTGTCCTAACTAAAATTCATGTACTAACAGTTAAGAAATATATATATATATATATCTTACAAATAAGTTATATAAGCAAAGACAGCCTTCTCTAAACGAGATGCGTTTTACTGAGGTTGATTACAGCACATAGAAATGGGAGACAGGGATGACTGTGGGTTTCTACTTATTCAACATCTTGCTCATCCATGTTGCCATTTTCCAGGGCTGGAAGCTCCCTTTCTGGTAGCAGCCCATACTCATTTAGGAAAGACTCCACATCCACAGCAAAAAACTCCTCACCGAACTGTTCAGAAACGCTGATGAAGTTGCTGAGCAGCTCCCCGCCCTTGTAGACGAGCAGCGTGGGGAGCACCTCGCTGGAGAAGCGGTCCCCAGCCCCTGTGCTCGAGGCCTTGATCTTGCAGAACTTCACCGTGGAGAACTCGGCAGCCAGGCACGTCAGGCTGCTGTTGAGCGCCTCGCAGCCCTTGATGCCGTCTTCGTAGATGTGCACGATGACCGTGGTGCTTTTGTGTTCTTTCTCAACGGCCTCCAGGAACTGTTCTCCGTTCTGCAGCTCGCACAAGTAGCCGTATTTTGGCCCAAAGCTCAGCCTCTGGTGCATGTCCTGCATGCAGCGCTTGCGATATTTCTGTAGGCAGCTTTCATCTTCTTTCTCATCCTGGATTAATTCATACTCCTGCATGCTCATCTGTGGGTATTAGGTGTGTTATTTTAGTATATGTATAAGTGGTCATCTGTTGACACCAACTTACTCTCTACAGTGCCTAGCAAACCATGTGTACAGCATTTAGCTAGAAGAGTAACTTCCCATAATCTTTCTTAAGGTTTCTTCAAGAGACAAGGGTGAAGATGCTGTCTTTCTCAGCACCTGGATGTCAAATTGATGCTATATTTGGCAAAAAAAATCAGGATCCTCTAGAAGTAGTGGCAGCTTTTCCAATAACTGTCATGAGGTTAAGTTTTAATTCCTTCCTCCCTGTTTTTACAGTCCTGGCCATTGCCGTAGTAGAGCTGTGTTCTGACTAGCTAATTTTTAAGCCCATAAAGTGTGTGTTTGTTTTTATTATCTTAACTGAAGTGAGAGTATTGGATGGGAGAAGACCAAACGCTCATTGTGCAATGCATTTTTTTATAAAATATACTGCTTATTTTAGAGGAGTTGGATTCTGCCTGGGAAAGGTCTGGATAGAGCCTGTTGGCTGTGCATTTTAGGTCAGGTATTGCTATTGTGGTAAGCAGTTCTTTGGTCTTTCAGTATTCTGTTCCTCAATGACAGTGCTTTGTAGTTGCATGCTACTTGGCGCAAGTAATATAATCTGTGCCCAAGGGATTGCTTTATATTTAAGATATCCATCTAATAGGGCTGATTTATTCTATCCCTATTACGGGAGCCTGCTAAATTGCAGAGGAATAGTCTGGCAAATTGAGAAGCTACTGTATTTCATATAAACCCCTATTTATTCTGTTCTCTTACCTTGCGGCAGAATCTCTCTCTGGTATCTTTATCATCTTTACTGAAGGATTTGTGTGGTGAAGACATTTGTCTAAGAATTTCTTTCTTGCTCAAGGATAAGGAGTCTCCATCTTCACTTTCCAATTTAAACTTTCTCCAGTCATTGATCACACCTTTGGGCCCTAAGAGATGAGTTGGATGAGAAACCAGTGCATCAACAAGCTGTCTCAAGAAGTTTCTGCCTGTCACTTGTTCGACCCTTTCAGGGCACCCTCCAGGAGTGCTGGAAGATGGAGCTTTGGAACCAATGTGTTACTTAAGCTCTTTTATTCTTTTTATTTTTGAAAGGCTTTTTTGAACCTCAGTTATTTTAGTAGTCGGATTCATATACTCCAATATAAATCTGAACTGCACAAATAGTCAATGAGGATGAGGACATGGGAGCTTGTTAAACTGGCTTGATGGCCACAATCACTGTTTCTTACAATATATATGCAGTTCCCTATAGATAGCATCTCTAAATACAGGGTGTGTTTTGTTGCAGAACTAAGTATTAAAGGGTGTTCAAGATCTATTTTTCTGTTTGTAACCCTTAACTGTTCCACTAAAGGACTAATCTTTTAGACAGTGATTACTGATGTTTTGGTTTATAATATAGATCTTGTTCCTCCAAGTTGATTGATTAGTTTTTTTACAGTTCAAAATGCCAGTCAATCTCTGCCTGTGATAAAGCAAAAACATGGAAAACCCTGTTTGCAGAGGTGAAGCTTAATTTTATGGAGAATTCAGAAAAGGATAGGTAAGAACTTCTGTGGGTCATGAGAGGGGTAGCACTAGCAGTTGCTAAGAGCCTGTTTGGCATTAAATTTCCACTGTTTGTGGTGGTGGTTGCAGGTGAGGTAGCTACACCACACCTGTGGGTGGAAATGTTGGTACTCAACTTTGGCAAACAAGAGCCTGAGAGGGGAATTAGTGTGGAATTCTCGGCGTGGTAATAATGGTTAAGTGCACAGTAGCTGCATTGCCAGAACACTCAGAAGCTGAAGAGTGGATGTAGTGCCCTGTGGCTGGATGCCTAGAAAAATGTCTCAGCTGAGGATAGCGGTGTTGGTCTGGGAGGAACCCCAAGGACCCTTATTTGTGGGGCTGTACTAAGAGGACAAGGAAAAGGAGCAGTCAGAGTACAGGGGGACTCGTGGCCATTTGAGAACATATATATGCACACTTCTCTATGCAAGGCGTCCTAGGGAATGTACTTGAAATCCACAGTGAGTGGAGACAGTTTAGCTTATATTTAGGGAGTTAAAAAAATGTTTCCTTGCCTGTGTGTGTAGCCTGTCCTTCAAAATCCTCTTCCAAACTGGAGTTTCTATTTTCTTCCATTTTGGCAACTGGAGGGGGAGACCCTGCAAGTTGAAAAGGGAAAAGAGCAGGATGAAAAGGCATAAGCTTACAGCTCCGTACAGTGCGCTGGGCACTGCCAACAGCTGGTAAGTACAGATACAGGGAAAAATCTCAGTTATAACTGCAGAGCTTGTCATCACCTCATAAAAAGCAAAAACTTCTTCCCAGGGAAGTGTGTGCTTCCCTGTGTGTATTTTCACTTTCTCCCCTGCCTCCTCTGAATCAGGACCTGATGGATTTTCCAAGCTCTAAGCATGTTTATTTTTAAGGATTGCCTGGACTCTTCATTTCTTGTACAGAGGATGAAGCCAAATATTTGTACCAGCCAGATGAGGAACCTCTGAATTTCCTGGCTGCGTGTACTAGCCCAAGTTACAAAATACAAAAAAATCATTCGGGATATAAATCATGTTTCTCCTGTTGCAGCTCCAGGAGTCAGGCTGCAATTGCAGAGCCCTGGGATGCAGCAGTGGGATACACCTCTCTTCCTGTCTTTCCTCACAGAGCTTTTGAGGAGCGAAGCAGGGAGAGCAGAGCACTGCCCTGCTCTCAGGGAAGAGGACAAGTTCCTCGGTGGTGTAAAGAACCTAGCAGATAAGTGGAGCTGGGCAGTGCCAGAGCGTGACGAAGCAGCAGCCGTTGAGAGACCAGAGCACTTGTCTCTCCAGCTCTGCTGCTCTAGCCTGTGCTCTGCCCTTTTCAGGAAATCCCTGCAAATATTTTGGGTGGTTCTGGTGCTTTCATGAACAGATCAGCTCTCTGTTTCAGAAAGATAGACTGGGAGAGGGGAATATAGTACTAGTTCTTCCAATTCATTTTTGCTGTACTGCTGATAGAGGTGGATATGTAGATGTCTCAGAGCTGTGCTGCAGTGTGTCTGTGAATGTTTGCTTGTGTTCAACCTTAGTTGTTTTTTTAGTCAACATCTGTGACTCCAATGTACTTAAGTGCCCCTTTCCATGGGAGTTTTAGTGGAGCAAAGGCTCCTCTTTAGTTTTAACAGTTGAGCAGTTAAAGTAGACTTGGTAGAAAGTCCTGTCTTGGAGCTGATACTAAGATGTTATGTAATGAGTGCCAGATTGAACAGCTAATGATGAGTTAGGCTTGAGTGACATCGCCTTTGTGGTGTGTAGGTACAAGCAGAAATGGCCTGTTCACCTCCTTGACCACTGACATGTCAGGATCAAGGGGCAAGGTGCAATAAGAGCTGAGCAAGGTGCAAATCACCTGATTTTCTGTGTTTGAGATGCTATTTAGTAAATGTTACTTTGCAGAACCATGTATGCGGAGTCAGAATCAAAGCTTCCTGGAAGTTCTCTGAATTTAGTTTGGAAGAAAAGCAGATCATGAAAAATATACTTTAGTAATAGTTCTGTCTGTAAAGCTGCATTTATTCAGTCAGTTTTGAAACTGATTAAGCTAATTCCACCTCACATGTGCAAGCCTGAAAATCTTTGCTGCGTTAGTGGGGGACTGTGTGCATCTGCTGGGTTAAAGCCTAGTAAGTTGTTATCATGACTTAATATCTGCAAAATATTCTATGCCTGCTGATGCTGATATTTTTTTTTTGTTCTGTGAGAGGAGAAATTAAATTCTTTGCATGTATGCTTTGCTCTTCCCTAGCATTTAGCCCTGAAAAGCAAAATGAAACAGGACGTGAAAAGGAATAATTAGGTGGTTCAGAGCCAGAGCCCATGGACTGCATTTTAGGTGTAACGTTCAGGTGAGGTGATTGCATGACAAATGAAAGCTCTCCTTACAACACGTCACTGCTCTGTTGTGTCTAATGCATCTCGGCAGATGGATTGAGTCGTGGTAACCCCCCGCAAATGGCAGAGCCCGGCGCGCTCCACGGGGAGCTGCCGATGGAACCGGGCCCTGCTGCTGACTCAGGCGCTGCGCCCGCTGCAGGCACGCGGCTCTGCCTGCTTCCCCTTGGCTGGAGGGGTAAATATTTACAGCTCCAAGCTTGGCATGGCGAGAGGCCTGCTGGCCAAGCCAGGTGTTTCCTGGTTAGGCACCTGAGAGCAAGGGCTGGAACGTGTCCCTGCAAGGGGAGCTGTGGGCAGCCGGGGCGCAGCGGGAGCCGCTCTGCTGCAGCACATCCTCTGCCTTGGAGGAAAGCACGGTGGAAAGGGCGCAAGCAGATGTGTTGGCTGTGCTGTGAGCACATCCAGGCCATCACAGGGCTGCAAGCTTTGCACGTACCAGCTTCCTAATACCTGGGGAGATGTGTGTGCTACCTGCTATGGAGCATGTGGTAGAAGTGCCTCCCTGTGCATGTGTGCCCAACCATTAGCTTGCAGCTTTTTAAAGTGCACATAACACCGAGGCACTAAATCAAGTCATATAAACTGGGATGAGTTGTTCCCAGCATGAGATGCTTCGGATCTAAATTTACCAGTACCCCTGTTTTGCAGGTGTGTTGAAATTCAGTGTATCCAAGAAGCAGCACAACTAAAACCATTTCCTGTGCGAGATGGCTGCTTGCTGAAGGGAGGGCATTGCTGCTTGCACTGGTAGCTGCAGGTTTGCAAGGATATTATTATATAATAGGTGCTGTGCTGCCTTTCGGAAAAGCCTTCCTTAGAGTCCTGTGTTAGTGGAACCCCCTTAAACCTGCGTCAAGCCAGGGACTTGCTGTGCTGCTGAGGCTGGAGGTGGCAGGAGTTGGCGCACGTGTACCTGCCACCTGAGGCTCAGCTGAGCAGCGTGTTGCTTAGGGAGGCCGGTCCCTTCTCTTGCCACTCTTTGTGTCCCTGTGCAAGGTGAAACAGCTTCTCTTGCTTCACAGCACTCTAATTCTCCAGGCTTTCCAGTGCTAACAGGGATCTCTGCTCTCTTTTGAGCAGAAGTCGGCAAATACACATGCAAGGTAGTTTTGTGGGAGGAAGTAAGGAATATGAAACTTTTAGGGCACCAACTTTGTTGCTACTGATGTAATTTATTTTTTTCTCTGACTTTGTAATGGCAGATGTGCCAGGAAAAAAATGTTTCTGAATGGCATTTCCTCAATTAGGAGAGATCATTAACTTTAGTCACTGTTTTTGCTAACTGAAAGTTGTTCCTTGCACCTTTATTTGAAATCTAGTAAGAGGGAGGAAACTATTTAGACCTTGATTTGTAATGCATGTGGTGATGTCATATATAGGATACTATATATATGTATGTGTTACAAATCAATACCCCTTCCCCCCAGGCTTAAGTATGTGCTTGAAGATACTATTTAATGAGTTTTGAATATCTTGTATTTGAAAATAGTTGTTCATATGATCACTGCTCACCCTTCTTCTGATTAGGCCACATAGACCAATTTTGCTAATACTTGCTTTTTATCCTGCATGAGAGATTCCTTACTACTTACAAATATTTTGTGCCTTTGGCCTTTGTACAATAATTGCAAAGGGTTTTACTCTTTCCTCATTGCATAATTAATTTTGGAGGTAGCTCAGGAAGGAAGCGCTGTACCTTTGTGCTTCTAATGATGGTTTATTCTGCTTTGCTGCTCTTATATCACTGTTGTAAATACAAAAAAAGTCTTATCTTTACAATTACGGGAGGGAAACAAAGAATTAACCAAAGTATAAAAGAAAAGATGTGTTTGTAAAGAATAAAGCAAATTGATTTACTTCTAAGGTAAAAAATTGTTCCTAGCAGTCCAATAAGTAAACATGAGAAACATTTATGGAAACATAAACTCTAGCTACAATTTTGCTGTTCTCCACATGTGCAAATCCCACTGAAAATGTTGTTTGGTGCTTGGGTTTATGTAAGGCTGTAAACCAGCAATGTGCTGCTAATCCTCAGGGATCAGTGTGGAACTGCCCGAGAGCTATAGGGTATGGGGCTCGAGCTACTTGTGCAAATGGAAAAATGACAAGGAAGCGGCATCTCCTGGTGCTCCCTGTCCCCGAGATGTGATTGCACGTGATGTTTTCAACTGCGCGTGGGCTGGGAGCTGAGCAGTTCTGTGCAGGCTGCCTTTCCAGTTGGCTCTTGGCTGAATTTTAACAGCCCTCTTCAGTCTCTGGGCACTAATCTGAGTGTGACTTCTCTGCTGGTTTGTCCTGACTTCCCACCAGGACAGGTAGAATTTCTGACCCATGAGACTTGTGCTCTTTGTCAGATAATAAGGGCCCCTGTATGGGATACTTAGCATTTCAGAAATGTCTGCATCAAGCAAGCTGAGAGAGGTAGTAATTATGGATTTAAATGTTCAGGTTGCTGGGATCTGGGGAAAGTGGGTAAAAAATATTTTTGGAGTAGTATCTTAACATAGCCATAGTGTGCATACAATACCAAAACATAATGTGTTATTAATGCATGTTTTTCAAAAATACTTGTGGAATGATACAGTAAGAACACTAACAGTATTGCTCTCTAATTTTTGCTTTAACAGCAATGTACATTTTAATCCAAGTTTTTGTGTTTTCATTTCCTCTGGGTTTTGTCCATGGCCGAATAGTGGGGCAGCAGATAAAGCAGGGAAAATACGTGGAATTGTTGGATCCAAAGGTCTCATTTCCCATTAGAGCCTGTCTGATCTGGGAATGAAATGCTCAATTCCTATTTTAGGAAATGAGCTCTTCTCAAGCCTTGCTCCCAGATGGCCCTTAGGACAAGATCCTGGTTTAGGACTTTAGGACTTCGCATGGTGTCATTCACCCACCTATAAGAAGCAGAAAACCTGCAGTATAGCAGAATGGGGAGACTGCTCTGTATGGGCCCCTGTGCGTTAGCAAGAGCAGCACATTTCTGAGCTCTTTCATGCAAAGCTCATCCGTATCATGCAGATCTTTCCAGGAAATTCAGGGCACTTGGGATAAGCTGTACAGGGTGATGTGCAGCCCTGGATGCAGACTCCATGCATGAAGCTGGCCATGTATTTGCATAGTTTTCTCCATTAAGATGCATGTACTTCAGTCCTGGGTGTGATGTTTCATAGCTGCTGTAAGGCACTAACAGTTTTGCTAGAGACTCTTCTGGTTTTGTTCTGTAGTCCTCGCTGTGAGTCAAAAGGTGTGTGTTTGCCTAAGACTCAGGGAAAAAATGTGAGACCATCAGAGATTTTTGGTCAGTCTTCAATGTTTAAAATCATGATAGAGTCAGTATCCATCCTCAAAAGGAGACCATATTCATCCTTACCTATTTGCAGTTAGACTTGCACGTGGTGTTAACATCACGATATGAGCGGCACCGGTGTCGAGCTCTGAGGTCAAAATTTCAGACCGCCTACGAGAGTGTTGCGCAGGGACCCGAAAGCCTTAAGCACCTTGGGAGATCTGCATGATTAATGCTGGGCCCTGTAACCAGGCACCTGTTAGTGAGGAGCGCCGAGGACCTGCAGCTCCCTGCGCCGCGGTGCCCACCAGGGCACTTAGATTAAGGTGGCTAAAGAGAGAATTAAGAGCCTCCTGTCAGCAACTCATTTGCCCAACTTGATCCCTTGTGTTGGTGCATCACAAAGCTCCACACAGTTTGCAAACACGGCAATGTACTGCAAGGGAGGACTTTGTTAGCTTAGAGAAATCACATGTGACAGGAAGAAAACCCAAAGCGGGATGGCTTGACGTAGAAAGCCGTCAGCTTCACTGCAGATCATGCTGACTGATGAGAGGGTTATTGGATTATCTGGTCTATCTGCTTTAGGAGAGTTACGCTGTTTATTTGTGAAATAGAAGCGCTTTATATAGATGCAATTCAATGTTTCATTTATCCTTCAGGCTTTGCCTATTAAGGGCTTCCTTACATGGCCACCCTGCTTTCAGGGTGTTCTCTTATGTTTAAAAAAAATCAAATGATAAGAAAAATTATCCCTCCCATAATTTTTTTTCTTGGTTGTTGGAGGAGGCCTTCAAAACTGTGCATGTACTTATTCATGTTCTATGGGCTGCACATTTATTTCATTATTCACCTGTATGAGTGCAAACTCTATTTCAGTATTTCATTGCTGACTTTCATTCTGAAAGGTGAAGCTAGCTTGACTTCTTTTGTATCAAACAACCTTGCTTCTGCCACGGCACTACTGTGCTTTGGATGCAACAGTAGAATGGATATTTAAAAATGAAGACTTCTGTTAAGTAGTATATTTTTCTGAAAGTCAAGACCCAGTTAATCAGAATTTCTGCTTCAAAAGGGTGACTGTGTATTAAGCAAAGATGCCTTTTGAAACTTGGGGATTGAATTTTTGAATCCTGTACATATTTTTACTATGGTGTTGCATGTGTTTTTTTGGGATGGGAGGGAAGATGTGGGGAGAGATCTTGTCAGGGAAAGTCTTTTTCCTTATTTATGTTTAGAAAACTTGAAGCATGGCAAAGAGGATAGAAGAAGGGAATAGATAGTAAGAAAATGTATTTTTGAAGCAGAAGCAGCAGCTACCACTTTCAGATGTAGGTATTTGAAGACAAGAATCTCAATCCATGCTTAGCCTTGGTGTCTGACCTGATTTGTCAGATGGATTGAGCATCCTCACCATGCTATTCTGAAAGTTGAGGCAGAGTTTTCAGCTGAGGTTTAAATATATATTTAATTTCCAAACTCTCCACTTCTGCATGCCTGCTAGAGTTTGGATCTGAGTCACCTGCTGCTGTAGGCAACAAATGTGTGCTGAGTGTGCTGAATGCAGAAGCCCAGTGCAGACACATGTTGTTTTTTTTTTTTTTTCTTTCAATCTCCAGGGATGTTTGGCACTGCGACTAATCCCTGTAATTTGTCCAGATTCACCTGTCTGAGCTGCAACTCTTAACAGTCACCAGAGCTGGGCCGTTAGAGAGGTTCATGGCCAGTATTTTATGAAAGAACAGAAGAAACTTAAATAGTTTGTGAGGTTGATTAAAGATCAAGAGTGAGAAGTATTTTATAGGGACTTTGAAAGGACAGATTTCATTGAGAAAAAATAGTTTCTAATGTTCTCTCATTGTTTTCTTTTTTTTTTTCTTTCTACCTCAATCTCAATTGAAATAGGCATTTGTGGCTGGAAAAATAAATTTATAAGCATTCTTGCTTTTTTTTTTTTTCTCTGTTTCTTACCATCTGTAAGAGGTAGGTTTGATCTAACCTTTGGGCTCAGTATAAAAGCAGAATTTACCTAATTTACCTCATTGTTTTCTCTCTCAAAATTGACAATTAGGCAATTTTATAGAACTGCCAAATGTGCACATTACTCACCTCTGGCCTTTTTTCCTGACCAATAACATGGATCCTCTAACATGTGTGATACTTCCCTGCAGTTGGGACTGACTAGTACCTTTCTCTGCAGCTGGAATTGCTTAGTTCAGTTACACACCCCTGGGAAAGAGAAAAACAGAGTGCAACCTCTGACGAGGGGTGAGAGTATTTGATAGGAAATATTTCTCATCTCTTTGACAGTTTTATTAATTTATGTGTCTTGTGGTGATGATTCTATATAAATGCAAGTCAGAGCAGACTAGCCGAAACCATCCTGTGGAAAGGAGAGGGATGCTGAAGGAAGAGGTATCTTTGAGCCATTTGTTCAAGAATGTCTGCTTGTGCCCTCCAGCACGTGCCCTTGGACTGTCTCCTTCAGGCTCCCAGAGCCAAGCAGTTAGCTGCTCCCACAGAAGGTCCAAGGCCTTGCTTAAGGCACCATCACTGGTAAGCTGGTTTTCCTAAGCTCTTCCTGCTCAGTGTGCAGGGATATCCCTCCAGCTGGTTGTACAGGAAAGGAGGCCGAATTGCTTTTTTTGATGTCTCTCTTGTGAGCTCTTCTGAGCCTATGGATGCAGGTGTTCAGGATAGCCTCATGTGCCTCTTTTACCTTCTTCGCTGTTAGATTATCAAGCAACTATTCATTCTGTATTAATAGCTTTCCATCATTCAGTCAATATGAAGAGAGCCACTACCTAAAGGTACAATGGCTCTATGGGGGACGTTCCCTCCCAGCAGTCCATTATTCTTGCAGAAATAAGAATGGAAATTGCACAAGCCTTCCTCTTCATGCTCCCACTAATACAATAGATTTCTGGAGGTACTGAAAGCAGAATTTTCCCAACTACAGAACCAAATGTGCAACTTGCTAGTTTGAGAATTTTCATGTTGATTTTATTTAAGTTTTACATGTAGAAATGGTCTGTCTTGTATTTGTCAAAGGCCACACAATAGACAATCTTGATTATGGTCAGCATATCTCAAAAAGAAAAAGTAAAGCTGTCACCAACTGAACATGCTGCAACAGTATTTTTTGTTTGCTTGTCCATTTGCTGACATACAAAAACAGTTTAGGAAGGAGTTGGTTAAATGATGCATGTGCAAGCCCCCTTCCAGCCAGCTGCTGCTTTGCAGTGTGTTCTGCAGTGTTGCCTGGCCTCCTCATTTATAACACCAGCAATAACACCTCTACTAAGGGATGCTGACATCTGTCACAACTACAATTGCATGGAAAAAATGCAATATTTCTCATGGTATCTTTATTAATCAGAAGGTGGAAGCCCACGTAGATAATAACAAGTGGACAAGTAGAACCCCGAAGACCTAAATTTCCTCTGTTCTAGGAAGCCATCGCTTCCGAGTTTACCCTGTTGGATCAAACTCCTATGCCACTGGATCCTTGGATCCTGTAATGCATAGATGCTAAAGCATAGATGCTAAAATTTAAACAGCTAAACTGTAAACAGCTTTATCTGTGGCTTATAAAACTACTAGAATTTGAGGCTAATGTCTGTTCTTCCTTTCCAGAGCAAAATTAAAAAAAAAAAAATAGGGTTGTAGTTAGATAGCAACTAGCATGTTTACTGAAGTTTATCAGAACGTGTAACTGTCACATTTTGGAGAAAAAAGCAATGCCTTGAAACATCTTGCTCCAAAACCATAGCTCGGATTTACGGTATAGTAAATGCTTTTCCTTTGACTTGCTCTTATTTCCTTAAAACAAGAGTGTAAATTCTAGGGTAGACTTCCTGTGTAGAGGTAACTGTTTCTAGGACTCCTTCACAGGAACTGCCCTGATCTGTCATGGAACTGATTCCAGAGCATTTAATGGAGAGTAACTTGGGGTTATGTTGGAGTTACTATTATGTCTGAGGGAGCTAGGCCCGTTGAAAGGATCTAACAGCGATGCTTTTCTGAAGGCTTCCAACATTCATTTGAATGCAAAAACATCAGCAGAAAAGGGTTTGTTGTCACTGAGAGTGTGAAATAGCAGGAAGTTTATTGGCTTGAGGGAGTGGAAGCAAAGGCAGGAATGAAAAGATGTTACTGCAGATGTCCCTGCCTTAGTGCATGCCCTCATGGTGTGCCACATTGGCACAAGGTGTGCATGGAATGGGAGCAGGAGGGACAGGTGCTGGAGCAGAACCGAGTGCAGCGTCACTGTGGCCAGCCTCATGTGAACAGCAATGCTCTTAGCCCACACCAAAGGAATAGGTGTCACATGCAGCAGCCGTGGGCTGTGCAGACATCTGAGCTGCTCTGGTTCTCCAGTCCCTCAGCACAGGGGTGAGCTGAAGGCACCGCCAACAGCCCACGTGTCTGGTGTCTTAGGCAGCGAATAAAAGGCAAGTGCCTGAACACACATCTAATTAATCGTAGCTACAATTAATTCCAGAGCTGCTCCCCTTCTCTGCTGTTGTACCCAAAGGGAGACCAGGAGATAGGCAGTGTGTTACAGAGACGGTTTTTCTTCTCCCTCTGGATTTGAGCGTAACCCTCAGCTAAACCTGAGCCACTGCAGGAACCTGACTCTGCAGCTCTGGATTGAATTGGAGCCACAGAGGAGGCTGATAGAACAGCTGCTCCTCTGTGAGTGGTAGAAAGAATGAAAACAGATTTTCTAGGATATAGACAGCAAAAGCATCAGAAAAGCTTTTTGTTGTGGCTTCATGTTTTCAAAAGGCTCTATTTGAGGCTTCCCTGGTGCTGAGGGGAAAAAAAAAAGATGTGGAAGTATCCTAGAACCCTGTCCCTTTGGGGTAATGAGATGCAGATACAGAAACTTATATCATAAATAAGAAAATACATGCTAATTCAGATTACAGTCACATCAATTATTTGCTTTTGCATGATAAATTATCTGTTTTGTGGGGGCTGTTAATGATGTTAGACACGTGAATCAGTCTGTAAGAACCTCACTTGCAGATGTGTTTTAACTGACTTTCAGGAGAAAATAAAATAACTCATGTAATTATGTAACTGTTTCTAAACAGCAGGTTGGTCTGTAGGCTAGTAAGCTTTTCTTGTTCCATATCATTTAAATACTGTTTTATAGAACAGAAGACATTGATACAGTTGAAACAATTATCACCCAATTATGTAGACTCCAAAATGATCATAGTTTATTTTAAATAGCTATTTTCTGGAGTACCCAGACATGGATAACAGTAACAATTTTGAATGTATTGGGGAAGATGACATGCAGAAAAGCAGACCGTGCCATGGTAGTAGCATGGACCTTAAGGAAATTCCCAAGGTCTAAGGGACTGTTTAGAGTGTGAATGCCAAAGGGCTGTTTCCTTGTTTTATGTAGTCAGATCCTTCTGGTTCCTTTCATCTTATTTGGCTTAAATCATAGCAAGCTTATCCTTAGCTAGGTTTCATTTTCAATGGATATGTCTGGAAGCAAAATGCAATATATAATAAAAACTAAATGGCATCCTACATAGACAAAACTGGTTAGCAATGGTCAAATGTTACCTTGTCAGGTTTTTCTCACGAAAGGGCAGTCTACCTGAGAAGGGTTTTGCTTGTTGTTAGCAATCCAAAGACAAGGCTACTACACCTCACGATTGCCGATATTGCCATTCTTGTCCTTAAAAACAGTCATTTGAAGGCGTTTCGTCACTGCCCGTTCCAGAGGTGGCATGCAAGGATACAAGGCCTAATCTCCTTTCTTTCCAAACCGTCTATCAGCTTTATTTAAAAAATTTCAAAGACCTTCCAAAGAAATCCTGGAGAAAAGGGGTATCGTCACTGTTTGAAGCGTGCCTGCTATAAGGAGGAACGGGAATCTGTAGTTACCTTTAGATGGTAGTTGAGGCAAAGATATCTTAATCGGCTTTTGTCAGTTATGAAGGATAGGACTCGGCATAAATTTCGTCCAGTACTTTGCGTCAGAATATCAAGGAGCTTCTCAGATGTGTTCAGATTAAGATGAAATAGTTAATTCCATGCAAAATATTGCATAAAAGGAATCAATTAAGAATATTTTAAGTAGGATGTCATATTGTAAATTACTGTCATATTGCTGCAGTGGCAAGAATATGTGAATATAAACAAATTTGGTTTCAAGATTACATTTGAATTTATTACTTTAATGTTTTCAAAACAAGGGCCTTGCTTTTGTGGAAATTCTCATTGACTCCATAACAACCGGAGAACAGAAATTTCAGTGAAATACTATTTCTTAAGAGCTATTTTGGTAACACACTTTCATCTGGCTTTGTTCAAGCCCTGTTAGCCAACAATTTTGAGTCTGGCAAAAAACAAGTGAATTTTCATGTGCTCTGCCAGACTGTGTGGTGGTTTATTCTAAAATCCTTGCTGTTGGTTACAGTTTACAGGGCCTGTTTGGAAACATGGCTTAGGTACCAATTGGTGTTTAGAGAATTTTCTGGAAGAGCTTTGGGAGCATGTGGAATTTCCACTGCACTGGGTGTGTGCTAGGAACCAGGTGCTGCATGAGGCAGTTGCCTCATTCAAAACTAGGTTAGGAATTGCCATCCTCACAATGCTGCTATCCCTTCTTTTGACAAATGTTAAGTTTACATGATATTTCTTTAATGTGATTTCTTGGTTTTCCTTTCTCTACTATTATCTGTTTCAGTGTAAATATTCTGGAGTCATCAAATGTACTTTCTTGTTATGGCAGGCAACGCCATGGAGTTATTCTTGAGGCATATGGTGCTTCTATTGTTGCCTCCCTCTTGCATGTCTATTTGCAGTGAAAATGCCCATGAAAAAGAAATGTTTCCTTTCAACTTTTTTTTAAAAAGAGTTTACAAAGTCATTAACTTTGGGATTATTTAGAAGGATTTTCTTGTGTTAGATTGCTTGTGTTTTTTTTTTTTACACCCAGGAAACATTACTCCACTGATTGACTGACTACTGCCTATACTAATATGTGGTATCAGGTAGATCCTGTTTCTCTAATTCATTTTTATTTTTCTACTCATAATTCTTGGCCTTTTTCCAATAGACAGCAAAATATGGATAGCTATGTATGTATGCAAAAATTGCTGTACAGTTTTCACACGAACCTGGTAGGTGCTGAATTCTAATGTGCAAAGATAAAAACTTTGGCATGTGCCCACTGTGATGTAATGCAGTGCTGATATATAGCATACATTACATTATAATCAGTTGATTCACTGTATTCGGACTCGGATTAAGCTTTTGTGACCTTACAAGGAAGATAAAATTGAAGCTATAGCTCAGTCTCCAGATATGACTTCCCATAAGCCTTAAAATGAAGCGTATTTTGTAGTTTAACATGGGTAGCTATGAAAGGCCTGTTACTGGTCTCTGCAGCCGAGTGCCCAGGGTCATTTTTTTCCTGTTAAACAGAATGTGTCACGGAGGCAACCTGATGTTTTTTGTTCCTCCTCTTGCACTCCAGTTTCGAACCAGGCTGCTGTACTGACTTTAGATGGCCTTCTAGTCAGAGGTGGCTTGTGGCTTATGGCTTAATGCAGTTGGGCTATTTGAAAGGGTAGTTGAATGAATAAGTCAAAAAGGGTAGAAATGTAAGGATGGTGTGAAGTATTCCACCTTGAAAACTGTTCTGTAATTGCCCAGCATCTGCATCTAGTGAGAATTAGTCGCCTATAACTGCAGTTACCTGAACAACTAAGCTGACTAATCCATTTAATCTGCTTTAGCGTCTGGTGCAGTATTTATTGGAAGCTATTTTACCACTGAGGTGAATCTATTAAGTATATCAGTTAGGCCCTTTGGGTGAATTAGTGCTGCCTTTGGCTTTTTTGGGGGTGGAGGGAGGTGTGTCCTTCAATGCAGTTCACCCAAGAAGCAAATCTGCAGCTGAGATGCCCAGTGAATGTGTGGAATCACAAGTGTTTCAAAGATATGAAGTATGTTAAGGTTTTTGCAGCTACTTTCTAAATTAGGAATAAGTAAATTACTTGCTGCTTTACAGCATTAAGGCAGGAAACTCTGCAGTGGCTGCAGAGTGCTAGTGCTTTATTCTCTTTATCGCCAAAATCCACCCTATAGCACTAGAATATAGGAATCATCTTTAGCTATATGCTCTGCTTTTAAAATGTGTTATTTTGATGATTATGGTTCATAACCTAATGCATTTCCCTGTTATTTTAGCAGGCTGTAATTAGAATTGCTAGGATTAGGCATTCACATTTATAACAGATCAGCTTAAAATCCTGTTCTGAGATGGGATGAGGTAGTTACGTGTAAGTCTAGCCATTTGTCCCGACTGCTCCTTCCTACCACAACACTTTCATGTACTTTCACCAAGCTTTTAAAGCTGTCAATTGCAAAGATCATTTTGTTTCTGTAAGCACATAAGCAGAATGGAAGCAAGAATCCAAAAAGGCTAATTTTGCCTTGAGGTTTCTTTATCCCTTCCAACTGCATGAGTTTACAACATAATTGTTTCCTACACATCTGACCTGTAGAAAACAAGTGAAGTGAATAGGTTTGGATGCAAGGGATGTAAAAGCTGTTTTAAACTAGGGAGGCACAGATGTCAATTCCAACAATTATGAACAGAAGAAGTCTGGTTGAAGTCAACAGATCAAGGGTGGGACTTAATATATTTCCTGTTTTCTGAATTTACTTGAGATAAAGCATCCCTTTACTATCCTGTACTATCCTGTGCTATTGTAAAGCCAGTGTTGACTCAAAGCATGAATAATGACAGCTGCTTTGGCTTTTCATTTTCAAAATGCCCTGCTAAAAATTACTGTAAATCTGGTGCTAGTTTTTATATTAGTAGTTACGTTTTCAGTCTGATGCCACAGTCCTCCTGAGAGATGATACTGATGAACTTTGTCAATCAGAATGCCTAGTATGCAGCTATGGCAACTTTGAAATACCATATTTAATTCCCTTGCTAAAACACCCCTCTAAAGACTATCAATGTATAAATCACCGTACCTGAGAGGCTCAGTTGCTCAGCTCCAATTAGGCAACGCTCAAGTGCTGGTAAGTGTCCTTGGGGTCCAGGAGAGGAGCTGGGCTGCAACTGGGCATAGACAGATCTGCTCTCAGATTTACGTCTCTCTGTAATGATGACCCTTGTAGAAATAACTCTGGGCAGATAATAGGATTGTCTTAAGGGCATTAGAAAATTTGGCTCATTAGCTGGAGCCAATGAAGTTGCAGACTAGATAGAGACTTAAAGGATTTAGTGCATGGATATAATTGAGAAGGGAGAAAAACAACTCGGCCTAAAGAGGAGATCCAGATGGCACCTTGGTACTGCAGCCAAGGTGTGCTGCGGGTGCCCGACATCCACAGACAGGCTAAGTGCAGCGTAAGAATGCGTGGCCATGCCCTGAAATCTGCCTTACAGCCCTGTGAAGTTCTTCCCGTGCCGGTCCCTTGAGGCAGCGGGTGAACTGATGTGGCCAAAAGGCAACTAGTGGCTGCTGGGTGAGGCTCCCCCCGAGCCTGCTCTGGTCCCAGGCTACGGACTCCCAGCAGAGCAGTGACCCGAGTGCTGCTGCTCGTCCTCGTGCTCCTTCCCTGTGCTTCCCACACCGGGCTGCTTCCACCTCCTCCTGTCCTTCTCCACAACCACAGGGCTGTAAATGTAGTTGTGCGAGAGCAGGGACCACGTCCCAGCACAGGCTCTACATCCGCAGTGCTCACTACACTCCCATTCAGGCAGGGATGAATCCGGGGGGCCTCTCCCACATTTATATCAATGATTGTGACATCTTCGTTGGTTGTATGTGCTCTTTAAATTATTTTGGATTATAATGGTCTAACAGTTGCACTGTTTTTTCCCAAGGTGCAGCTAGAGTAAGTTAGTGTATGTGTGAATCTTTACACTTCCAAGTGTATGTAGTAAAGAATACTTGAAGCAGTAGGCTTGTGTTGTCCTCACTCTTCTTCCCTTTTCTTATTCCTTGGTTTCATGGCTTTTCATATCCTGGAAATACTTTTTCAAATGGTAAATTTGCTTGAATTTTAACGTGTTGTAAGTTTTCTGCTTATTTTCAAGGTTCACCTTTATTTTTTAGGCCAAAACATACCTTTAATGTCTTCAGTGTAAATTTATCTTTTTGTTGCTAGCAGTACATAAGGCGTGTGCCATGATTTCTGAAACAAACCCATTTATAAAGGTTTCAAATGATTAGATATAAAACTATCAAGAAATATCATTAATTCTTCCTTGCAATAATATTTACCAAATTATAGTTGTTCATGATTAACTTAAATAGTCGTACATTGCAAAAAGTAGTTTAAAGCTTGGTGTGGGGGTTTGATACTAAAACAATTAGGAAAACTCCAGTTTGCTCAAGTTCTTGTCACTTTCTTAGAGATCCAAAGACGCTGGTGTTCGCTTACTTGGGGCAGCCTCTTGCCCATGCCCACGAAGCTGCCCGTGCTGGTGCTGGGTCCGCAAAGGCGCCTGGCACACACGAGGCTGCAGCCTGTGTGAACAGGCTGCTTGTTCTTGGGGATCACTCCCTGTGGACTGGCAGTGTTTTTGGTTAACTTAGGTCTGTTTACAGACAAAACTAGGTTTTCCCAGGCACTGGGCAAAACAGGAGACCCACTTTGAAATGGGCCATAATTGCTTCTAAAATTTGTCACTGAATGCAGAGACAGGATGCTCATCCTCTTTTATTTCATTTTCTTCTTAATTTTTAGAAACTTTTTGCTTTTCTTTGGTAGTCATCTTGTGCTGGTACATGCATTGACCATAGAGGTCAGTGTTTGCCTTTGAAAAGGAGGAAGTCATAGGACTGAAGAACTGCCACATAATGTGCTGCTGGCTTTCACATTCGTTTCCTCCAGTTTCCCTGGGTTAATAAAGTTCTACTTATCTCTTTCAAAGTTGTAAAGATAAGAACCTAACTCATAGTTATGATAGTAAGTACATTTTATGTAGTCATTTTCTCTTAGTTACAAGGGTGTGTTTTCAATATATGCTTGTAGAGCAAAGCCATCTTTTTTTCCTACTGTGAAGCATTTTTTAGACCTAGGAATCTAAAGACCTCTGAATATTATTTGCTAATTGTAGTAATATTTGTAGCTATATGAATATGCAGACTGTGTAAGAAATTACATGAATGCTTGCCTGTGTTTATGGAAACTATTTTGAGAAATAAAGTCTACAGAGTCCTTGGATTGGCTAAGAAAGAATAAAAACCTTCAAAAAAAAAAGCAAATTACATTTTGTAAGAAATGACTTTTCAAATGCTTTCATGTGAACCATGGCTTGTATTATGTAAGCACATTTTGTTAAGAAGTATTCCTTTATATTTTCTGAAATGTTAGACAGTTGAGCTGTCTAAATGGTTTCTAAGAAGAAATATCAGTTTGGTGATTGGATACAAATTTGGAATATCATAGCTAGAAACAAACGTTCTGCTCAGTAGCATTAGCTTTGCAGAGACAGCTTAATCAGGTGTGATGGGTGGAAAGAATTTTGTGTTGTCACTAGCTGCAAAGTAGTCTGAGTTATGGTGTTTCAGACTTTCTGATAGAAAAACTGATATTACTGGTTTTGTTTGTCCTTTTAAATTGGCCAAATCCTCCTTTGAACAGTGACTTTTTCAACACAGGTGATTCACTTAATTTGGTCAAGCTGTTCCATTCATTGTGCACTTCGGACAAGTAGTCATTAAATGTCAGAAAAGGTGGTGTAAGTGGTGCTCTTGGAAATGTATTCCTGGGAGCGTTCAGCTGAGTGCTGATGGCATCTGTTGTTCTCCCCTGTCTTTAAGAAGTGTTTGGATCCTGTAGCATCAGTGAAGGCAGCCGGGGCAGGCGAGGGCTCCTGGCAGTGCCGGGTGGCTCCGCTCGCATCGAGCGCCTGTCCCAGAGCCTCTCGGCCTTGTCGCTGTGGCCAGCAGGGAGCAGCCCCCTCCAAGGCACAGCAGCGATGCCCTCCTCCTTTAGAGAGTTTCTGCTGACGTCAGGTAGGAGCAAATCCTATTTCTACCATTTTCCTTAATGACCATGTTGCCTGTGAAGTAGCATGGTAATCAAGAGTCTTACCTTTCCCGCATGGTTTGCTAAGTTTTCCAGAACATGGTATTTAGCTCTCATGGTGTCTTTTCTCAGTGTGACGGTACCATCTTGGGAGAGTCTGTGCATTGACTTTATGGCAAATGCAAAGAATGCGTTACTGAAATTGGTTGTGAGCAAGTTTAATACGTTATGGACAAAAGAAAAGGGTCATTTTTGGATGAGGGTTGAGTAAACCTGCCTATAAATCACTTGGTTCAAATTCCTTTTGCAGGTGAGCACAGGCTACTTGCTTCCCTTCCCAAAGAGTAAGAATGCTGTGCATTGGTCAGTGGTGAAGATTCCGAAACAACAGAGCTGTTTTCCTGTAGGACCTTGCCAAGCCCAGTCCAGGGATGGCACGTCATCTCGTGTAGCTGTTGATTTACCTTGGAGACACTTGTTAAGGTGACAATTACTTGCATGCAGTGAGTGCGTGGATGTCTGAGTACAGGATATTCTTGTTCCTGCTTCCAGGCAGTTGCAAGTGAAGCGGCTGTTTCTCAGCATCCTTGGTTTGGCTGATGTCTATGGGGGTGTCATGATGTATCTCATAGTGCTATATTGCCTATATGTAGTCTGTAAGGTATTTCCCCTGCTGGATTTCCTCCTCCAGGAGATCTCCCAAACAGATTTCCTGGACTTATGTTGCATTTGCCAGTTTCAAGGAAAATCCAACCAAGCCATCTGTGGTGGTGAGGGAAGTGCAGAACTTGCTGATCCTGTGCAGCTTCTTCCCAGCTGGTTATTCTTGCAGGGTTTATCTGAAGCTGGATGTCACAAGCAGTAGCAAAGCTTCAGTTCCTCATTGCCAGTGATAATCTTGTGTTTTGTAGGTTGTGGAGGGCAGCTCTTTGGCAAAGCTTCAGGGAAAATACCCTGGGAATTTCAGAGGGCTTGAACTGGAGCAGGAATTGAGTGGGAGCTTTTCTGTGCACGGGATATGGTGACAACAGATAGAGTAAATTATTATAAAATGAGGGGAAAAGGCAAAAAAAAGACCAGGACAGACATACAAAGGAGGTGGGCAGTTATTTATAGCTCCTGAGATAGCACTGTACGTCATGAAGTGATTCAGAGCCAAGTGGGCCTGATGAATTTGGAGCAAAGTGGGAAAATAAGCTGGCAGTGCACACAGGTAGTTAATCAGCAAAGGCTGCAGGAAGGTCGGGTGCAGGCCCTGCGTCATGGAAGCTCTGAATCCCGCTCGGCCGCTCCTCCTCAGCCCGTGTGGTGCCCGTGTCCAGCTTGGATGTTTCTGAGCGGTTTGCAGCGCTGTCCACCTCGTGGAACTGCAAGCTCTGCAGTATGGTGTTGTAAGCGCTGGAAAATGACAGTTAAAAATGGCACAGCTGGAGCTCCACATTAATTGCATCTCAGCTTACACATAAATAGATGTAGTGGATAAGTAAAATTGCAGTTTTCCTGATCCGAAGTCCAGGATAATAATCTTGGGAGCTGATCTTCTGAGTTAGATTTTTTGTCTTAGCTTTTTACTAAAGGTTCTCAGGCTCAGCTTGAATGTTACATGTTCTCATGTTACCTGTGTATATTTGTATTTCCACATGGGTTTAAATATAGACTGAGTTATTTTTGTTTCCCTGGAGAAACTGAAAAAGTACAATAGAAAATTACTTAACGATTTTTCTCGTGTCTATTTACTTGGTTTGGTGGATTATCTGAAATTGTCTTATTCATGCCTGCACCTTGATAAAAAATTTGCAAGTTATTGCGTTTTCAGGTCCTCTCACCAGTCTGCTTTGCATTTTTGAGATTCAAATTTCATCTTTTTGCATGCATTTGAATAAACAAATCTTATTCTGGTACAGTGTTTTTCTGTGAAAAGAACGAGAAAATGATGCACAAAACATTGCAACCAAGCATCTTCCCCAGCACTCACTGGGCAAGAATGTCCGAATAAACCCATTCAATTATCTCCTTTTCTCCTACATGAGATTGAGGGATAGGAGAGGACTTCCATGACTATGCTTTTGAATCTAAGCCATGTGGTAAGATAGGAATTGGAAACCCTGTTCATTCTTGCATTACCTTTCACCTCCTTGTTTTATGCTATGTTGAATGTCAAGTCTTGCAGCTTTACACTGCGAGAGGGACAGTGCTGTGATACGGTATCATGGGCCTCTGCAGCCTTCTCGAGCTCAATGACACGGTCTCAGGGGCTGAGGGCTGCATGAAACTGCTTATTATCATCATAGTAATTGGTTGTCTGGGTAACATCAGTGTTAATGATAACCCTTTACTTGCACCACTAAGTTTTTGTTTTTAGGTAGTGTTTCCTCTCCTTGCAGAAGAAAATATTCTTTATATTCCTGGTTGTCATCTCTGCTATAGTTGAATTGGGGTTAAAAGTAGCTGTGGCTCAAGACACGAAAGACTCTGGAGTGAGGTGATGTGTCAACTTGGCCTTGTAAGGTCAGAGGACAGGTGAGGTGGTTTTGTGGTGTAAATTTAAGCTTTGGGCATTTTTCCTTCATTTATATTCTGCTTTCTCCCTTCCTGTGGCACATGGGTGTCCAAATTCCCATTCTTCTGCCACCCACAGGAGCTTTCCCCATCCCCTAAGGTCTGGTCTAATGGCAGAAGGGAGCTGGAGGAGACACCTGGGCTCACAGGCTTTGCTCTGTGGCATCCAGGTGTCTCTAGCTGTCTTTGAGGATTTGGCTTGACTACCAAGGCAGCTCTCTTGGCATGATCTTACTATCTGCCTGCATTTGGCACGGCACTCAGAAATGCTGGATGTTATCTTGTGCAAATTCATTGTTTTTAATCTAAAAACAGGAGGGAAGATGCTCATAATTAACTTTTCTGGGAGTTCAGAACGTTTGGTGCCTGGTACAAAGTACTGCAGTGATGAAGAGATAACACGGGGATTTTGATCGGGCCAAGCAGTGTCAGCACTTTGCTCAGGTACAGCTAAAGCAATGGACTAATTGAGTCACTGCTATGATGGATACATAAACTTAGGTACACAAGGGCTATAAATAGTCTCCAGCCTTTTCTGATCCCTTCGGGAACTGTTATTACCTCATTTAACTCAGGAAAGAGTTGCTTTAGTACAGCAATCACTGCCTGGCAAGGTGTTAAAGCAGAGTCCTCCGGCAGCTTCCAAATTTTAAGCAGAAGAGGTATCTTTGTGTCTTCAGGCTTTTACTTTGTTATTTTAACTTAATACTTAAATCCAACTTGTGTTGGCTCTTGATTAGTGTATGATGTTACTGTATTTGTGCTGAAGGCTCTCTCTCTCTTTTTTTTTTTTTTTTCCTATAAGCTTCTAAGTTTATTTTGGGTCTTTTCTATCCTAATAATGGAGCTAAATCAGCTAAACCCAAATTATGTCTTCTCGTGTTCCAAGCTTTTATGCATCAACAATACCAAAAATAGTGTCTTTGTACTGGCAATGTAGGAAGCTTGTAGCAGTTAGCTTCTCTGAAAACTGATATTTGTGACTATCTCGCTGAGTGCCCTTCCCTAAGGAATTTCATGTTCCTTTGCCCCCAAATCCTCCCCTGTGTCATTACAGAAGCCTGTTTTCAGCTGCAGCATATATCAAAGATATCTAATGTAGGTGACTCGCAGTCAGAATTCAAGGCAAGTGGTTTGAAGTAAATTTCTAAATACTGCCTTGGCTACCTAGTTTTAAAAACATCTAAGATCATGCATATCAAGAAAGTTTATAAATCTTTATAAAGAGGTATGATTTCTGATGGAGCCTGCCTACAGCAGCTTCCAGAGGAGCTTCCAGAAGTGTGCCTTAGAATCAGTCTTGGTGGTTATTTTCTCCAGATCAACTGCCTTACAAGGGACTGAAATGGTAGGAAATGCTGTTGTGGTCATTACTATTTTACCATAATGACTCTTTGGATAATTCCTCTGAGTGTTTTGTTGGCAGTTCCTCTCCTTATAAACAAATATTATTATCTAGTAGGAATCAACTAGAAAGAGTCTAAAACGTGCTAATTGTCATATGTACTTACCACAGTTGCCTGACTCACTGATGAGGTCCTTTAGTAATATTGAGAGAACGTATAAGCCTTTAAAACTGAAAGGGAAATCCAGAGTATAAATCCCAAGAGGTCTTTTTGTTCATATTTTTCTGGCTTTTATGTGGTCAGTTTAGGTTGGACTTCCAGCTGGACTATTTTTGTGCAAACAGCTTAAAACACACATAGACATGATAGGGCAAACATGATAAAGTAACTGATTTAGCTCTGAGCTGAATCCCTAAGTACAGTGATGTTATCCAGTTTGGGATCCTTTCACCTGGCCCTAGCTTGTCAAGGGAAAACTAGACCTCTTTCCTATCTAGATACAGGTTTGTAGAGGAGTTGCCTTTCAAGTTTTCTACGTACAATCTCTGTAGCTGCCGTGTGCTATCTGAAGTCACAACTCTGAAGCCTGTAACTAAAGCAATAAGACTTTCCCTGCAAAATAAATGTCTACTAAGGCCTTACTGAGGCATGAGATGTGTGTGCTAGATGGGTGCTGAGTGTTACCTAACTTCTGCAGAACTTAAATGTAATGGTGTTTCTAAGTAACAGGTGAGAGCTAATGCAGAAATATGGGTGGATGATGCAAGTGTCACAAAGCAGGAGAGTCTGAGGTAAAATTAATGCATTTTGCTCTTTCCAAATGTGGTAAAGCTTTGCCTTTCTACAAGCAAATAGGTGAAAAGATTTAAAAAGATGCCATCATCCTCACCTGTACTTTGCACCTTGGCGAGAGGTGCAGAAAGTGCTGCTGCCAGAGAGCTCCTGCTGGTTGTAGTCATGTCCCGCAGTCCCTAGGGCTGTTCGTGGTGGGCTTAAGTTCTAGCAGGGCGCTGTGAATTATGCGGGAGGGTGACAAGGCCCATCTGGCCTGGGCCTTGGGGACAACAGGGATGACAACGCTGCTTCTGTGCTTCAAGTGCATGTGTACGTCCCACAGCTGTGGTCAGGGATCAGAGCCATCGGGTTTTCCACATATTTTTTTCCAATCTCTAGTGTTTGTTGCTTGTGTAGGCTCATAAAACAAGGCAGTCTAAGCAGGGGCTTGTTTAAAGGAGGCATTCCCTAATTTTTAGTGTTTTTCTGTAACCTCCTTGCTCTTGTTTGAGGATCTTTTCCAAATTAATAGATAAACCCCTGTCTAGTAGCGGAAAAACTCATTACCCTGTTGCAGTGGCTGAAGTGTCGTCTCCTTCCAGCACTGTATTTTGACTTCTATCAAGAAAACAAGATGTAGGAAGGAGATCTGCCTCACTTCTCTGGTTTGAAGACTTTCACTGTAAACATTCTGCGTATCTGCAGGTTGGTCCAACATAAATATTTGAGGAATAAGGACTGGAATCCCAGGCTGGCCAGGGGACAGCAGTTTCTCCAGCCACATCACAGCGGGTCTGTGTATTGAAAGCTCCTTCCTGTGGAGGAGTCCAGGGCGCTATCACAAGAGATAGTTGCTAGGCACAAGGGGGAAACAACCCCAGGGGCCCGGCCTCCGCGCGCAGCCCAACGTCACGCGGCGCCGCTCACGGGCACGAGGGAGCCCGCCGTGATCATCCTGCCTCCCTTAGTAACCAGGCAGCCCCTGGGCCTGCTCCGGCTCTGCTGTTGCTTGGTCTGTCTGAGGCGCTGCCTTTCCGGATAGGAGAACTAGCAGCAGTCCCGTAATGCTTGTGTGCAAGTGCTGAGCAGCACCGACCATTATCAGTGCAAGACCAGGATGCGACTCCGTAAAGAAGCTTTCTCCTTGCTGGCTGGTGGAGAGTTGCCAGCAGTGGAGGAATCCAGCGCAAGGAGAAAGAGCACTGTCTGCTTGAGCTTCTCCTCTTGGGACTCTGAAATAAAAGAAATTTTATGGTACAAAACATCTCTTGTGTTTTCAGCCTTGAAGTATTTAACTCTTTAGTATCTTTACATTCAGTGTGCTAAAACTGAATATCTTCAGGAAATTAAATGCAGCCATCTTGGCTGTTAATCTAGTCCTAAATGTCAGACTGTTTCCCCAAGAAACATCAGGAATATGTTAACTTTTTTTTTTTTTTTTTTTTTTTTAAATAAGGGTTAGTACGCTCTTCCCCTTCTATTAGGCTATTTTGAACCTTTGAAACTGAAAGAATAAGTTTTTTGTACAGGAACAGGCCTGATCCAATCTGTTTGTTGCATTAGTTGCTCTCATTTATGTGCTATGTGAACTATTTAGGTTTTTTCCTCTAGATGTGGAAAGATAAAATACTTAGTTCAATGAGGCAACCGAAGCTGGGGAGAAAAACACTTATTGAGTAAGATGATTTTTAATGATTTTTATCAAAATAAAAAACATACATAAACTATTTGGGCTCAACTCAGTATCATACTGATCTCTCTGGATAACCTTTTCATATTAGTTTAGGTGTTTTAAAGTAAGCAAATTTGGTTCATAAGGGAATCTACTTTTTTAATAATCTCACTTATGCTGATAGGTCTGAGTTATTTTTAAGACTTTTTAAATGAAATAACTCAGAAGTTCAAGTTCAAACCTGTCACCCCAAAACTGTTTTCTAGGACCGTTTTCCTTTGTCTGTACAAGACAATTGGCCTCTCTTGCGCAAGTAGATGCTGATCCTAAGCTGTAAAACATGACTTTGCTTCACATGTAGGAAAGGATCCCTGTAGCCAGAAGGTGACTTTTTTAGCTTTTCTTTCTTGCATTGTGATCGTCTTATCCAAGTTTCCTTACTGGACCCGTTGTCATGGTGTTGAAGCATTTATTTGGCGAAGGAGCTTCTTATCTTTCTTGCTCTTTTTCATAATGTACTCTTTAGTATGGTGTAGATGCACATAGGCACGTACCGGTGAAAGCCATGAATCACAGCCTATTGTGTTTTTTAGTCTTTTTTGTTATTTTTCAGGTTTCTGATTCATTCAAGGAAGACAAATTTCCACGGCAGAATCCAAGGTGTCACAATAATACACCCAAAGCCCAATGCTTGCTTATCTTGGCTGCTGTAACTTCCCTTCCCAAGTGTTTTGACTGGAAACAATGATGGTGGACCAAGCACAAAGATGACTTGTCTCTGTGAAAAGAGAATTTATTTGAGTTTTTGGAATTAGTAGGGTGATGCATAAAGCATCTGCTAAGGTTTTCAAAAGGGTGTCTCGTATGAGCAAGCTGGGTGTTGATTATTTACAGATATTGAAGAGTGTATCTTTGACCTCACTGACTTCAGAGTAAAGATAGATCCAGAGATGGAAGAGGACAGGGCAAGTACATGGACTTTATTGTGGTAATAGTTAATGAAATAGATTAATAGGATCAGTGATGTTTATGTACAGACCACTTGGTCCACTTTGTGTCCTTGTGTGCTAGGTATGAGTTGTTCCTGCTTCAGCAGTAGTTTTTGTTAATCTCTAACTGTTGCTTATTTTGTTTTGTAAATTATTTAGTGCATGTGATTATAAGAAACTTGCCTAAATAATATAGCAAAGCAGAAGAGTAACTGAAAAGGCAGGAGTTTTCCAGGAAAGCCTTTTTTTTTTCTGACATAAAATATTTGTTGCCATGATCTTAATTCATGATTTTCACATTCAGATTAATTGCCTTGATAGTTGTTTTGTCAGTCCAGAAGGCCTGTTATGGAGCAGCCTCTGATGCTTCCTAGTTGCTTTTTATTTTTGTGTCTTAATCCCTCCTGCCTTTTGCAAAGGACTATTAAATGTAGACTGTACTAGCTAATAAAGAGGCTATCAGACTCCTAGCCCTACTTCAAGATTAATTTTAAGCATAGCTAGGTGAGCTATAAGTTTGTTTGAACTGAATGTAAGTTTATTTTTGTTCCATTCAGACCTTGTGTGCATTCAAGTTGGGCAAGATCTATCAATAATCACAACCCCAACTGGCAAGATTCCAACCGTAGTGATTCTGTGATCAACTTTCCAGCTCCTCCTGGTCCCTGGAGCTTCACCCGAGCCGCGCGCACCGGCTGTGCAGCGCGTCCGAGTCGAGCGCTCCGTGCTTGGAAGCACATGAGCTGCTCTCCTCCTCAGGAGGGTCCTGCTTGCACAGGAAAACTGCCTTTACTCACGTTCCGCTTCCCCACGCATGTCTCAAATCTCATAACTCCTGGCGGGGCTTTCAGAAACGCCCGCCAGCAGGTTTCCCGTTTATGCAAATAGGACTACGAGGAATCTACTTCTCTTAATAGTTTCCGTCTGCAGATCAGGTTGCGTTTCGTGACGTTTGCATCTTCACCAAGCTCCTCACGGGGATGGATTCATGACTTGCTGTACTGATCTTAACATTCATTCTTAGTCTAAATTTCAGCCAATTTTACATTTTGCCTTGGGGATTTCTCTTTTCTTGAAATCCTAATGTCACTGGGTAAGCAACAGTGAGTGAGTTTTCTCACTGTCTGTTCAGCAACCTTGAACAACACCCGTAAAATGGAGAATTTCCATTCCAACTAGCAGCCCCTTTCACAGAAACTGAGAAACAATGACCAGAAGGCTTAGTTTGTAGGAATTTACACAAATCGCCTGCATGTTACATTTGGAACAATCCTTTGCATTTTTAATCTTTGTTTGAAGATTGAATATG
Source organism: Tinamus guttatus (assembly GCF_059628265.1). NCBI lineage: Eukaryota > Metazoa > Chordata > Aves > Tinamiformes > Tinamidae > Tinamus > Tinamus guttatus. The sequence continues at coordinate 265,719 of NW_028288749.1, forward strand.
CCCTGCCAAACCCTGCTCTCTTTTTTGTTTTCCCTCATACTCCGACTGAATCATTACATAATTGCAGCCTTTGAACATGAAACTCCAATTGGAAGCACTGGAAGGAGAAGAAATGTGAGAAAGAAAGGGAATAAAGTGGGGTAATGAATTCAATAGTTACTGCTTTGGGCAATATGGAAGGATTTATGCTCTAATCCCTCTGCCAGAGGTATTCCAATTCCTTTTAGTAAGAGACCAAATAAGTTCAGTTAGATTTTTTCAGAGAGTAATGGCTGCAAAGTATATATGTGCTACTTTGCTTATAAACCCCTTCCCATAATATTTTATATACTGTTTTACTGCAGATACTTATCATTCACAAAATGTTTTTTTTAAATGTTAGAGAATAGCTGTCAAAAATCAGTCTCCTGGGTGACCCATCACTCCCTGGCAGGTTCCTGCAAAGCTTTTGAGACCTCCAGGTACTGACCTGCACAGAAACCTTTTAACTCAGGTGTGCTTAGTTCTCTGAGTTCCCTGGTCAGCTAATTTGCAATGAATATTGCTACTGTGTGTTTCTTCATCAGCCATTGCCATGACAAATTTTCTTCCTTGTGGTCATATATAATAAAGGTTTCATGGCACAGAAGAAGCTGCTAATGATGCTTAAGCATCCTTGTTTGATATAGAAATTTACTGCACATTTGGGAAAACAACATGCAGAAAACATTTCCTTTTGCATAGGATTGTTTGGCTAGGAGGTGGGGAAATAAGGAACTAGAGCCTGTAAACTTGGGGATCATTAACACACTATCTGCAGACATGCAAAAGTTGATCTGGAAAGAAGTCTAGAGAAATCAAGAGAATTTTATTCTCAGAGCTTTTTATCATCTTTTCATTAGTTATGATCTGTGGTTTTGTCAGAGCTTGTCACGGAGCACCAGTTGCACAATGTAGAGAGCTGGGAACAAATTTTGACTGACCTGCTATTCTATTTGTGATTTTTAAGATTTTTAATAGTAGGATGTGTTTTATGTAGGTTTTGATACTTTTATAAGAGTAATCTGTTTAGCTCATAGCAAGTAAAATTATCCAGTTGGCTTCTCGTGTGTTTCTTGTCCTCTTTATTCAAACTGACTGGTGGATTTTTAATGGCATTTAGATGAGTGCCAGATAGTTATTAGCAACTTCCTAGTCAGATTGAGGTGCGTAGTGTCTTTAATAGAAGAGATTAAGAATGGAGTTTCCTTTACGGATAATCCTATTAGAATGTGTCCTTTTATCTGAATGACTATGGATATGATTCAATATGAGCCCAGTCTCCTGAAACTGCTGAGATTCTTCACTTTATTGCTCTGCCAGATGACATAAGAAGTCTATGTTTTGTTTTAACAGCCGTAAATTGAAATATTTTCTTTAAACTGGACTGTCTACAAAGTGTCTCATGCTGGGGATCCCACTGGGCCGTGTACATGAAATTTGTGCTCATCAGCCAGCAGTAATGAGCATCATAGGGTTTTTTCTTTTTTTGCTCCTCTTTTTTCTCCCCTTTCTGTGATTACTCAAGTATGTGGATGGACTTACTCTGACCTTGCTTTAGATGAATTAATCCTCTCTAGGTGTTACAGCACTGTGCATACGTGGTGCTTACTGAGTTGTGTAGCTCAGGATGTTTTGCTCAGAAAGCAAGGATGAGAACCTGCTTTTCTGCAAGGGAGATAGCCGGGTAGGATCAGCATTTGCTCTTTTAGAGGAAATTACTTTTCTGCAAGTAAACCTGTTAGGAGCAGCATTTCCCCTTTCAGAGCTTCACAAAACTTTCATGTACTTAGAGCTAAGCACATCATTTCTTGATTGAAACTAATTCAAAAGCAAGTCCTTTATGGAATTCATATGAATTCAAAGTTGTTCCTGATGCTAGGATACTACTTTTGGCTGAAAGGTGATGTAATGGGAAAATGAAAAGCCATGGTCTCAATGAAAAGTGACTCATCAAAACTTCCTGTTGAATTTATAGCAATCCTTCACCTCATCTAAAGCACTTATAAAATGCTGAGGCTTTCTTATGCACAATTTTTCCAAATCAATTTTTTTTTGTGATCTATTTTGATGGGCAAAATTCTCTTGCAGAAAATGTGCAGAAAAGTCATCTTCTCAGGTCTCTGCCTCATAAAAAATGAAGATTCTCTACCAAACAACCTCAGGCCTGTGTTGTAGGGATACATTCGGAGCGGAAAATGTAGAAGGCTACTCACTGTGTGCCTGTAGGGCTTCAGATTGAGGCTTTTGTGCCTAAAACATTGTCTTAATTGTAATTTCTGCATGCCTATGTTCTGTTGCTGCCTCTTCCTATAGGTGTATTCTGTATTCAAAATGGCTTTAAACTTGATCTTTATTGTACTTAGTTTTGGGGTAATTTTTTCTGGTCTTTCAGGTGAAATTATTGTTTTATAAACAACAGCCTTAGCTCCATCTTAACTCAAGTTTTTATCCAAAGTGAAAAATTGTTTTATGACTTTTGTGCGGAGTTCAAGTTTTGTTATCCTTTTATTACTAGTAATTGCATCTGGAAGCAGATTGTTTTGTAAATTTTGCATATTGTCAAGTTGGAAACGTTGTAATAAGAAAAATGATCTTTCTGGGGAAAAGGCTGTGATTTTTCTTTTAGAGATAAAATAAAAGATAACAGACGGAAGAAGCGTAACTGCCTCACATTAAAGAAGCAGGTTAGGCAAAAAAAAAAAAAAAAAACTATACAGATCTATGAAAAAAATCTTCTAAGACAAAATATTTGTGTGGGCAGCTTAGCTCTCCCCTAATGAAGCAATTCCCATGTGGCTTGTGATTTGGGAAGCGGTTGGGTAAGCCAAATGCTGATAGAAGATACACTGATAAAGCAGCAATGGTGGCAGCTCTTGTTCAGCTAACTGAACTTCTAAAATTACTTTATTAATTTATGGCTTAATTACATGAATTCCAATGATTTTCGTCACATCTGTTTTCTATTGGCCTCTTGCCAGTAAAGAGAAAGGATTTAGAACAGGGCAATGTTGCACGCTGAAGCAGAACCTGAAGCTGCCTATACTGCAGAGGTGATGCTTGCTCCAAAGGCATAGCGGTGTTTTGGTTGCTATTTTTAGTTGCTTTCAGTTTGTTTCAGGAGACAGGCGTTGCATTCCAAAAACGATACTGATAGAAGTATGCCTTCATTTTTAATTAACATGTGGTTTGAACAAATATCAATTATAACAACTTTGAGGATTTTTCTCTTGAAACACAAGCAGTTGGAATAGAGGAAGATTAAATCTCGGGCAGGACGTTTTGCAAGGGATAAGTTTTTTTTCAGCATCTTCCCCTGTAAGTTCATTGGAATGAACGTATGTTTTAAAAATGCAAAACAGCACTTTTTAATGAGTGAAGTCAATCCCTATTTTTAATAGCAACCTTCTCATAAATAGTGAAACAAATAGCTGCAGGTGGGGAGTTGTAAGATGGGCTATGATGTTCTCCTCTTTTTCCTGCCCAAATTGAGCCTGTAATTATCATGGTAAAAAGAGTCGTTAGCCTCTGCTGGCACTTTTCTGGCCTGTGAGATTCAGGTCACTGCAGAGGGTCGCCTGAATTGATAAAACACATTTTTGCTGGTTTTGGCTGCAAATCAAAGGCTGCATAAACCACATGTGGAGCGTGACTTCCAGAAGCCTTCCTTCCCACATGGAAATGGAGGTTGTAGTAAAAGCTGACAAATATTATTTGAAGCCTGGATCTCATTTGTGGTATTTAGTATTCTTGTCTGTTTGCAGACATGCCTTTCCTTTTTTCTTTTAAGTAGATAATCTACAGACTATGGATTTGCGATGCACTATTTTATTATTAGAAGGTGAGATCCCATGTAACAGGGATGTATGTCATGTGCTCAGTGTCATCCCTGGATACTGGCTTTCACAGCTGAGGTGCAACTGGACGACAAGCCAGACTGTGGATCCTTTCCCTGCCCTAATAAATAAAAAGTGTATCTTTCATCTGTAAATACCTTTCAGTGATGTAAGTTCTATTAAACCAGCCTTTGCATTTGCCTGTGTCAGTGCCTGTGACCCTCTAGTTCTCCTGAAACCCATGAGCCTGCTGGCTTCCTAGAAGAGAATTAAAAGTTTGCTTCATCTGTGGGGGCAAAACCCAAAAGCAGCAACCCAATAAACCAAGCTTGAAGTTAAAACAATAGTCCATTTAGCTCCTTGTAAGTATTTCCAAGGAACATGCTTCACCCCTGCACGATGCGAAGGGCCAGGCAGAAGGTCCATGTTCGCGCTCGGGCCTTGGGTGGCTGCTGGCGCTCAGCGCGGCTCCCGCCTGCTGCCCTTCCTGCACCTGCCATCCCTTGTAGCTGATGGGAACCCCACAGCTTTTGGGTCATTTTCATTGCTCGAGTGGTTCTGTCTGCTAAGGAAGGGTTGGACAGAGAAAAACTAACTGCATAGTTTGCTAGTTGTGGGGCGCATGTGGCATATGGCAGAGTCTGGCTTAGGGACAAGCTGTGTGCGGTAGCAAGGGCGTCCATCTTCTCCACTTTCAGATTCTGCACCAAAGCTGCACACAGCTTGGACTCCTTAGGGACATGAGGAAAGCAAGGAGAATTGCTCCTTGGTGGCTTGGAAATGCAAACATAACAGCAAATTGTAGTAGCAAGGTGTTTAAAGATATAAAATTAGAGCCATGATTATTTGGAAGAGAATAGGTGCAATAGATTCTTTTCACTACTAGATAACAAACTTTATGGGGCCCTTCAGCTGACACTGGCAGTTCAATGTGGGAATGAGTTGGCCAGTAAAATCTGGAATCTGTGTGTCAGTGAGGAGGTAGCGGGCCTTAGCACCCCTTCACTCTTCCTGACGTCTTCCTTGGTTTGAGGTCGTTACATTGACGTAGAGAGTGTAAAAGTGATGCAAATTTGCTTTTCAGGATGAGGAAAGAAGCTTCTAAACACAGAAGAGAAACCAGAGTGGGGCTGTATCGCGATGAACAGTTAAAATTGCACAGTCGGACGTCTCTGGGAGCTGGCTGTCCCTGCAGCTGTGAGTATCTGCTGCTGGGGTAAGATCCAGAGAGGAAGTTGTGGAAAAACAGGGTGCAAGTCACTGATTCATCCAAGCAGAAAAGTTTGTGTAAAAGAGCATGTGTTCAAAGGGCTGTTACTCCTAGCATCTCTGAATTAAACTGTCATCCATGTTTTTCTTCTGGATGCTTGGGAGCCCAGTTCTTGTTGTTGGGAAAATCTGTGAAAATGCCTATGGACTTAGATCATTGAAGAGGGGGGAAAAAAAAAAAAAAAAAAAAAAGCCCACAAACAAACAGGCCTCCCCCAGGCTGTTTTTTCCCAGTATCACTGTCTAAACAAGCCTGGTAAGTCAGCTGGCCTCTTAGCAGAGAGTAAAGGTTTGCTTTTCTAGCATATTTCATCTTGGTGAATATCTATTTAATTTCTATTTAATCTTCCATTGACACAAACTGCACACTTAAGGGTAAACTAATAAGAATTTATTCCACATCTAGTCAGCTGCCTTTTGCAAGTTAGGACACCAAAGTAAATGCTCTCTTTCTGCCCTCTCCTCGTTAAAGGAAAGAAGCACTTGGAAAACAACCCAAGCTTTTCATGTTGTGGCTTTGATGCCTAATCAAAAAATGATAGTTGAGGGTCTTTCCTCCTATATGAGGAAATGCTTATTCTTCAAATGCATTGCACTTGATCACTTCCAAAATCTAATCTAAGACTAGTTTTTCTTTGCTTTCGGTGCAATGAAACAGACGGGGAAATACATGTTCACTTTCATGCTTTTTAGTGTGTTGCACTGAAGCTTTTAATAGAGAAGTATTTTCTGAACCAGCCAGCCTAGGGGAATCCATGTCTACTTTTTTTTTTTCTCTGCAGAATTCATGCTTATTCTGTATTTGCTACATTTTTAGACTTTATCCACTTTTAATAATTATGACTTTATCCTCATGTCCCTACACAGAGAAGTAGACACTTAGCACTTTTGGCAAAAATATGTTTGCTAGAGGTTCCAAGCCTGCGGTTTGTCTGAGTAGCCACTTCCATGCAGTAAAAGGACACAAAAAAATTGTAGCGATCTCAAGGGAACTATGGCCTGTGAGACTTGGCTTTCTTACTCACTGGCAAGATGCAACTTCTGGTGCAAATGTATATAGAAAAGACTTTCTAGCAAAGTCAAGTCAAGTTCAGTTACAGAAGTCTGTTCTTTTGCCATGGGGTAAATAAGCAGAGCGTTTTGTTCCCTGCCTGCAACGGGGGGGGGGTCCTTTCTTAGTGCCTCTTCTTTCCATCTGGATACTGAGGCTAACACTGTCCCGTGCATGCTATGTATTGCAAAGCACTCTATGACCTTTTTTTGAGGGAAACTATAAATGCTAGCTTGGGTATAATAGATGGGTGGGCTACTTTTCAAGGGTGGTGTGTCAGGCTGTGTTTTTCCTTTCCAAAATTAGAGGCTAAGCATGAAGCTGCATCTGAAACAGGTAAAATGCGTCCAGTCTCTTCATCGTTAGCCTTGGGTGAGACCCCAACTCCCTGCTTGCCACAGGTCTCATAGTGAGAGGAAGAACTCACTGCTCCTGATCTTTAAACAGCTCTGCAATGTGGCCTAAAAAATCTGGCCTTCTATTTTTGGAGTTATGCATACAAAATCTATATATCACACAGAGAAAACGTCGCCCCTCCTAAACTTTCTGGGGAGGAAAAAGAAAAGGTTTTCAAGCGGTGACGCATTTAAGTGCCCCGTGATGTTGCAGTGCGTGTTGGAGTCAAGAGCATGTGCTGGAGCTGCTGCGAGCGAGCCCCTCGCTGCCTTGCAAGCCCTAGCCCCTGTGCAAGTCATCGGCTGCGCATAGCCCTTAGGGAGCTGGGGAGGGCAAATGACCAACAGGAAATAAGATCATTCGGAATCTGTCACTTTAGCCTTAATTCTTAGAGTTTTCTTTAAAAAGAAAAACTAAAAAGTTAGGCAAGATGAGTTGCATAACAAGGAAGTTTACTTTCTAGTCATGCTAGTTTTCCCCCTGGACTTTCATGCTTTATGTAAGATATTGTTTTTTGCCTTGACTCGACTGTGATTCAGGAGTGGCTTTTCTTTTCTTTTTTTTTTTTTTTGTAAAAATGTAGAAAGATTTTAAGATCATTTGTTTTCCTAGGAATTGGATACCAGTTTCTGCAGCTTTAAGATTCAATTACATGTGATTTAGCACATTCTCATTCATATCAGGAACAAAAATACTCTGTTTTAAGATGCTCAGAAGCAGAGAAGCCAAGGAGCTCGCCTCTCCCTCCAGCGTATAGAGCAGCATACTGCATAAAGAAATAGGGAGAAAATGTGGATAAGAGGCCAAGAGTCTTTTTTTTTTTTTTTTTCAGCAAGGAGGAAAATGAGAGAAACGCCCATGACTTACGGTGTCTCCAATGTATAGATAATATTCATGTATGGCTTCCTGTTTATTTGGGAACATGAACACGATGCTGTAAGGAGAAGTGAGCTTTAGCCTGCAACACAGAGCTTTTTTCTTCAGTGTTTCTTTAGAGTTCACCTTGTGAGGGAAAGAATGAGGGTGAGTAGAAGAGAATTGTTGTTGAAACATGAAAGAGAAGGGATAAGAGGGGACAGATGAAGCTGCACAGCCAGAGCTATAAGTGTCTGCAGAAAAATACACCTCCTTCCTGAAGATCGTAGGAACTCTTCTGATCTGGGGCTGCACACAGCCTCTAACCTGAGCCTTCTACTTCAGAGACTTCCACAGTGAGACACTTCTTTCTCTAAAACATTGTCCAGATGGTTTCTCTGTGTGGCATATCTGATACCGCTGTAAAAAAAGGTCCATGTTCTGATTTCTAGGAAACTGCCTTTTGAGATCCTGAAGTCCCTGTGAAGTGATCTCTGGTGGTAAACAGGCACTGTCCCGTCTAGTGAGCTTGTGCAGCTTGGCAGAGTGTGGATGATCATCCAGATTAAAAAATAAATACATCTTAATTCATTATCATCCTTTTCAAGTCCCTCTTTTGGTCAGGGTCCTAATGCATTGTAGCTGCTGGTCTGCACCCTTGCCTTGGTCTTCTAGGATGCCCGTGTCCTGCAGACAAGCTGGGTGGGATGAGATAAACAGTCATAAAAGTTATTCAGTCTGAGCCACAATTGCTAGGGGCAATAGGCTGTTCGGAAAACACAGTCTCCGTGATTAAATGTTACTGGTGATATTTTCATCACCCCCTTTGAATTCTGCAATGCAGGCTATTCCCAGCTCTGGGCAAAGTTGGAGATGACAAAACATTTTCACAATCATCCCACTGGACTCCTGAGTCTGTGTTTCAAGGGAAATCCGGTTGCCTTCGTGTCAGCCCCTTGCAGTGCCCCACGTGGAGAAGTGGGTGCGTGACCAGCGGGTTTGCCCACCATACATGGGGCCTCTTCTCTAAAAGAAGCTGCCTGGCCCCAAGGATACAGTGAAAAGCATGCAAAGGGTAAGGTAATGATGGGTTGTATATGCAGCTTGTGTGAAAGTTGTTGCAGGCTGTATGATGTAGATCAGCACAATATTTCCAGGTAAAACTACGAGTTTTTGCACTGAACTGCACGGAATTGTCTGATTCCTCTCTGAGGCCACCAGCTTATCAGGCTTGTATCACAGACTGTTTCAATCTTAAAAATATCTACCGATATGGCCTTATTTTTCTTCTTGCATGTCTTCTAGATGCCCTTTCTTTTCTCCATGTGATTCATGTTAGTAAAAAAAAAATGACCTCCTTTACAAGTGATTCCATCTCCTTTACAAATGATTTTATATTATAGGTTTCCATATTTCAACAGGGCAACACAATAAAGAGGAATGTTAGCTTGCGCATTTAACTGTAGACTTCACCTAAAACGTGACCTGAAAACAAGATATTTTTTCTGGTGTTTGTTTGGCCTTGCTTTTGTTTAATTATTCAAATTTTTGCAGACGTCTTGTTGGAGTTGTGAAGGGGCGAGACATGAGAAAGACTCGGGTGTGATGATATTTGTCCAGTGCCAAGTGGGAAATGCTGATTTCCTGTAAGAGTTCCTGGTTGATTATTAGTTCAGAAAGAAAGGTGTAAGCTCGGAGAAACGCAAGAAACTAAACAAGGCAATGATCTACATGGCAATGAATAAAATTGCCTTAAGATCTGTAAGAAAGTGAAGTAAGTGAGATTTATGTACTGGTTATCACGAATCTGTTTTGCTGCTTCTGCATTCCTGTCCAGAAAAGAGCCATTTTTGAGTGGTATGTTATGATAGCTGTTTTTTTTTTTTTGGTTGGTTGGTTTTTTTCCAAGATAGTATTTCTGGCAAGCATCAGAAATGCCAAACCCCATATCCCAAGATGTTATCATTTTCCTTATGCTGAGCATACAAAGAGTTAAATCTACCTGACCTTCTGCCATTCTACCAGAATGCTGTCTGAGACAAAAAAAAAAAAAAAAAAAAAAAGAAAAGCGATGAAGAATGTAAAAGTAAATATGAGAAATATAATTACAAATATGAGCAGCCCTGCGCATCTCTAGAGCCTGTTTTGAGGTTTGTCCTTAGCTAAACTGGCTTTGCCAGCCCGCCCTGCTCTGTGTTCTCCAACCCATGCCCCTTATTCTCAGGCAGACTCACACTCTCCATTTGAAAAGAAAAAGGAAACACAAGAAAATAAAAATCCCACACTGTTGCTCTCCCTGCCTTCATAGTCAGAGCATGTAATTATAGAGGCCGTGCCTGGAAGGGCTGCACGCGGGAGAGGAGTTGCACTGGGCGGTCTGGATTTGATGAAGCGCTGTCTACATCAGCAGGACTCTCCAAGCACTTCCCGAATAAACAAAGTTTGGCGCTGTGCAATCTCATTCCGTAACGAGTCCGCTTTGGAAAATTTCAGCCTTGTGAAAACTTTAACCTGTATTTGAAATCTCAAGACCCAGAGTGGCGTTCTTGTCAGGCATGCTTGGAAAATGCTGTAATGACTTTCTCAAGTTTAATTATAGCCTCTGATGCTGCCCTATTCCAGGCTTTCTAGTGGAGTTCTATCAAAAGCAGGGCTGTGGTCAGCAGCGGGAGAGGCCTCGCAGGGGAGGCGAATGTTTGGGAAGAAATGAGACAGCTGGAGATGAGGGTGGTCGGGGGCCTTGTGCTTGCCCGAGTACCCCCCTTCCCGCCCCGGCCCGCGCTCCCGCAGCAGACACGAGGCGCTGGGGAGAGCTGAGCAGGAGGAGGCCGACGGGCGGCAGCCGCTGCCGTGCTGGGTGCGTAGAGCAAGCCCCGGGCGCAGGGCAGACGTGGTCTCTGCTGCTGACTGTGCACCTGCCAAGACAGAAACATTAGCAGCTGCTAGAAACGTCTGCTTGAAAGAAAAGAACTCATCGTGGCCATAAGCAATTTGTTAAAAGCTATTTTGATTCTTTTTTTTCCTTTTTTTTTCCTCTTACAGAATTGCAGGTGTCATGAAGGGGAATATATTTTCTCTGGGAAACATATTTGCAAAGGAAAGAGAAAAATAATGTGGAGAGTTTTAATTTAAAACTTTGAAAACATTCAGTTAGAGTCTTCACATTTGTATATTTTATTTTCTCCACGACATGTCTGTGGCACTAGTGACAAAAATGTTATTTTTGATCATGTGCCTTATCTGAAACAGTCTTTCTGTCTTTTTTTTTTTCCCCACCTACTGGCTGCTTTTATTTTTAAAAATAAAAGCAGTCAGTAGTACACTTTGGGGCATCTTTTCTATTTCACATATTTTTGTTGTATTTCAAATATTTGTATTTTAAGAGTTTGATCCAATATATCATATGCTACTTTTCTATATACAATATTAAGTTAAAATCTGATATATTAAAACATGAAAGAAAGGAATAGCGTAGATCTGTATTTGCAGTTTTTTGTTGTTTTGTTAGTCTGCATTATGACGAAAAATTATTTCAGTGCTGTTTTTCTATTTTAGTGGGAATTCTATATTTGAAGGAGCTTTATTTATTGCAGGTAAAATCAGATGGGAACTCGGAAGCAGCCTGACTGCTCCACCTGGGGAGCCACCCTCGTGTGCGAGCCCTGAGAGGACACGTGTGAAAGAGCATACGTGATGTACGGAGCACGGCTGGGAGCGCTCACGGTCGGGGCAGAGCAGAGGGCAGGGAGGGTGGCACTGCGGTGGGAGCGTGTCACACCACATGACACCTGATCAGGGCGAGGACGTGGGGGTAAAGACTTCCTGAAACAACTTGAGCAAGTGTCTGGACCAGGCCTCAGTTCTCATGGGGGACTTGAACCTCTGTGACCTGCTGGAAGGCCAACATGGCAGGACACAAGCGGTCAAGGAGACCTCTGGAGGGTGTCAGGGCTAACTTTATGTTCCAGGTGGTTGTGGATGGGCCATGGGGTGACACACCACTGGAGCTGCTGTTTGCTAGCTGGGCTGTGATAAATAGCGCCAGCCTTGGCTGTAGTGCCTAGGGAACAGTCAATCCAGAGGGGGCAAGGAAAGGAAAGCAGTAGAGCCTCGTCTTCAGGCAAGGAAAATTTGGGCTGTTTGGGTAACTGGTATTTGGAATCCTACAGGAGGCTCCTGTGAAGGATGAGGGAGGTCAGGAGAGCTGGCAGTGCTTTAAGAGCAGCTCCTTCCAAGTACAAGCACTGTCTGTCCCAAAACTCAGGAAGATAAGTAGACGTATGGAACAGGCCTGGCTCAAGTGGCAACACACAATGGGGCTCCTACACAAAGAGGCAACATGTGGGAGCTGGAAGCAGGGACAGGCCACAAAGAAGGAATGCAGAGACATTGCCCAGGCATGTAGGAAAAGTGTTAGGAAGGCCAAGCCTCAGCTGGAGTTGAGACTTGCAAGTGGTGCAAAGGGCAACACAAAGAGCTTTTACAGCTACACGGACAGGGAAAGGCTGAACAAGGAGAACGTGGGCCCATTGCTGGGGCAGGAGATTTAGTGTCAGAGGACAGGGATAAGGCAGGGGTATTCAGTACCACCTTGTCTTTACTCTTCACCACCAAGGTGTTGCAGGATATGGTGCTTAGTGGAAGGGTTCAGGGAGGAGAAGAGGTAGCAGCAATGGATGCATATTGAGTCAGAGGTTACTTGAATGCCCTTAGGCCACAGAAGTTGACAAGACCTGATGGACTGAATCTGAAGGTGCTGTCTCATGTCCTTGCAAGGTTTGCATCCTTTGAAAGGTTGTAGAGACAGGAGGAGGTCAATGATGATGAGGAAAGCAAATATTTTACCCATCTTCAAAACAGGTCCAAAGGATGGTCCCCACAACCCAATCTTCCTCACTTCAGTTCCTGGAAAACCACGGAGCGAGTTTTGCTGGAACATGTTTCTGGGAAGAACAAGGTGACCAAGAAACAGTGAGCATGGACTGACTAAGAGTAAGTCATGCCTGACCAACCTGAGCACTGGATTTGGGTATGATTACCACATGTATCTGTTCCCCTCTCTCACCCTTTAGGATAGGAAAGGAAGAAAGCTCAGGAACAAGAGGAATAATCTAACTAGGGTGACAGTGACAGCCTCACTGCAATGGTAGCTAGTCCAGGCTCTACATTTCACTCTCCCTAGGTCACCGAATGCATGACAGAAGGAATCAGCTGTCTGTCCAGACCAAACACTAGAATTGATGTAAAGATCCCTATACCTGTGTGTGGATAAATTTGTGATGTTGTATGTGTATTTGTATATCCGTGTGAATAGGCAGGATGACTTTTGGATGCTTTAGCAGTCTGCGGTTATATGCAATTACTGACAAATGACTTCATCCTTATACTGAATGTCCTTGCATGAATGAGGTGTAGGCCGTACAGAAAGTTAACGTAGTGGTTTGAATTATTTAAACAGTGGACTTCTTTCAAGAGTCATACCACTTACTCTTTAACCAGGCATTTACTGGCTACTTGGTCATACGTTTTCATTTTTATATAGTATGCTTTACAGCTAAGTGTATTTGGATGGAATTCTGCTGCTCAGTGCCAGTACTCTGTCTAAAGGGTCATCAGCTCCCTATGAGGTGAATGTAACTTGTCAGCAATTTCAATGAGCAAATTCACCGGGATTGTGATGATTCCCAAAGGCCCCCTTCCTGTAAGTATTAACCATGGAAATAAAGAAGGCAGGATTGCAATAAAAAATAAAAAGTTAAAGCTACAGCGTTAATTCAAGAGAAAAAAAAAAAAAGAGTAAATTTAATACGCACAAGATAGCACCAGCATTTCATGTGCATGCATCTCCAAGTGCGTAACAAAATGAGCAAAATAATAGAGACAATTATCTAGATTTTTTGTTAAACTTTTTGTTTGTTTGTCTTTAAATATATTATTGGGTAGTAAGTCTGTGAGGGTATTCTGTTCCTATTAGCTCTGGTAGCCTGATGAGTATGGTGTTGCCTTTGCTTTAACAGGCCACGGGCTTTGTGCTAAGCTCAAAACAGAGATAGACTTGAGAGGCTCATCCAGACCTGCCTTCCTGTGCCTGCAGCTTGGAGCTTCTCCTGCTCGGCAATTTTCGGATGACCAGGTAACTCCTCTCAGATCAGTTTCAGCTTTTGCTTAGTTTTTATAGCATTGTGTAGCATTACACGTAGTTCTTAACCAAGACAGAGTAAAAACAAGTAGTAGTTCTGTACAGAATGAACCATCTCCAATCCTGGGCCTAAAGCTCAGCATGGAGAACAGGCGTAGGAGGAGAGCAGAGGAATTGAACGTGCAGGCACAGGATGTTAGCGGGAGCCCCGGGGTTATGAATCACTGCACTGCAGATGGTCAGTAAGGGAATGAGACCTCAAGTGCTGAGGAAAAGCAGTTCTAAGGAAAACAAACAGAAAAAAGCCCAAGTATCCAACATAACATGTATGAGAAATTTAGACACAGTGTGGAATTGCAGACCAGTGAATGAAGAGTGATGGGTAGTGCGTGTTAGCAAACATGCAGAAATGAGAAAGAAGCCATCAATGCTGCTCCTGGCAGAGCAGAAGGAGTAGCCCCTACCATCAGCACAATACCCCTCACTACTGCTCAGATAAGAATGTGACTTAGTGCAAACCTCTGTTTTCATAATGATCTAACATTAGCCGACAGGTAAGGTAAAATCAGATAGAGTTATGTTTGCAATACAGAATTAAGTTTAAAAACGTTTCAGTTATAATAACTAGCTGGAAGGCTGAAAGTATAACTAATTGCTGGCCGGAGGTCTAATATCAAGTGGAATGGATTTAATCAAAGCAATATCCTGCTTCTTCCCTCTGGGAAAAGAGATTAACAAAGCCAAATAAAACAGTAATTGATCAGCTGGATTTCAGATGGAGAATGTGGAGGAAATAAAAGAGCGATTACCTTCAAAAACAGTTCTGATATTAGAGTGTGTGTTGGGTTCTACTTCATTTAATCTGTCTGAAATAAAAAAAAAAAAACGATAAATAGTATCAAAAAGTGTAGTGTTGTTTGGACCACTAATTTGAGGATTTTCATCTCTCCTAACTTCTGTTCAGTGATGTAACTCTGTAATGGCCTACGGGAATTTACTGCTTCAGAAAAGCAGTGCAACAGCTGTTGCCACTCAGCTTCTGCACAGTGGTCCTGCTTGCAAGGAAGTTCAGTGCTACTTCATTTTACAATTGCACTTACTACTGCAATTCATTTTACAAATTCACCTACAAGCTGAGGAATATAGAAGAAATTCTTTTTTTCAGCATCACTCTGCAGGGCAGTATTAAGGCCAGGAAAGCAGTTCTGGGGGATTTTCTTCTTCCTGTTTTAGGCAGTACTTGGCCTTATTTGTGAAAAAAAATATTTTTTTTCAAAACTCTTTCCAAAACTCATGGGGGAGCGAGAAACTCTGTCAAGCTGGTGAGATGCTGGAGCCAAGGCAGAGTTGTTCTCGTACATTATTGGCATAACTACTGCTCTTGTGTCTGCCTAGGAGCTAAAGCATGAAGCTGGAGAAATTGAACTTGGCGACAGAGCTGAAGCAAACATTAATCGAAAGGATTTTTCCTGAGTACTTTCTTTTTAAATGTTGGTAAGCAGCTGCTTGTGGAGTGCAGCAACCAGGCCGCACATCCCTCTTACATGAAAGCATTTGGGGATTTTTTTTCAATAATACTCAGTTCCCATAAATGCATCTTTTTATAGCCCCTTCAGGAAGCTTCTCAAAAACAGGATAAAATCTGTGGTTATGCCTGGAGGGGCCTGCGACAACGTGGATTCCCTGCCGGGCAGGTGTGCGTCCGGCTGCGTGCGGCACTGCGGCTCCCCGCAGGGTCTGGCTGCGTCGGGGATTTCTGGGATCGTACAGCAGACTTCTCCCGGAGCAGCCTGGAAAAGCTTTCCTTCAAAAGAAACCTGCGTGGTAGGGAGAAGCCAATATGTTTCCCGAAAGTAAACCAAGGTCCTGGCTTGCAGAGGATGCATCTTCATTGCTTTCCTGGCCTTAACAGTGTCTGGGACATACACTTGTAGAGTGAGGAGAAACCTGTGTCTTCTTCTGGAGAATCATAGTTTTATGGCACTAAATCATTCAGGCGATTCTGTTCTTCGCAAGGCTAGTTCATATAGAAATAGAAAAAAAACGAAGAGGAGGTAGTTTATTTGAAAAATCTCAAAACATAAACATAACATTCTTAATTTGGAAGTAATTCCCCACTCCAAGCTAACAATCTTAGAGTATGAAAGACTTCATTTTCAGCTGAGTAAAATGTTTTTTTTAATAAGTTTTTTAAATTATTGAGCTACTGAATTGTTTTTAAAACAGTGGTTAAAGCCAGTTTGGAGCTAAGTTGCTTTTTGACAGTAAGCAGCTGTCAGCAACTAGGGGGTGCATTGGGTTCCCGTGGCACATGGAAGGTAGGAGCCTGGTGTTCGGATCCCCTCTCCAAGCAGGACAGGAACCTGCCAGGAGCGCCCTGGAGCGTCTCAGCTGGGAGGTGACCCGGAGTCTAGTCCTGAAGGTGCTTTTCCTCCCCGGGTGAGCAGCTCTGCGCACACCGGCCCTACGTGCACGTACGCACGTGCAGGCACATTCAGGAAGAGTGTCAAACCCTCCTATGATTCTCATGAAACAAAATCCCCCTTCTTTAGCCAGTTTTACTTCTAATCTAGCAGCTATTTCACTCGGGGCTATTCGGGTTCTGCAGCCTGTCTCTGAGCTTGCTTTACTTTGCATGCCTTTCAGCATGCAGTGTTATGTTAGATTTATGACTGCCATCCACTAATTTATATCTATATTTAGTTGTAGGTAATGTTTTCCCGTTCCTTTCTGAAGTCTTCCTAGTCCAAATGTTGAATCATGCTGCCTTCAAAAGATCTTTTTCCTGTGTCTTGGCCCCCAGGACTTGGGCATGCAACAAGTTACCCAGATGTCTGCAGTCTGCTCTTCATTTTGCAGACCGGTTTGCAGGGTCTTCATAGTGTTTGCTTTGCATTGAGATGAGCCACATGCTGAAGTAAAGAATAAGAATAATTAATTGCTGAAGAACCGTTTGATATTCCAGCTTGCCTCACTGCTTTCCCTTAATGAAGGCGTAGTTTTAATCTGTTTTGAAATACATCAAGTGTTCACAAAAGAAAAAATCTTCAGGAATTTAAAGATGAGTATTCTGCCCATCCCTGCCTTGCGGCTTTAATCATTATTTTGTTTACCTCACTATTTAATCAAGCTAAAAAAGAACCTCTGAGTTTCGAGGGCTCCATTGCATGTGGCTTTGAAAAATAGAGGGAAAAATACCTGCTAACACAATGAAAGGACAGGCGAAACATTTATTTCTTTGCTTTATGTGCTCAAAAGAATGAGGGAGATTTGATTTTTTTTTGTACTCTTGCCATTTTTTTTTTTTTGCAACAGTTTCTGGAAAGAACTTGGACGTAACTGTTCAGTGTATTCAGCTCCAGCACTGCTCCAGCTTATAGGCTGAGCAGATGGGGGACAGCATATTTGATACGAGAGTGTCCACAAGAGTCATTTGGGGCCCATTTGGGCTTTTTTCATTCAAGTTTAAAACCTTGCCCCTTGCAGCACTTCCAGACGCGTGTCCAGACTTCCAGTGAATCACAGCTTTCCCGGAAACCCCTTCCACAAGCGTGGCACTGTTTGGCCGGTGTGAGGCTACCTTTATGCATGCGGGATGAAACAAATGATTCAGAGTCTACCTCACATATACAATTCTGGAAAAAAAGTATACTCATTAGGCTGTTATTTGGTGTTCAAAGGCGAGAGCTGTAGATTATTCCCAGCATATTGCACTGTAAGCTGCTTAGAGGGATTCAGGGTGCCTAGGTAGTGTTCCTTACTCAGCAGACAACAGAGATCTGTGGTGTTCAGTAATAAAAGCAGAAGATTTCATAAGCATCTTAAAACACTGTCCCCAAAGGCTCATCAGCATTTAAAACTGAAAATGGCCTCTGATGAAGGAACTCTGGTGCAGTTAAGGGCCCCTGTGCACGTCGGCAGGTAGCCAAGGGAGCACTTATAGCTGTGCCAAGTATTAGTGGACACGCTGCTTGTACCAGGTGTAGGATGCAGCCACCCTTATTTTGTTAAGAATGGTTACATTTTTTCACTTCATTTCTTCTTTTAAAGCAGGCTTTGAGCATGCCTTACAGCACCAGGGGATGTGCAACGGAGTAACTGGGGAAATAAAGAGCAGGAGGACTGGGGTTCGCACGCAACAGTCGGACTATGTCTGACGCCACCCAAGCACTCTCCTTACCAGAGTTCACTATATCTATAAATATGTATATAGCTAATTGGGCTGAATTCCCCTCCTTTACAAATGTAGATTTTCAAGACCTGGTTCTCTAACTGCAGTGCATCCTCTTTGTATGTGTGCTCTTGGTGTGCGGGGCCCAAGGGAGGCCCGGGGTGGCTGCCGTGAGGTGGACAAGGTGCTGCCCGTTGTGTGGTTGTGTGTGTGACAGAGAAAGGACAAGTGCCACAGGGGGGAGCGTCACTGGAGCGGCCACACTGCGAGATGGGGTAGAAGAATAGGAAAATGCCCATGACACACATCAAAGGTTTGGGAAGTTACTCCTTCATTGTCTTGGCATCATCATAGATCTTGAAGTCTTTTCTAGTTTAGTTAAGCACATTCTTCTGGTCCCATTCATTTTATTCCAAATACTCGCTGTGCTCAGCAAGCAGAGCACAGAAAGCATTTCAGAAACGACTGCCATCCTTGGTATTCCCCCTCAGAATACCCTCAGCAGAGGGCTGCTGATGTAGCCTGTAGCCTTAGAAGGAAAGCTCAACACCCTCCTTGGAGGTGTCCCATTTAAAGACAAAAGGCAGTGGGCAAAGATTATGACAGGAAAATTCCAGAAAAAGGACTAGGAAAAATGGTTTTCATAGACAAAATAGATCAGCCCTGGGACAGGCTCCTGGGGAGGCTGTGATATCTCCATCCTTGGAAGTGATGGAGCCTAGAAAGGCCATGGGAAACACAATGTTACTTTGACATTTATGCTCAGTATTCCCCTGCTGGAGGCCACCAAAAGTCTGTGTGACCATGGAGCGGCAGTTCGTAAAATTTATGTACTTATAGCTGGTGTGGGCTTCACGCTAGAGGGAACTATGGCTTTCATTAAGCCACAGTTCAGCAACTCAGAAAAACCATCAGCCTCAAGGATTTCACCAGTGTTACTTTTGTCCCATAAATATTTGGGGCAGAGGGCCTGGATCCCTAGTGTCCTTTCGTGCCGAACAGAGATGTTTGGGCCAAACCATATATCCCTTCAAAGGAAACCTCCAACCGGCATCCTCAGCAGCCTCAGCGCCAACCGCTTTGCGTGGCTGCTGCGCTCGGGGCCGAGCACGTGCCAGCGTGGACGCTCAAACCTCCTCAGCCTTGCACGTGATTTACCTCAGCTCTTGGTCAAGCTGCAGCTCTCTGCTTAGCGGCGTGAGGTTTTTAAGCATCGCTTCAAGCAAACTGGTCTGCACGGATGGTGCCGGCTTGGGACACTAGTGGTTAAGGAATAAAGAATAAAACACACTATTAGAGCGCTTTGAAGGCAGCTTAATTTTTATAGCATATAAATCTGATAGCTTGAAGTTTTTATGAGCCCATTAGAAATACAGGGTGAATTCAGAATAGCTCAGACTTTGACAACCTGTCAGACAGTAAAATTGCCTCTGAGAACAAAGCATAATGAAATTATAACGCAAGAAAGCCTAGTATAAGGTTTTTTCTTCCTGTTGCGCTTTTTAAAAAATACTTTATATGGGAACCATGTGTTTCCTGAAAGCTTAATTTCAACTTAAGCAAAGTTATTGATCTGTCACTATTATTTTCTGACTTAATTGTTGACACTTGTTAATGCAAAGGCAAGATAAAATTAAAACTGTGTTTGTGGGTGCTACAAACACCTTGAGGAAAAGTAAGATTTTATAGTGTACTGTAATAACTAACACAGCTAGAATATTGAAGTTAATAACACCAAACACTGCAAGGGATGAAAATCCCAGTAGCACCCTCTGTAACAGCTAATAAATACGCTCACAGCTAACATTTGTCAGGGCCCTGAGTGCACTAATTGGCCTCCCTTGCCCTGATCAACTTCACCTGGGGCATCCCTACACCCAGCCCAGTGGCCGGGCTCTATTTAAGCCCCATCCCAAAGGAATGTTCTCTTTTGGACAACACTACATATGGAAGGGGGGTTAGGAAGTCCTGTTTTATAGGTGCAAGATCTTTGCTCTGATGGTACTGGCCAGCTTCATGCTGGAGCTGCTCGTACCAGGTTTTCTGGAGCTCTTGGCTACTGTGGCTTCTTGACTGTCTCCTCTTGCTCTGAGGGATGCTGCTTAACAGGTAGGGTCCTTCGCAATGTTTTGGGGTGCTTGAACTATTTTGGCTGAGTGATCGTAAGATGATGTGGCTCGGAGGATTTGCAGAAGATGTTGCCAAGAATGATCTGGAAAAACTCTGGAAAACCCTCATCTTGCATAAGTGACCTCTTTCAGTGGAGATGCAGGATCCTGAATCCTGTAACAACAGTCCTGCTTTCAATTTATATTTCTTAGAGGTTGTTCTGCAGAGTTAGTGTTCACTTGTTTTATGAAGAGTCTAGGAGTTTCTTCTGCTTCTCGTCTCTTCTGGAGTCTAGGCACAAGAAGGAAATGCCTCATCTGCCAAGGATTCGTGCGGGGATTAAGGGGAGGAGATGTTTCTTCCTGGCCCCAAGCACTAGAACAAAAAGTAATACATTTAATTTGCAATAGGATTTTTTTCTTGGCTTTCATTAAGAAATGTTTGTATTTTGTCTGCATTGCGCTTTCTGCTTATCAGAAGTATATTTATTAGCAGCCCCTGCACTGTGTGACATTACTTCACTGTGATTTTGGTTGCAGTCCAGTGGAAGCCATGCCTTCCACATGCCCTTTCGCTTTTGTTATTCAGCTTCTACAGCGTCTCTTTGAAATACTTAAATAAAAACATAGTAGTTCTTTGGCTCCCTGAGAGGAAGGGTGTGCATTTCTTCACTACAAGCCTTCTTGGTTAATCCTGTAAGAGGATGTAGTGTGGAGTTACTGCCAGTTGGTGGATCATAATCAACTGCAGGTCTTACACAGTATTATTACAGTGACCAAGTGAGCAGGGGTTGTACTTTTACTGTGCCTGGTGGTTATTCTTGTGTTTGGGAGCCTGTTTTGTTAGCCATGTTTTCAAGCAGACTGGCTTTGATACAGAACTTATGGTGGAAGTCAGGTCACATTAAGTTAATAAATGTGCAGGGTTTAGACAGGAAGAAGAAAAACTATCTTTTGTGGTGATTATGCCTTATAAAAGCATCTCTGCAGGAACAAAAGGTGCAGTTTACTTCAGGGGCTGGCAGGAGAGAATGCAAATACCTGGATGCTTCAGAAGATGCTCAGCTCTGTAATGCTAACTAATGGGTAGAAACTGTTTCTTTAAGGTGTGTTTATGTAAGAGAAGCTGGTCATCCCTTTGTCCCTTTTCCCTTGTTCTCTGGCTACTGCTAACCTGGTTTGAACTCTTACTCAAGCTGCAAGAGGCTCCTGGGACGCTCTGGTATGGCATGTGGCTTTAGGCTGTACGTCCATATGTGTTTGATCCTCATGATGCAGAGGGCACTATGGAAAAACACTTTGTCGTACACCCAAGCACGTGCTCTGGAGGAAACTTTGGGGTTCCTTAATTCATTGCTCATTTTCATAGTGCAAGAGCTCCCACACCCAGTGAGAGGGCATGAGGTGGCTCCGGGCAGGCATCACATATGTGTTGTTACTCTGTGCTTATGACTACCATAAAATTAGTCTCCTGGAGAAGCAAAGTGGGTCTGACGAGCTTTAACCTACAGTAGGTGATGTCTGTTTGTTTGCTTATAAACCAGGGAGGTAATACATCTGGGGTTCTCTGCTTGGCTGTCAGCTGTGGATCTCTTGGTCACTGTGTTACTTTTAGCCCAGGTGATGGAAAATGGTATAGGAGAAAAATCCTCTTAAACTGGCAGCATTCACTGTTCAGTAGAAACACTGAATTCAAAACCTTATGCAGGAATGTTATTTTTTTCTGGCAGCCAAAAGAGCAGATAAATGGAATCAAGGGAGGAATGCCCCTTGGAGGACATGGAAAGATGAAGGGGAAGGAGAAAAGAAAGTTACTTTGCAAAGTAACAGATGGAAGCATTGATAGGAATATGTTTGGGTTACTACAAGGCTGTGCTCTAAGTAAGCATGAATAACAAATCTGGGAAAATGTGAGTATCTATATACATCAGCAGTGCAGCACCTTCCTCTTATTGTTCCTTCTTCTCTGTCAATGTTAACTCTAGTGAAGTTTACCTTAGCTCATTTCCATCAAAATGGTTCCAGAAAAACAAAAAGTTTTTCTAGTACTATTTTTTTTAATTATTTGTTCAACCATTTATATTATGTCTATTTTATTTCCCTAGGAGGCATTGGGGAATCCAGCTTATGCATAAAGCACAAAATGTGTCATTTCATTGTACATCCCTGCTACTGGGAATAATGCTTAATGGGAAAACATTCTCCTTATCAAAGCTCAGGAAGCCGCTGCATAACAACATTCTTTGTTAACAATTTAATTCCTTGTAGTCATGTAATTTATCAGAAACACCTGAAGGAATGGAAAGGAAGAAATGGCCCATTGCTTTTCCTCACTTTGGACTTGTATCAGGCAATTCTTTCACATGAGGCCTTATATTTGGTGAATAAAGCTCTAGCATTTTCTTGGCATTTATAAAATGAGTCTAAATGTAATTGATTAAAAGTAAGGAAGTCAAGTTGCCTGAACCCTCAGAACGACATGCTGGAGAAGGAAGGAGCAACTGCTTAGATTGGAAGACCTACTTCGAAGCCTCCTTCTATATTTAAGTCCTCATGAGATCAGGTCAAAGCTTGAGTTTTTTGTTCATGGAAAACTTAGGCCTAAAAAACCTTTTTTTTTTTTTTTTTTTTTTTTTTTTTTTTTTTTAAAAAAAAAAGGGCATTTGTCAGTCAAATACAGACAAGAAAATATAGAACTTCACCTCCAAAGTCCATTTATTCCTCTTCCATTTTTGAAGAGGATAAGGTGTCCACGGGTCATGGAACCTCGAGCTTCGAGGCTCCCTGTGCTGGTTTTGTTTCGTTCACTGAAATAACCATTTCTGTGAAATAGTTGGGTTCACCCCCTTTTTAAGGGTGCTGCCCCTACCCCCCACCTTGAGGGATAGGAGGGTAGAAATCATATAGTTTATTGAACCCAGAGTGTTTTTTCTTTTTTTTTTTTTCCTTCCTTTGAGGTAGTAAGGAGGGTGTTGTGCCCCCTGACCCAGTATGATAGACTGGGTCAGGAGTCTGGGTGAAAACATTGTGAAAACTAGGCTTACTCTTAAAGATGACCCACTTTTCTAGCCACTTTTTAACCAGAGGAAAGTGCTAGTGACTCAGTGGTAGTCCAGCTGATGGCTCTTAGTGTTCACTTTTTTCCCCCCACCCCATGTGTACTACTTGCAGAATCAAACAAGTTAAATGCCTCCCGAAGATGAGTTAGAGTCATTAAGGTGGTTGGTGTTCTCAGAAATGGAGTTAAGTGGGTAAGCTGGTATAGAAAAGGGGAATTTGGTGACTGATGCAAGTCTCCAGGAAAACTACCACTCAGAGGTAAATGTGGCATGAATGGAATTAACATGTGATACAACATTAGTTGTTTTTGGTTTGTTTTGTGTGTGTTTTTTATGGATTACTCAGTGATGATGAAATGAAGTCACGGTATATGAGCAAATCGGTACTGATGTAAGAGAGGCAAGACATCACAGGTTTTGGTGAGATAATGGTTAGAATTTATTTCGTCTAAATTTAGTTATCTGAAGGAAAGTCTTGTTGAAACAAAGGAAAAGTCTTGTCGAAACTGGATTCATACCACACATCTTGAACACATGTGTTTCAGTGAGATGACTAATCCTCTAAAGTTTCATTTCTTATCTATTGACCGTACTTGGGGCTTGGACGACCAAGTTGGGGAGAAGGGGGGGAAATAAAAATAAGAACTTGCTTAACCTTAATGCTGATATTAGGTGAGCTGAATCCCACCCAGCATGTTTGCTAACAAAGTACTTCTGTGTGTTTGGGGTATCTGGTGCAAGCTGAGCACTGCTGCAAAAAGGCATCTTTGAATTCTTTGCAAAAGGCTCCTCTTAAAACTCTAGTTGCACTTAAAGCACTCTAGTTACTATGGGTCATCTCATATTATAAGAAAACCTGGCTTGTTGAAGCACCAACAGCTGTTTTAGCTCAGAGCTTGGGCTGCACGTCTTTCCCATGCTGGAAGTCCATCTAGCTGTTTCCTTCTAGCAGGAAGCCCTGAATATTAAATGCTTGAGCAGAGGCCCTTTTTCCTTCTCTCCGCAAAGAAAGCGATTGTGAAACACCTATTTGAAACCTTTTCTATTTCTATTCTAAACCATGTGGCTAATGCCCCATCCAGGGCATCGCTGGCCAGGCGCGCTGGAAATGCAGACAGACTTTTCCTAACTCCAGATGTGGGCTGAACCATTGGAGTCGAGCATGGGAAAATATAATTTCTCACTGTCCGAACTCTTCCTCTTTTGCAGCTTTCAGACTCATGTTTTTTTTTTTTTTTTTTGGTGGTGAGATTAAATTAACTGTCACCATTCCCTACAATTTAAATAGCTTTTTAATTAACTTGCACTTAAAAAGAGAAAAAGCTGTTTGAGGCAAAAAAACAAATGCTGCTGTGTAATGCAATAACTTCTGGTGCTGAGGAAACATCAGATGCTGTCAACATTTTTTTAAAAAAGCTTTGCTTGTACCCCATATATTAATTGAGGAATAACGTATGTATAGAATATAATCATGCAGTAAATTTAGTGTAATTAATTGTGACTAGAATTAAGTTATATAGGCCCTGCCCACCACCTCGTGCCCTGCGCCAAGCCCTTTCTCAGAAGCCCAGACCCTGCCCTTCCTTGCCTGGAGAGCTGGCTGATAGGCCTGAGCCTGAAACTCAGTGCTTGGTTATTTTCCATAGGGGAAGATCTGCCGTGAAACCCACAGCTTAGTAACTAGGTGCTATGTGTCATTAATTGATGTGGTTTTCTGTAACATCACCAAGTATTTGAGGAATAGATTTGTCTAGTTAGCCTTCTTAGGTAAACTCTAACTTAAACATTCTTATAGCGTACAGTGTTTTTGGTGTCTGTACATTTATTAGGCTTGGACTGGCTCAAGCAGCATAACCCTGGCCAGCTCCTCTCCGTGTAGCTCCCCCCTGCTCTGGCTCTGTCCATGCACTTAGTGTTGCATCTAAAGCCACTGTCTAGGCTGTGTCCGGGCAGATTTTTGAAGCTCTTTTTAAGGTAGGTTGGGTGGGTTGTAGTAGTGTCACAGTAGCTACACAAGATGAAACTAGAAATCTGTGACTGGACCCAGCAAAATCAGTTTGCTTGATTTGAAGTGAGATGAAACCAAATACCTGAAACTGAAGGTAGAAGTTGCAGGAGAGAAACCAAACCTAGTGACCATGAAACAGAAACTCGAAATTTATCAGTCTGGAATGTAAAATGCAAATTCAGCTCTTGAATTTCTGCCTTGCATACATATGCTTGATTTGATGTGTGATCTAAAGTAGCTTTCTTGATAGTGTGTATTTTGGCAAACACAGTATGTCTTTCTCTCCCTGAACCTGTATATACTGAGGTTAATGGTGCTGGAGTTCTCTAGGGTGTCAAGACCATGGGTTTTTATAGGAGACACCACTTCATTTATTTGAAGCTGTGTTAACCAGACCAGCTGGACTTGCTCAAAGTGGCACTGTGGTGGTCAGTGACTAAAATTTCCTTTAAGTGTGTAAAGGAAAGGAAACTATCAATGTTCCTGATGTTCACCTCCCTTTCCTGCATCATTTTATTTTAAGCTTATTTTATTATAATGGTCACAAAACAGAAACTATCAGAAGCATGGTAGAAGCAGGTTTCATTGAAAAGTGCATCCTGTTTTTTTGTTTGTGTGCGCTTTTTCTCTTCTACCACTATTGGTTTTTTTTATCTTAGGCTGATCCTTACACCATTAAATAGGATGGTACTTCATTAAATCATTAGATATGTTGTTCACTTCTTCCTAGTGATATTAAACAGTGCTATTCTTAGATCACCTGAAAGTGTTTAGGCAAAGTATACTGTGTAATCACCTTCCCTATTGTGTTTTTAATAGCATGCTGAACTTGAGTTAGCCCCCAATATTGTAATTTTTTTCCATAGCAAACCCCATGGACCAGACTAAGCTCCAGCTGAAGCTGGTCATGGTGCATGGCTTGGCTCTAGTAGGTTGAAGTCATTCTTATTTATAAGAGCTTCATTTTCTAGCCTAGGTTAAATCAGGTTATTGCTCTTGTTTATTCATATTGCATGGTAAGTATATATACAGATGAGGTGCTTGAACTCTGCTAAACTGAATAAGGAAGGGTAGTGGGTAGTAAATGAGACTTCAGTTCATACTGCTTGGCTCCTTGCACATGAAATGCCTGAGCTAATGCTGCTCCAAGAACATTTTTAGCCTCTGAAGGCTTAGTTCATTGCCATTATTAAAATACATGGGGGACACTAAAACAGACCTCTGTGAGTGCAGGCATCTCTTAATCCTGTGAAAACTGTGCATCTGAGTGACATGTAGTCAGGCATGGATATGAGCAGAGTGTTGCAAGCAACTTGCTAATGAACCCTGGGCAGGAAAGGGGAAAAAGTTCAGCTTTGGTTTTCATTTTTGAGGGTTTCTCTTCGTTTTCCTATTTTCTGTTATTGGGAGTTCTATTTGGTTTTAGTTCTGGGTTTCTTGTCTTGCAAAGTCAGTATCTTCTGAAGGGTAGTTGAGAAAATCCCCATCCTGACCAGCTTTGTCGTCTTTCTTAGAAATACAAGCTCAGCTTCTTGCAAGCTTTTTTTTGTACTCCTCACAACTCTTCAACACTGCCTTCCAATTGCAGGTCATCTGGCTTCCTCTCTGATTTCAGCTCTCATCCCATGCAAGGAAGTTGTGGGAATAATGCCATTCCATCGAGATTTGGGAGTATCTTCAGACATACGAACAGATTTTGAAGGTCTTTAAATTGCTGAATGAAGACTACTTCTTGGAAAAGGCATCCAAGACATCTTCCAATTCAAGTACTGGAGAAGGGATGCAGATCTGGTGATAAGTTTTTTGACACCCAAAATTGTTCCAGGGAAAATTGCCTGTTCTGAGGAACTTGCCTGAGAATCTGCAGGGGTCTGAACCTCCCTGCCTGGTTACCTGCTCTTGAGCTGAGCCAGCGGGGAACTCCAGTGACCTCAGCCTGTGGTTTGGGGAAAGCCATCATGGAGATGGTTGTTAGGCCAGGAACCTTCGGCTTTCCGGTTGGACCAGTTAGGGTGTGCAGACTTTGGAAGACAGCTAGTGTAGGTCATTGAAACTGACTGGGTTTTCTCATGCCCATTCTGGTGAAGAAGTGTGAGGCAGTACTCCCCTGAGATGGCAGACTTTGAAGCACCCCTAGAAGTTTGGAGCAGGAGGTTTCAGATAGTTTGCACAGTGATGGCATGTGACAAGTCAGTGTTTGGCTGATAACTAGTGTTTTCTCTCCTGGTGACGCTTTCCCATGCTTTGCCAATCAAAGCTGTCCTAATGCTTTAAGGCTTTGTCAGATTGATGCACCCTGCCTAACTCTAGCCTGTAGCCAAATAAGAACACCTGGACACGGGGTGATTTGACCTGTTTCCCCATTCAAAGACTTCACTCAGTTTCTGTGGGTGGTTTGAGTCACTGTTGAAGTCTAGCTCCAGTTAAGCAATAGAGGACCGAGGTAGTGCAGTCGGCGAAGCCTGACAGTCCTGCTTGGGTGAAGAGGGAGCTGATGGGCGGGTGTCTCAGTGCTGCACTTCTCCTCAGCGCACACTGCGTGCAGAGGGCATGAATCCAAACACATAATTGCATAGGGCTGCAGGTTTTCATTGGTTTGACTTCCAAGTATATGATTTTTAGTTGAAAGGCTGACTACAAAGCCCTTATGAAAGGAATTAAGTTATCATCTAGCCTGTGGGGATAACAGCCTTAGCTCCACATAGACTTGCAGCAAGGCAAAGCTCTGTTTGCAGTTGGTGCATGTGGGAATGCTGATGGTTCAGCAGGAAGCTTTTGATTTACTCATTTTTGCTCTCCTGGGGGAAAAGCTTTGACCTGTCAGGGCATCTGCCTGAGGAGCTGAGGCACTTTCTGATGTATAATGTTTGGTACTAATGGTGATCTGGCTTGGTTCTGTCCAAATCACTAGAAGGTAAATTACCTCTGTCTTGCTCCCCATCGTGGAGGAAAAGGATAACAGGAATTCCTTCTTTTTTTTCTTTTTTTTGTGTGCATAATTCTGTGCAATGTCCAGACAGTGAGCTTTTCCAATGGTCCTTAGTATCATGCAGTTACAAGGTCCTTATTTAGTGTCTTATAAATATGAAGCCTCCTGTTTCAAGTTGGTTGGTAAAAAAATTTTACTATGAAGCAGTCAGTGAAGTGCTTGGAGGTGAACTGATAAGGAAACCAAAAGCACTTTTTAACTTTAATGACTTCCTTCCCTGTTGCTGAAGTTGTCGTCAGCAGTGGGGAGCTGTTGGTTGGAATCCACACTTGGCTGTAAACCTTTGAGTCAAACACTTTCCTAATGTGTTTAATGTGTTGTTACTTGTTGATCTGGGTATGCATGAGTGCTTGTGTGGTCTGAGCTTCGATTCAAACCAAAAATCCCATTAATCAGAAATGGCAGCAAGCAACCCTCTTCTCTGCCATAAAGATGTGCTGAATCAACAAATGCTAAGTTTTCTATTTAAAGAATTAATTTTCAAAAGTTCTCTATTTTTTTTTTTTGCCATCTGCAGGAATTTTTGACCCCTCTTTCACGCTGCCATAAAGACAACAGCTCAGTTAGTTATCTCTGATCTTTTCTTTGAATATTGATATTAATAATTATACATCTTATTTTCACTAACTTATGTCAGTGAGGATGAAGCTCCAGGAAGGAGAGCACACTGGACATGGCCCCAGATGCGTAGGAGCTGTTGGTCCTCGTGTGCGTGTGCAGCAGGTCCGTCTGGTGCGTGTGGCAGGCCGGTGAGCAGCTCTGCTCCCTGAGCCCTTTTGAAGAGGGACAGGAAAGAGAACCCAATCTCTGCCCAAGACTGAGGATTAGGCTGATATCAGACACTTTCCCCTGGATGCACAAGGCGCTACTTACGTTTCAGTAGCTGCTCTCAGTTGACTGTTCACAGGACTTGAAGAGTGGCGTTCCTTCTCATGGAGTGATTTGCATGAGCTCTGGGAGTTCCCGACAATTAGCTTCTGATTGCTAATAGTGGTTTTCCCCTTCTCTTGACAATGTGTTAGTTAAGGCATATCCATTTCCCTCCTTCCTATTTGCAGTAAATTTCCAGGAGTTTTGGGCTAAGCTTGAGGCAAAGCGTAGAATTATGACCACAGTGTTTAATACCAAACTTTGTGATGACTGTGATGACATTTGTGTTCTTTTACGGAAGTTGTTAATATGATGCAATGTTGGGAATGGGCCTTAGAGGACACAGTCTTTGTGCAAAACTGTATACATGGAGTTTTGACTCCCCTTTCTTTCCCATTGGAAATGGGAAATCTGCACATAGTTTTTGATGACTTTTCCACAGGGTCAGTGCCAGAGTGTTTATGTTGATTGACTGACTGAAAAGGCCATTAAAGCTTCTGTAGTGTTTTGGAGAAACTGCTCCTAGTATGGAAAGCTTTCCCAAGAGGCTTCAGCACAACTTTCAGTAGCTACCACGCATCGTTATTGTAATTTCCTAGGTGATAGTGTAATTTCCTAGGTGAAATATTCGGTCGCAGTAGACGTATTGCAGCTTGGTGAGACGCCTGGCGTGCAGCGGTGCCCCGTGTGTCCCGACGTCAGCCGAGCAGCAACGCGCGGCGCTCGCCCTGCGCTCTGCGGCGCCCACACGTGGGGCAGCTTTGGGCCGAATGGAAGCACCTATTTCCTGTGCTTGCAGCTTACAAAACCTCAATTGCCCAGCAAAGGTCCTGATGAACACGTAGGTTGCAGGCAGTGTTGTGCATCCCGTAGTAACGGCGCGCTGACGGCGCACAGATGATTCATGCATCTTGCATCAGCCCTTCAATTTTTTAGAGTTTTAAAAAAAGTTCCCTTTTTTCTAGCAGGAGACTGTTGACATCTTATCAGGCTCTCCAAGAACTGCTTATTTCCCTGAATATAGAGAAGCAACTTACTCTACATATGGATAGATATCACATGGAGGACTGAAGTGTCTAAACCCCTTCTATCTCCAGAAATTTGCATTTAGAGTGTTGGGTTGGCTGTTTTGTGTTCAGATTTACAAGGGACTACATCGGGGAAAAAAAAAAAAAAAAAAAAAAGCTGATCCTAACTGTTTTGAGAGACAATGCTGACTTTCATTATAAAGTGAGCCTACTGTAATCCTTATGCAGTGTATTGTATTAGGAAAGCAGAAGCAATACTGCCTCAATTTATTTGACTGTTGTCAAGGGCTAGAGAACACAGGTATGATATTTGCAATCCTTCAAGTAGCTAGTGATGTGCTCTGCTCTGGTTAAGAACAGAGATAGAGAAAATGTGGCTTGTTGCACTTCAGCTGTTATGCAGCAGAACTTACTGTGCAAATTTGGCACTCGAATATTGAGATAATTCATACATTAAATACAGATATCGTGGAATGATTGCCTTTACTGCCTGGCATTTTGTCTGTAAGAACAAACTTCTCCATTACCCCCACTGCATAACATGAAGGACTGATTGAAAGACTTGAGGTTTTTATGAAACACTCCTATGTATCTTATCAAAAGATGAAAAGCAAAGCATGTGCAATTACAGGGTTGAGAACAGTGTGTTCATCAGCAGGAAAATATTTTAGATATTTTATTAAAGTAATCTGAGTAAGGGCAGAGTGAAGGTTATGATGCAAGCTGGAATAAGAAAGCAGTGCATTCCCTTGAGTACGTCTGGCTTGATAACAGCCCCATGTGGGCTTGGTGCAGCTGCACTGATGGGGCCTCCGCAGCTGGAACCCACCTCAGTGAGGTCTGCCCAGTGCCCCGGCTTCTCACCGCCCGCTCCAGATGTGCACTTGCACTCTGGGCTTGGGAAATTCTCCCTAGCAAGGGAAAAGGATGTGAGAACTGCTGGTCCTCAGAGGGGCAGGAGGAGTCCAGGGGAGATGGAAAGGCTGCAGCATGACCACGTTTGGGTATGCTCTGAGCACCCCCTTCCCAAGGGTGGTCCCACGTGCAGTCAAGCAAGATCCTGCAGAGCTTGAGCTGTTTCTCTCTGCCAGGCACTGCAGCTCCCATGGCCGCAACACGGGGTTCCAGGCCAAACTGCTAGCAGTCCATGTGAGGCTGGTGTGGGACACGCACAAGGGAATTAAATATCTGTATTATCTGTTACCAAATCAACATGTAGCACTAAATCATGAGACTAGACTACAGCATTCTTGAAATAACAATAGGATTAAACAGAACAGGAAACTGCTAACTAGTAAAAAGTGGCAGATCAGAAAACTAAAACGAATGGAGTAACTGTTAGCTGATGCAAATGTATCCTTTGTAATACTGCAGTACTAATATTGTGGTGTGTGTGGATAACCTCCAGCAGCCTGAACACCTATTTCAGTTACCATGTACTCACCCCGTCATGCCACTATCACTTACCTTCTGCTGCGTGCAGCATGAAGAACAGGCATGAACAGGGAGGTCCTGTGCAAGGGTTTGGGGTGAACACTGACCCCTGCCAGCCCCGCTGGGAGCTGGGCAGCCTGCGTGGGTACCACAGTGGGGTTGCTCTGTGCTCTGTCCCTGTTGAGCCAGGCCAACTACATGGACACTTTACAACAGGCAACATAGCGCAAGGTTCCTGGTACTGCACCTCTTGGCTCCTGCTGCTTCTGGAGAGCAGCAGGGCAACTCCTAAGTTTGCAGTTTAAGGTTTGTCTCTTTAGAAACCTCCCTTGACTAAGCAGCTGTACAGAGCTGCTTGTAGCAGCGGGAAGGGGAGCTATTTGGGTCACAGCGCCTGCCTGCTGCAGAGCATTGACCTCTTTACAGCTGTGGTTTTGCAGATTGCAATGAAAATGGCTGTGCAGTCAGTGCAACACTAACAACTGCATGATCACCAGTAATGCCCGTAGCGTGACGCAGTGGCTTAGTGGCCCTCAGATGATGACTATGCTGTAGGAGCAAATCCAGCAGTAGGAGTGTTTCACTCGTGAATCAAATGATACTGTGTAGGTCTTAGACGAGTCACTGTTGTGCAAGTGTGAAGAAACTGTTCACGTGGTTAGCTCCATCATAACAGATTTCGTGGATCCTGTCTCCTCCAGTGAAATGCGTGTGGACCAGCGTGCTGAGTCCCAAACTGTCAGGGATCCAGGGTGCTATTTGCTTACCAATGTTTGCAGGAACTATGCAGCCAACCTCGGGGGGACGAGGGCACAATGTCATGTGAAAGCACTGCTTCTCTCTGCAGAGCCTAATTAAGGAGGTTACACATCATAGGGATCAAAAGTGGAGTTTTTTTTTTGTTATTGGCTACATTACTGCTGCTGCCTCAGCTCAAATCTTGAAGAATGCCCCATGAATTAAATCTGGTTGTCTTATGATTCCCAGAGAACATGAAAATGATAAAAGTAGTTAATTTTTTTAAAGCTAATTTTACTGTAATGCATATTGTCTCAGGAGTAGTTCATGGAATAAAAAATTAATCCATCTGTTTTCCATCTTAGAATACATAGAATTATGCACAGTGCAACTAAAATTAAGACAATTTGTTAGCTACTGCAACAGGAAGTGTTACAGAATG
Source organism: Tinamus guttatus (assembly GCF_059628265.1). Lineage (NCBI taxonomy): Eukaryota > Metazoa > Chordata > Aves > Tinamiformes > Tinamidae > Tinamus > Tinamus guttatus. Next base: position 298,130 of record NW_028288749.1, read on the forward strand.
AAAAACGCATTGCGACATGTTGCTCAAGATGAAATTCAAATTCATCCTTGTCACTGCAACCACTTGTTTATGTTGCTGAAATTTCTTAAGCAAATTGTGAAAGTTTGTGAGGTTCCTGGTGCTGCATTTGGACCCATTCATTTTATTAACCCATTAACGTGAACTACGTATCTTTAGTTTATTTGGATTGACATAACCATTAAAGAAGGGATTAATTTTTGACATTTTAAACAGTCTGCACCATGTTGCTTTTGGAGATGTGTTTATCAGTAGAGCTGATGGGAATAATGGTGTTTTTTAAATTGTTCAAAAAATGGGAAAATTTCAGGTGAATCCAAAGTGTGTTTTTCATTTGTGCAAATAGGAGTAAGTTTGAAACAGTAAGAAGTTAAATGCTTCATATTGCAAGTTCAGTTTCTAGTTCAGTTTCAAGTTTATTTTATTAATAGAAATGACTTTCAAAGTGACACACTTTAAAATGAAAACCACAATGTGGGCTGCACTGAACGTGCAACAACTTGATATTTAGAACGTTTTGGCTGAGGCCATTTGACACCAATTCTTGGAGATTGTGCTGCAACAACATAATGAATTTGATCAAATGAAAACTGGTTTTTAAGCTGCAAAAGAGACTAGGAAAGTTTTTAATGATTTACCTCTAAATTAAAATCTGAACATACTTTGGTCGCAAGCAACAAAGTTATCCTATAGAAGGAGCCCATTGACCTGCCTGTCCTGGCCCAGAGCTGGGAGTGAGGGATTTCCTGTCTTAATCTCTGTTTTACGCTGCTGCTTTGGGACAGTTATTCCCCAGGACAACCTTGGGCAAAGCTCTTGTCTGTCCTGGGGCAGCTCTGGTGCAGCTGTGTGGGGCAGACCAGTGAGGTAAGAGTATCTCTTCTCTGATTGCAGATACCTGTGGTCTTCAGGTTTACTTTTCTGCTGGCAACTTATCTTTAAGTAAGACATCTCAGGAGCTTTTTAAGGAGTTTTCTTTCCCAAGCTATTCAAAAATAGCACACTTGTAGAAGTGAATTAATAGCTCTGAAGCAGATAGCAGCTAAGCTGTTATTGTCAGCAACATGTTTTAATGCCATCTGATGACATGGATTCAATGGCTTTCCAGAAAATTGCCCTTCTGCAAACGTTTCTGTCAGTGCCATGAGATTGCTGAATGGCAGAAGTACTGGAAATGACTTAGTAAATCTTCTTTGCACCTAATTATAGCATACGTAAGCTAGCAAAAATGCTATTGAACACAGTGGAGCTTCAGCCAGGCCAAAGGTTAGAGGGTCAGACCCCAGGAATTTTCTTTTGGCAGGATACTAAACAGTTTGTGCTGTTTCTTCAGCTTAGTTTTACTGTGGCTTTGACCAGGCTGGTTGTTCAGTGGCTGTTGTGTGCTGCAAGATTTTTGGACTTTTTTCCCCCCTCTTTGCCTTTTTCATTTTTTGCATACTAGCGTTTATTGTCAGAGTAGCCAATCTTTCTGCAATGTTTTAAATCAAGTTTTCTCTGTTAATAAAACTTATTATATTGCAGATTACAATCCAACAGAATCTTCTTTCCTTTTACTAACTTCCAAGGCCTCAGCATGCTTCTCTTTGGTATGAATGCTTTCTATTTTTTTTTGAATCAATTTAGATCAAAGGATGGTTTTTCATTCTGCAGCCAGAACATCACCGCAAACCGAAGATCATCTTAAACATATTTAACTAACAACAACATGGAGCAAAATAGACTTTCAGAGTCTGGAGCAGTTTCCCTGTTTCTTCTTTGGTGGTCACAGTAGTTTTAAGATTTTTACTATGGTTCTGGAGAAGTTTACAGTTAAAATTCACCACTTTTGCCTGCTTTAGTAAGAGTGCTAAATCCCTAGTAATTCATAGGTTTAAGAGATCTTGGTGGGGTGTCTCCTGCTTGGAGCAGGATAAATGCTAAATTCAGACCAGCCTGCTCAGGGATTTATCTAGCTGGGTTTTGAAAACCACCAAGGATGGAGATGGCCCAACCTCTGTGGGCAGACTGACCATTTCTGTGGGCTCCAGGATGCTGCTGGATGTCACTGCTGCCAGGGCAGTTGGCTGGATGATGCCCTACTGATGCCCTACACTTGTCCTGCCTGCATTTTGTCAGATTCTTCACATGGTAGCTGTGCTCTCAAACAGGTAGATTGGTGTCATCTGCAGACTTGGTGGACACGCACTCCAACCTCCTTGGAGGTTGTTGGTAGAGGTGAAACAGGATAGATACTCTGTCATATTCCTCTTGTTACCAACCTCCAGTGGAGTAGCAGTTGTTAACCACAACCCTCTGAGCCTGTTCATCTCATCAGCATCATTTAATGTTCCCCTCATCTAGATCGTGATGTCCCAGTTTGGATTGAGGGCTCTATTGGAGACCATGCCAAAGCCTTTAGGGGAAAAGGTGTCTGCTGCCCTCCTCAATCACTTATTGAAGCATCCTTCAGGGATTCAGGACCAGTCCATGCTGATAGTTCCCTGCCACCTTCTTGCCCTTTTTTTGCAGTCAGGCACATTGGGCTTTTCAGTCACCAGGGACCTCCCTGGCCTTGGTGACCCTTCAGGGATGACAGAGCAAGTCCCACCAGCAGCAACCATCTCGGCTCCCTTGGTGCAGCCCACACGTATGGGCAGAGGTTTCCTTCTGCGCATGAACTGAAGGGCAATTTGACTTTTTGACTTTGTTTTCTCATTGTAGTGAGAGAGCTCAGGATCTTTAGATCCTCACCTGACTATTAACCCTGCTAAATATACAAGATGATATTTCGAAGAGGGCTCATTTGTCAGCGGAGCTTCTGTATCCTGAGTTGCCAGGAGAGAGTATTTATAGCTGCCATTAGTGTTTATAGAAATGAAGAAACATAGGAAACTTTGCTCACACATGAAAACAGCCCATGTTTATTCTAGAAGGCAGAGTTAACTCTGATGTGATTACATGATGATGTTGATATTCTGCAGGCCTGGGCAGATCCTTGACTTTTTTTTTGTGGACGTAGTGACCTTTACATGCTGTGTTTAAAGGCAACTTAAAGGTGGAGCGGGGGGAGAGGGAAAGGGAATTGCCTACAGCTTGCTATAATGGATTAATCCATGTTTACATATATAATCTGAGTCACTAGATAAGTGCCACAAATCTGAGGCGAACAGGAGGAGGTAATAGTTCATGACTTTAAGTCCTTTCTCAAGGTAAACAGTACCAGGCTACTTGGTGTGTGGTATTTTTATTTCCATTGTGTTTACAAAAGGTGTATTCAAGAAGGATGTGCTCACACACTGAAGGGAGCCAAGGATTAAAGGATTTTCCATGCTCTGTTACCTTCCATCTCTGTGGGGAGCGAGTGTTGCTTAGTTCCTCGAGGGTTTTTGAGTGTGCAGTTCTCTGTTAAATCCATACATCTCGTGTATTCCTGGGCACACGTTCCTGCCACGGAGATTAAATCGGTTTCAGTGTGCAGGGTTAACTGTCATTGCTGGAAACTGGGTATTATTGTTTGCCCATTTGTGTCTGCTTTAGGTGGGGGTGTTAGGTGCTGGTTCAAGAACTTTGAAACAAGGGGCTGAACTGTATCCTGATCAGGAATCCTGGGAAATACTGGTAGTGTGACATATTAAAGTCTTTAATATGTTAGGAGAGCTTTCTAGATCTCACCCTATCCTTGTAGGTTGTTGGTAGAAATAGCCTAAGTGTGAACAGGAAAGCAAGTTAACTAACATTTAAGTCTTAGTATGAGAAAGCATAGGGTTGCATCATTACTGCCTTGCTGCAGAAGCAAGATGATGAAATGTCATTAAAGAACCTCTGATCTACGACAGTAACTGATATGTCTTATATTTATTCTGAAAGGTTAGGTATTTTGGAAACTTTTTTTTTAAACACAATTACCAAGTCCCAGAAGACTTGGAAACCCAGTTTTTCCCTGAATTACAACAAAACCAGCCTGAATGCTAACTGAAAATGTTGAAATTCTCTGCTAATGCCAAATTTTGGTGTGCTGCTTTTTTTCAGGGTGCTTTCTTCAGCCATGCAACCGAGTCAAGGCTCAGGGCAGTTGTGTGACAACTGCAGAATAACAATAACAAGCGAAGGGAAAGGCCTTATTAGGCTGCTGTCGTGTGTGTGCCGGGTGTTGGTCACTTCCTCCGTCCCAGAGGCTGGTAACTCATGTCAAAGGCTTTCTCTGGGCCGTGACCTCAAGATAAGTGACTCGGATGGGAATATTTCTGACATTTCCCTTGGCAAGTTATTGCATGGTTTCGTAGGCCATCGTCAGAAACAATATTTTTCTGAATACGCTCAGCTTTTAAAGTATGTATTTGTTCACATTTTTGGTGAGGTAATGTAGCCTAGGATCTCTGCAGGAACTTAATGGACTAAAACTCCCTTTCCCTCAGGAACAGCGTATTTTGCTGCCCTCGTGCAGGGAGGGGATGGTTGCAAACGAGAAGGTGAGCATCCTTGCAAAATGAAACCCATACTCAATAGGTGCCCTGGGACAGTGCTAGCTGTTGCTTCTCTTGATCCTTTAAAACACCTTTTAGGAGAGGTGAATAGCTAACCTTGCAGCAATTCTTATTATTGGGATTTTTCTTTTGCCTGCTTCCCAGGGTTCCTGTTCTTCTGTTGCGTGTGCGGCTTTTTTGCTGGTGCATTGAGGGATATCATTGGGATATCATAAAGACTTTATGCCCTCTGCTTACTAGGATGAGTGTACTGACTTGCATCCACTTATGCTTAGTGGTCAATGAATAACATTTCTTTCATTAATGTGACTAATTTTTGAACCTATTTATACTTCTGGCATCCTCAGAATACAGTGGCAAACTGTTCTCTATTTGTATATGTTGCATGAAAAAGTTGTCATTTTGTTTTAAAATTGCATTGGCTAGTTTGAATAGCTCTCAGTTGTGTTTGTAATTGCAAGAAAAAGTGACTAATTGCCTTGCAAACACGGTCTGGCCATCTTTGCATTGCAGCAGACTGAATCAAACCCAAGCAGCCTGGTCTTACCTCAGAGCTGGTCCTGCTTTGCACCTCTATCAACAAGAAAAATGGAGTTGCCAAAACTTTGAGTTTTGCAATGCCAGGAGCAGTGGGCAACCTACCCAGGAGAACAGATAGAGGCAGACCCAGAAAACAGGGCCGGGAAGCAAATCAAGCTTTAGGTCCTTACTGCTCTGTGCTGCACTTCACTTGGTGAAGAATATGCTATATGAAGCATCAACTTCTTAAGTTTAGGAACCCTATAAATTTATGAACAGTCAGTTTAACAAATTAGCTAGTCCTCCCTCATTTATCTTTTTAGAAATTTTTAGTTTATGAAGGAGCATTTACATATTCTGTTTTATCATGTGGAAAAATGGCATAGATGCTGGAAAAAATATCAATTAAATTTTTGAGAAGGATGAGCCTAGGAATATTTGATGCATGGGCTTCAAAAGTGAGCTTCAGACGTCTCCTGTGTGGCTAGACTCACTTACATGCACCTTAAGCTCTCTGCTGGGCTGACATCATGTCTCTTTCTGGTAAGAGAAAGATGTTGGATTAATGGTTCTTGCAGAGAACAGCGGTCAGTTGTGCAAGTTTAAGCTTTTTTTTTTTTTTTGCCTTTTTTGTCTCCATCGGTGTCATTAATATAGGTAGTGGGCAGAAAAACAGGTTGGGAACAATTTTGGAAATGTTATGTAATGTTTGCACTGTGCTACACTCTCAAGAAATATTCCAAGTTGTTGAACCAGAAGTTATTTAGTGCTTGTTTGAATGTAAGTTTAGTAAGTTGATGTCTATTGTAAGACAGCTTTTCTCATTTAGGTAGGATAGAATGTCAAATGGAAATGATAATGGGCAAAGGGATAGGCAAGAACCAGGAATTAGTATTGGGGTGGCCAGACTTTCTCCTTAGTGGGCATGAGGGGGAAACATTGGCTTATCCTGGGCTAGTGCTTGCAGTCCCAGACAGGTCTGGGTGCTCTTGTGCTGGATATTACTCAACAAAAAGGGAAAAGCAAATGGTAAAACAATCAGAGTCTGCAGAGTTGCATTTCTCTGGAAGTCATACTTTTTACTAATAACTGCCAGACAATGTCAGAGTCTAGGAATTAAGGAAAAAAATATTGCTGCTGTTCCAAAAATGCTTAAACAACTGGGGTATTATGCCACTCGTCAAGAGTGAGATGAGCAAAGACTTGGTTATGAAAAGCTTTTCAAGCATCATAATAAAACTGCTTCTTGCTGCGTGCACTCGCATACCTTTTACAAAATCTTTTTGTGTATCCACTTTGTGGCTTTTTGGCTGCAAGCTAAAGAGGATTTCAACTTACTAAAGCATTCTCCCAAGACTTTGGCTTGTTGTGAAATGTTTTATTCTTCTGGATAGTTTCTTGCTTGCATGACAATATCAATGTACGAGAAGACAAATGCTTTGTCCTTTTACAGTCTGTATGCTTTTTGGTCATTCTGTACACTTAAATCCCTCTGAAAGCAAGGAAAGATGCTATTCCATAGTATTTTGGGAGGAATCCAGAAATGTTCATCTTATTCCGTTCTTATGAACATGACAGAATATACGTCTGTGTTTCTCCATCCTGTCTTAGTGTGTCATAGACAACCTAGGCAGCTGGGAGAATCTTTAAGATTCCAGACATTTTAGGAAAAATTTCTAAAAATTGGAGAGCATTAGACATCTAAAATGTTGTGAATCATCCTTTGTAGGTGTACAGCTTGCCAGTGACGACACTTGGGGTTGGAGGGAAGGTTCCTTTTTTGGGTCTGCTGAATCATCGCTAAGTTGGATGTCTGAAGCAGGAGGAGGAGGAAGATCAGACCACAGCAGACCAGGGGATCGCCCCCTCTCCTGGGGAGAAAAGGGGGGAAACAAATGATCAGCAGCGGGAGGCAGCCCTGGGCTCCCAAGAGCCTGACCGGGGCCCTTATCAGGGCATAATCCTGTTCCTACATGAAACTTGCCTTGTGATATGGTCTTGCCCTGTGGCCCCTGTCTTAGGGCCCAACAACTTTAAAAATACAGCTTTGATTACAGCTTTCCTCTTGCACATCTTCTGCTCTTTTGCAAGTGATTTGCGCATGCGAAAGAGATCATATTTATAAACTTTGATGTTTCTGCACTTCAGTAATATACGACAAATCCCCAGAGCAAATATATTTCCAGCTGTCACCTGTCAACACAGTGTTCCTGGAGGATTAGAGCAGTGCATTTGGTTTGAGAAAGCTCCCTTGATAGAAGATGCTTCCACAGTGACGTGAAATTTGCTTTATCACAGTGTCTGCTGCAAGGATTTCCAGCCAAGAAGGAGAGGGATGAGACAGGGAGCTCCAGACATTCCTGGCAGCAGCAAAATCCCTTTTGCGCATGGGGAAGTGAATATGATGTTTAGAGGCGCCTACGTATCTTTCATATAAAAATCTTTTGGTTCATCTATGACATAGCACATCTATCAAAGCTAAATTAGCCTTTTGTTCCAATCCTATGGCAATCAGTCACAGGATGACTGATCATCCCCATCCCTCATGGGATGAGGTAAATCCTGCAAGCTGAATGTTCCCAGGAATCTAATACTAAACAGCTCTATGGAGCATTGTGGGCTTCTCTGGCTAAAGAGAAATCTTATCTATCTCTTAAAATAGTGTCTTGTGTTTCCCACTGTTGGGAGAGAGACTTCTAATGTTTTATTTAGGGTCTAGTCTGTGGTGACCTTTGGAAAAAGGAGCATCTTGGGTAAAGAGATCAGAAATCAGTTGGGCTGCTCCGCTGCTTTGAAAAGGTGGGAAGAGAGGAGGAAGAAAGGGAAGGGAAAGCAACTGAAGAAGAATACGAACTGAGGGAACAGGAGGAATAAGGAAAGGACTGGAAGGAAAAGTAGTAAAAAGGATGGAGAAAGAACCGTTAACACGCGGACATGCCAGGCGAGCTTGGCTGCCCCAGGAGGCCTCTGCTGTGGTGCAGCTGGAGGCCGGCGTCATGGCGGCCTCCTCCCGCCTCTGCGGCCGCCCCCGGGGTGCGCGGCCCCGCCGGCACTCGTGTGCGGCTGGGCGTCGTGTGCAGGCCCTTGTTCCATTGCCAGCCTGCCCTTCCTGCCCTCGCTCCCTTTCTGACTGTTCCCTGTGATTTTCTGACACGGGGACACCTGGCTTTTCTCCTGAGTTTGTCTTCCGGAAAAGGAAATTCTTTGAGGGACGGCCTGTGCTTTTTTTTTTTTTTCCTTGCTGCTCCCTGCTGTGATCTCTGGTCCCCATGGCAATATACATAATCATTAATGGAGCCCTGCCCATGCGGAAGGGGTGGGAGAGCTGATGACACGGAGAGCCCAGGTGGGAGCTTACAGGCCATTAGCTTGC